>NW_020454538.1:685270-745549 GCF_003342845.1 Nothoprocta perdicaria | reverse complement strand
GAAATGGCTTCAAACTGAAGCATCGGAAGTTCCACAGGAACTTAAGGAAGCATTTCTTCACTGTGAGGGTGACAAAGCACTGGAACAGGCTGCCCAGAGAGGTTGTGGAGTCTCCTTCTTTGGAGATCTTTAAAAGCCGCTTGGATGCAGCCCTGTGGCATGTGCTCTAGGTGACCCTGCGTGAGCAGGGGGGTTGGACTCGATGACCTCTGAGGTCCCTTCCAACCTTCGGCATTCTATGATTCTATGATTCTATGACTTTTAGGGCTACTGAGTTGCAGTAGTCAGCCATTCTCAGAGGCAAACCACTTTCTGAGTTGTCAAAAATGACACAGATTTTCTTCTTATTATTGTTAATTTTAAGGCTACTTGGACAACATTGGCCAAGGCTTACAGGTGCTGATCATCTCTGAAGTATCCTGTACTTGTCAAATGCAGGAGCACATGATGAAGCAAAAAACAGAACAAATTCACCTTGCTGGGGTGATCCTGCTGCTTCATCCTTGCTCTCAGTTAGCAAACATTGCAGTGATGCTTCAGAGAAGCCTATCTGCCTCTCCATCAGGTCACTCTACAAAACTTTATTTAAAAAAGAAAAAGATTGATTTGCCTCAACAGCACATCCATGGATGTACAAAAAAGTATTTCCAGAACACAGAGTCACATTTATAGGTCCATCCTCACTTTCTCCGTGTTTGCTAATAAGGCTGATCAATAAATGTGGAAACGAGGGGAAATGTGGAGCCATGTGCCATGAAGTCATGATGGAAAATGATGTGTAAAACACACTAGAGAGCGGAAAAGCCCACAGAGCAGAGCTTGAGATGGTCACCAGCTCCTGGGTAGGTTCTCATCTTTCTCCTCCTCACCGCCTGATACTTCTGCTTTGAGTGCAGAGCAGAAACAAGGAAGCAGCTGCACGTACCCGAACCCACGAGGCCCCACTGCTTACGGCTGCTCCTGGTAGGAGACACCAGACCCTCGGCACACGAGCTGTGCAGTCAGCACGCGAGCTCTCCCAACGAATGTGCTCTGATTTCTTCATTTGTCAAACTAGAAAAAAAATCGAGAAAAGACAGATATAAAAAAAGCATAAGGCAGTCAAAGACCTGGCACGACCTTCTCCTTGAGTTTTGAGGAGGATAGTGGATTAGATCATTAATAAGTTTTGTGACTGTAGGACAGAACTCTCGTCTTAGGCTTTTGATCTCACATGTGCTGCCCAGACCTCTTTTTCCACCCTGTGCACAGCTCAGTGTGGAGAAGTGACAGAGTTCAAGTGCAAAGGAATGGCTGCTGCACTCCCAAATTTGGCCGCTACACAAAGTATGGGTGCAAAGGGTGCCATCCTAAAGGGTGCTGAGGCTTCTGCATTATGGACATCATTGACAYGAGCTACTTGACCCAGGAACTTCAGGGAATGTGCAGATACTACTATTAAAAGCAAGTCTAGGCTGAGGTCAGTTCTCTCAACCAACCTRAGCACATCCTGCACTGGGCCTTGACCTGGAGCCTTACAAAGTAAGAGCAATAAAACTTCTGCTAGCCCCAAAGAGCCGGGCAAGGAGCCAAATGTTGCAAGATGCTGAAGGAGTCACATTTCAGTGGTTAACACCTTGCCTGGGTGATTCATTTGATCAGAAAAAGATGGAACTGGTCGCCTGGTGGTTTCACTACAAGAGCAAAGGGGGAGATGAAGGCAGAAGATGGGTTGCTCCTGCAGTGAAGCTRGCAAGGCTG
The DNA here is from genome assembly GCF_003342845.1 of Nothoprocta perdicaria. Classification (NCBI taxonomy): domain Eukaryota; kingdom Metazoa; phylum Chordata; class Aves; order Tinamiformes; family Tinamidae; genus Nothoprocta; species Nothoprocta perdicaria. Next base: position 743,809 of record NW_020454538.1, on the reverse strand, counting down.
ACTGATTTTTGAAGCACAACAGATGAATTGAGCAGGCTGAAGGGAAGGGGGTAAGAGCTGATGCAGGAAACCACTACCACTTCTGCCAACGTGCTCTCGAAGCACCGACTTCCAGGCACAGATCTTCCTGGCAGCTCTGCAAGGCAGGGAAGCTACAGCCAAACACTGCACTTTGGACTAGGGAAAAACACTCCAATTATTTCCTCTTACCCTTCCCTCCCTTTTAAGATCTCTATTATTTACACTAGCTCCTTGCTTACTGAAAGACAAGTTGTTTTACTTCTGAGAGAATGACTTAAATGCATTATGTCTAACATAATTTACATGTAAAATACTAATAGGGCTATTAAAGTCAAATAAATGTAAGGAGACATACTTCAYAGTTTTGACTAACCCTGTGAGGAGGACTTGTATAAATACCTTGGTACTTGAGTGTGTTCTTCACCACTGCTATATTGCTAGCATGAAGGAGTGAAGAGAAATTAAAGACTTGATAAACAAAAATCGTCATCTCTGCTACTTGCATGAAAAGGGAAAGCTCTATCACCTTGACTCAGAAATAGCATCCAAACAGGGGATGATATAACGCAATATGAGCATGAGGCATTGCCTGTAGTATAATATTTCTCACTATAGAAATTCTGTATTATATATGGATTTCTTTATATTACATAGCACAGTGCTACAGAGAGATGGAGTCGAGTCCATGCAGCCCTAATCTGTAATACACATAATTTGGAAATGCCTGGCACTAAGCGTCGACATCAATAACCTTAGGCTGTTTGTCAGACGCCAAAAGGGCTCAAGTGCAGCAGCCCTGGCAGCGTTCAAAGCTTTGCTTTGAACAGCTTCATTTGTAATTCTAAGAACTCCTGCTTCATTTTTGTTAATTTGAGTTTTCATTTTGTTGATTCTAGAAACTCCTGCTTCATTTTAAAAACTTCTTTTAAATCTCTCACACATACACACCAATTCTCAGCTTTTCCCACTAATAGCGGGGAAAAAATGTAATATGCTACTATTTTCAGTGCTCCTGTTGAGCTTTTGGTTTCATGTCAAACTTTCATGTCTTTAGTAAAGAAATAACTAGAATCTGAGCCTGTCAATGCAAGAAGAAATGGTTGGTGACCTGAATGTTCATGTTTTAGCAAAGCAGCCCTGTTGGGGATCAATTCTACAGTGAGACCTGACTGTGATTCGGTAGGTGGTGCAAAGGAGACTCCTGCAGATGTCTGCTTCCATCTCACAGGATGCCAGTATTAGCCTAGAAATACTCTGAAAAATACTTTAATTAATATAACAATCCTCTTGCTCAAGGAACAACTTCATACTATAATGCAATTCTGTAGAAACATGATAAATTTCAGAGAATAAAGGCACTAAATTCAAGTCATTCACACTGCTTTCAATGAACGCCTCTCCATCTTCTTAGAAATAAGCTTCAGCAAGTGAGCAGATTTGATTGAAGGAGGATATATTTTGTAAGCYAAGGCTATGGTTAACTTGCTTGTCAGGCATTACTATTGCCAGGATGTCTTGCTGAAACCCCAGCCCGAACTCTGTGGCTCTCCCTTCTAGGGGAAGACTTAAAACAAGGTCCCTCCACAGTGAGACCAACCTCTTAGCACTTTGCAGGATGCAGAGAGATGCCCTGTTTCAGGTGGAGCCTTTTTCAAACATATCCAGCACTAGGAGCTCGCTAAAAACATTTTTACATGCTGCAGCTGATGGTGTGAGGAATATAAGCCACAAAAAGGACAGTGTTTTGCAGGCACAGCCCAGGAGCTGCTTTCACAAGTGAGCCCTGGGGCTCTGTGCTTATTAGGAAGCAACTATAGCACTTTCAGAAGGGGTTGGCTGAAGCTGATTCACTTGCTTGTGAATGAGAACAGCAAATGAGGATGCTCTCCCATCCTCAGGAGGGGAGGGGGACCAGCAGCAGTTGCCTCCTCAAGTGGTGACATAAATGGTTGGGGTTCTATCTGCCCAAGTCTCCTTCTATAGCAACGGGGACAAGGTGAAAAAGAGGCCTTGGAAGACTTGACTTGATCCAGGGGACCCGGCAAACCAGGGCAGAACTAAAACTGAAATGCAGAGTCTTTACGCAGGCCCTATTTTAAACAGCAGATGGTGTCTTCTTCTGTGGTCTACTAGATTTACACCACTTAACCTGGTGATGAAGTTCTGTGTTCAGGACAAATGCCTGACTGCAGCTCACAGCAGCCTGTAGTGATATAGAGCAGCTCTCTCCTGAAGCAAGCAGCATGCAGGATCGCTGGAAGAGGAGATGGATCAAACCTAGCACTGCTGTGCTTAATCCTCCACAGAAGAACCCTCATACCTGCATAAAGCACCACTGCCTCCAAGGGGCCTCCAGGAAGATCTGCCACCCTAGCTGTTTGGATGCAGCATCAGATCTGTGACTGTGTCTCACCTCAGGATTGCAATGCCTTGGTGCTTCTAATAAGAGGAACAGATGAGCAAAATCATCTTTCATTACACTGTGGATTCCCGTGCTACTAAAGAGAAGGAAGGAAATATTTACAGCAAAGGGTAAATGAAGTCATCARTCTGGGTATTCAGTATTTTAAAATGCCTAACATATATGTAACTTGCCAAGTATGTTAAAAGCTAGGAACAAGGCAATCAGGAAACATGTGAACATAATCATTATTTACTACTCCAAGAAATAAGGTATCACTTATCTCAATTAGAGCTCTGTGTCACATATGCTCTAGGTCCATGCTCTAGGTGTGCCTGCTTGAGCAGGAAGGTTGGACTAGATGATCTGTAGAGGTCCCTTCCAACCTTAAATATTCTGAAATATGCTGGATGAGACAGTCTGCTCTCACTTGCAGCATCTACAGCCACAATCTGTGGATTAACAGTTGCTTAATCACACTGTGACAACAGCACTCCTTTGGGCACCTTACCATATTTCACATTTGATGCTAAGAAAATCTATTTAGAGATAGTCTATGGAGCCTGAGCAAGGACTTTCCAGTAGGTGGGGCAGAGGACATGGAGGTAAGGCACAGGATTAGGAATGATCATTAARCAGAGCAGAAAGTCTGTTCTACCAATTTATGCTTTTCACATATTTGTAGAACTGTTTAATCACCTTCTCCTCACTTCCAAAAGYGCAATTCTCATTTGAAAAGCAGTTAAACAGACACTTATTTTCCTTCAACGAGTCTGTTCTCTGTGTGTGTGCAGAGGCCTACACTGCACCCTTACCACCTGCTGGAGTCTTAACTAGTTTTTCAGACTGACTTTCTAAAGAAATGAAGAGTATGTGACCATACAGAGCAGGGTTCCCTAGTAATAACCCTGAAAGACACTGGCCGTGTTTGTACAGCCCTGTCTGACAGGGTGTTAGAAATATGAGAGATCTTATAATGTCCCGAGGTTTGTTCAAGCAGGTGCCCTGTGACAAAAGAAAGTCCTCACTACTTGTCCTACAGGGGAGACCAGCTACAGTCATATGTTATTCTTACAACAAAGAGTAGATGTAGGAAAGAGTGCTTTAAAATGGCAAAGCAGCCTGCGGCTGACAAGACAAAAAGCTAACATAATAACTTATGATTGAACTTGCTCTTTACCCCAATAAATATTGAGAAAAGCAGTTAATGTGGGACTTGAGACTCTTTCAGAAGAGCAGAGGATAAGGAAGGCCAAGGAAAGCGTCCTAGGTAAGATATGGAAAGGCATGTAACMCTCAAGGGAGGAAAGGATCCACTGAAGGAAGCAGAGGTACTATCAGCCTCAAACAACGACAAGGGTAGATTAGAAAAAGATGGCCAGAACTAATTTCACATATGCAGGACATCAGTTCTTAAGCTACAATTATAGGATCCATACCGTGAACGGAGATCTGGTGAGACTGTATTTAAAACAGAAATACAAAGCTGTCTGTTTCCAGAGTATTTTTTTGATTACAAATCCAGYTTCACTCTAGCATTCCTGGATGTTTGAGACTTCCTGTAAATTGCTGTGACTGAATGAAGCAGAAAATACCCTCATTTTAAGCAATTAATTTTGTATCCCGCACTTCTGTGTTTCCTAAATTAAATAAAGAATTTGGATTGCATTAAGAAAAATGTATTAGACAAGGTACATCTGACAACCAGTTACATGTTTAATAGAGACTCWATTTCCACTCTCAGGACTGGATGAAAAGCAATTGGAAATAAGATATGGAATCAAAAGCATTTGACATTCTCCTTTAAAACCTGACAGTGAAACACTTACAGAAATAGCTGGGAACACTGTAGTGCAGCTATCTTACACATTTATGTACTTGCCTAGAGAATGACAGAAGCCTCCATAGCAGGTACTATTGTTATCAGAAAGAAGCTGTACATTTGGTGAAATTCCAAGGGAATTCTGTAGGCTACTGACCCTTTTTTGGAGTATATTCCAGATGAGATTACAGACTGTCAAACTTACATTACTGCAATGACTGCTGTAAGTGTAAGATAATTAAAACTGGATGCATACCTACTACCCCAAACTCTCAGGAGACAGGATTTTTCTTGCTTCCAGGTTGGAACAAAAATTTTGTTTACAAAAGTCATTGTACAGGACACAATGGCTAAGAGAGTCTAGAGAGAGAATCAGGTTCTTAAAACTAAACAAAATCCGTATCAGTATCCCAGGATAGATTCATCCCAGAGCAGCTCCTCTTCTGTTTTGCTTTCTGTCTGTGGCTTCTTTTTATCTTTCTTGTGCTTTTTGCTCTCTCTCTCAGCAGGGTTTTCTCCAAGCTTCTTGTCTTTGTAAGATTTTGATTTCTCCTCATTTATCAAGTCCGTGTCCACTTTTATTCGCTTTGGCTGCTCACCTTCCTTCTCAGAATCTTCATCTTCACTGTTCTCCTTTCTTTTCTGCTTTGTGCCTTTTTTCTCATACTTCAATTCGACATGGATGCACTTTGACTCCTCAACATGTTTTTCCAGAGGTTTTTCTTCTTTTGTGTAGGTGTTGAGAGCAGTTTYAGCAGACAGAAGTTCGTGGCAGTCATTAGATGTGGCAACTGATAGAACAAAGCCCTCCTCTCTGATGGMGGCCACCTCAGATGCCTTTTTGTCTACACCATATTCCTCATTATAGTGACAATCAGGCATGGTTTCCAGTGTATTCTCACAAACTGATGAGTTTTCCCCAGTATCTGTAGGTGAGTGTGTTTCTGAGCAGAGGCTGGAATGCTGGGCTTGCTCTTGTGTAAAGCTTGCAGGTAAAACCTCACCAGGGTCACTTCTTCCTCCAGTATCTTTATCCTGAAACACTTCCCCTTCTGTCTTTCTGGGAAGTGTTTCTGACTCCAGATCTCCAGTTTTCTGTACTTTAATATAATCTGTTAGTTCATCTTGAAAGGAGTCATAAGTTTTCTTTGAGTTCTTTGTGAGATTGACAACTGTTGTTTCTCTGCAAAAAAATAAATGGACAGAAAGTCTTAATTATTAATACTATTTGCTTAGGGCTTGATGATTTTAAAACAGCAGAAAGTTGAGAGACATATATCACAATACACAACTTTTATTTCCACAGTTCCACAGAAGAACATATTTCAAGTCTGTTGCTCTGAATAGCCTGCTTTATACTATCTACTGTTATGTACCCTGCTATATACRATCATAATTGTAAAATCAAATTGTTGGAGGGGACAGGTTCTACATTGTGTGAAACCCAAATCTGGAGTAATTTAATGAAGACCAAAGGAGGTTTCTTTTGTGACCTGGGATACTATGAGGATAAAAGATGCTTTGAAAATGACTGCGTGCATTTTCAGAACTATTTTTTTTAAATAGGAAGGAAATTTAATATCTCTGTCATTAACTAATCTCTTATGAGCTGCAGATATTAAACAATTGTATTACAAACTGACAGTTCAATTCTGTCAGGCAAACAAGATGACTTCACAGCATAAACAAGACAAAACAGAAGCTAAAAATGTGGATTGCCAGAAGGCAGGAGATGCCTGGCCCGAGGCAGAACTAACTCGCTCATATTTGACTCTCCATTTCCTCAGGTTGGAGGATAAAGGGTTAGATGACAAAGATATCCTCACTGAGAAGAACAGCTCCAAAGACCCATCCCTTTAATGCATCTTACACTGTCCTCATTCACCAGCTTTACACACTCRTTTTGTTAAAATATAAACACCCGGTAGCATTTCCTCACACTCCTCTGTTTTGGGGACTCCAATTTCATTGATGAAGCAAACATTTAAAGTCGTTATCAGTAACATGCCTGTCATATTGTTGCAGTTACTTTAATATTGCACCCTAACTTAAAAATATGTCTTATCAAAATACCTAATATGAAACAACCTTGGTGCTTTGCCTACACTTGCACAACAGTCTCCAACAAGTGTATCTACCAGTAGATAAACCAGCACAACAGCCGCTCTGCAATTAACACAAACTGCAACGCCCCTTTCTGGGTCAAGAGAAAAGTACAGAGCCACCACCCCACCCACGAATCCTCTTACTCCAAACATTGGATGTTTTTGTTGGTGAATGCTGAAGTCAACAGGATCACTGGAGACTGTCACTTTTCTTGGGTTAAGGTCTTGTTTGCTGCGCCAGCAGRAACACAGCACAGACCATCTCCTCCTAGCTGGAGCACTGGCCATGCCAAGAACAGATGCTGTGTCTCCAGACTGCAAAATAAGCTGGAAAAACTGCATAGGTTTAGGACCTTTCCTGTGGACTGTTGTTGAGATGTGACTGTGAGACTCCAAGACTGAATTTCAGTTAGAAACATAATGTTTAAGTGGACAGTGCCCCTTCAAGCCAGCACAAAATATACCCACTAACTAGTCAAAGCCACTTAACAGCAAGGAGCAGGGCTGGTACAGAAGGCAAAAATCTTTCACAGAAACTTGAAAGCACAAGCAAAAGATGAACAGTTACCAAGACACTTACTTAGTCTGGTGCTTATTCCCTTGCATGTGGGACTGGTACATTTCTACAGATGTAAGTGTGATGTTACATATAGGACATATGTACTGACCAGCCCCAACTGCTGAAAAGAAGGGAGCTGTAGGTTAGAGACACATCAAATAAAAAGGCAAAACTCATAGCACATCACATTCCCTCCCCATGCAAGAGTCATTAGATAATGTTGGCTTTTAGGGAAAGATCTAAGTTCTGTGCTGCCATGTGTTTCCATTTTACACAAGAATATGGTATTTCTTATGATGGCAGCTTGTGAGTTGCAGCATAACCACCGTCTAAACAATAACAAAGAGAATACTTTTGAATTAATTTTGATGACTGAAATCATCCAGAATAATTCTCAGATGCTGTTACCAAGTTCTGATGAAAGTGAACTACACTTAAAAATTAAATGCTATTGTAAATACCCGACTCAGAGCAAGCACCCACAGACACAAATCCACACAATCTGGATTTAATTCAAATAAGGGCAGTTTAAACATTAGTTCAAAGCAATGTAACTTTAACCCTGTACAGGAGATGCTGAGGGAACTGTCAATACAGAGCATTATGAATACAGCATGTGGAGCCTCAGCCAAATATAAGACAAGAGAAAAGGAAAAGCTTGTGTCATTTCCCCCTACAAGCTGTGTCATCCATAAAGCTAAATAAATTAAAACCAGTGAGTAACTTTTCCCCTCCACACACACAAACCCAAGAGCTTCCTCCATTGGTAAAATGCAGCATTTTTTCCAATGGGCTATTGTTTTGCAWCAAAATGCGTTATTTTGTTTAATTTACAACAGGATTTACTTAGGGAGAACTGGCCTACACTAACAATGGCTTTTGAGTATCAACTAGGATTTTGAGTTCCCTGTAAGAGAAAGGAGAACAGCTTTGTCACACAGGACCAGACAATGAAAGTAAGGCATAACACCAGATTTCAATTATTTAAAGAACGTGAAAAAGGGAAAAGGGAAAAAAGGGAAAAAAGGAAAAAAAAGTCCCCTTTCCTGTCTCTATGTTTTGCTCTGTGCACAATGAAGAGACACTGTGGTTAGGGAGAATTAGATTAAATGCCAATAGAGGGTTTTAAGATTGAGAAGCCCTGGCACATGTTGCTTGTGGAAGCCGTGGAGTTTCCACCACAACTGGGCTACTTTTTACGATCATTTGAATTTGATTTGGATGAGGATTTCCAAGTCAACTGSAAATATTTTCCAGCCTAAAGCTGTCAGAGGCGGAGAAGCCTGTCACTTCCTTGCMCAAATCAGAGCATCTTATTGCACAAATGAGAGGTGAACATTCAAGTGACACTTCAACCTCTAATACTTCCTCATGTCCTACTTACCATTTGTGCKGGATTCTGCAGGGGCCGCTTTGTCTCCCATCTCCTCCATCATCTTTTTACGTGCTTCATTTCTTCTGTGTTTCTTACCAAGATAGTGCTGATGGGCCACCAGTGGGTTATTGAAGGGAGCAGAGCAGAGCTTGCAGTACTTCTCTGGATCATTTATCTCTAAACTTTTGCTGGAGGATGAAGATGACTCTTCAGCTTTCGAAGTCGGCGAGGGCTTCTCAGCTGAGGACTTCTGTAAAGCTGGAGATGTGGAAGTGGAGGATAAACCTGCTGACAGTGCAACAAAATAAAGGCTAGAACAATTCCATGGAACAACAGTGACCACTCATGTGTTGCTCATGGATGGATTGTTTTTTAACTTAAGATACTAATTTATCAAATAGAATGMCATCTGCTTTAGGTTGCAATGAAATACTCAGAATAGCAACAGACATCACTCATTAAATATTTTCTTTTTTTTTTAGATATTTGCCTTTAGTTTCAGTTGATGAAAAATAGCAAATTGAAAAGCAAGGATCCTTTGTTGTACAGCTGCACAGAGCAATGTYTTTTTTGATCCACCTAATCAGTTCTCAGGTGGGAGATCCACAATTTTAGCAGCACAGGAAAGCAGAGACACAGCAGGTGTAGGAAGATTCACTTCACTGTGTTTGGTTCAGAGTGACAGATAAACACAAGCACTTGTAGGACCTAATTATTTAGTTCTCACCAGAGACAGGCTGTGTTTGCTGGGCTGACATCTGGGCTTGGTCTCCTGATAATTGCTTCAGCTTTTTAGCATGGATCTTTCCCAAGTAGTGAGACAAGGCAACAATGGGGGAAGTAAAAATCATATTGCAGAGATTGCAGTACTTGTTTCTGTCCACTACTCCACTGCCATCCGTCTGAAATCAGGAAAAGGCAAGCTCAGGTACAGACATTCACTGAAGTACAAGGAAATATTTTAGTGAAAGATCTGAAGAGGAAAAGTCACCTGAAAATTGGCACAATCCACTCTCTTCGGTTTCCCATGCTCCTGCCTCTCTTTCTCGCTGTGCATCTGGATGTAAAGTCGAACTTTCTGAGCATGCTTCTTGCCCTGGAAAGAAACTAGAATTATCCCTGTTTCATTAATAAGGACTCATGCATTGGTATATCCAATAACTGGGAGTTCATTTGTCAAAAAYGGCTTTCAGTGCTTGCTGATTGCAACATATAAGTTACAAGCAGATAAAAGTCATCTCATTTAACAATCCTATATTTTAGTCAATTAGATAATACTTAGCATTACCCTTAAAATTTTGCCTCACGCAGCCCTCRGAGTCATCCACCCTCATCAATCCTTCCAAGCAAAACAAGTAACTTGTCTACTCTGACCTGATGCTTTCCAAGTATCTATCACTGATTCTGAGGTGTAGTCCAGGATATGGAGCAATATTATCAAGGAGAACAAGGTGACACCTGGCCAGCCAACACAAACCTAACCGGGGAGAAAGACCAGCTGTTTCCCTATCAGATCTCCCTGCAATGGTGAAAATGGGTAATTTTACAGTGGTACCTATTATCCTCCACTGGATTCTGATCCAAGAAATAGAAATTCAAACTGAGGGCCTGAACTCTGCAGTGCAGAGTTTAACTTAAGCAGGAGTTAGAAACTAACTTAAGTTTAACTTAGGCAGGAGAGTGCCACTCCTGCCTAAGTTAAATGGAAGTAAAGAAATCATACTTTGCAAGACTCAAGTTCTAGTTGATACAACTGACATTTTTAACTTTAATTTTGACCTGAAGAGAGAAAAAGAAGGAAATATCTTGAGCATGTATACATGCTRAAGACCAATTTCAAAATAAAACATGCCTTCCCATGTCTGTGGCAACATCCCAAGGCACACGTTTGCTCCAAGAAATGCCTCTGGCATGATTCAACCTGCCTAACGCAGACACAGAGAGCAGCGTGCTAGGGTGTAAAGGCAGGACCTGGGGCTGCTGTATTAAATATTGTCCCATGTCATCCATTCACTCTGGGTAAAACGGTGCCAATCTGCTTCAGTCACACTACGGCTTGAAGGAGTTTGATTTTGTCTAGAAACATGCTGCAATACAGCATGTGGTGACCACCCTTCACCATCAAACCCCCAACTGTCACAACATTTACTTCTGGATAATGTCTAAGCCTAGGATAAGCTTTAAGAAAATCATTATTAGATGTGAATGGTCTTTCTCAACACAGAAAAAAAAAAMCCATCCAAAACACACAGAAAAGCCCCAGTACTTGCTAGTAAAGATGCTCCCTTTTAGCCTACCTCATAATGTGACATCCTTTGGGACTCAAACTGCAGCACTGCCCCACAAAGCTTACAGAAAGTGTCTGTAAAAAGGTCTTTCCTTGTTGCCTCATCTAAAATGCCACCTAAAGAGCAAAGCGAAAAAACATCAGTATCAGACATGATATATTTGCATCTCTCTGCTTATACAAGATATTAACCACGAATGAATATTCATATGCAGTGCAAGATGACAGAACGAGATGAGGTTTGTGCACTGGATCACCCTGTGCCTGGTTGTGGCTTCGAAGAATTGYTGTAGAGCCAACTAACCCTCTGCTTGAAGACAGACAGTCATAGAGGCCTTTATTTCTAAAGATTATTCTCTGGGCCACCTGCCAAAAGCATGTAAAGCCCAAGGGAGCATGAAAAAGAAGAATGAAATACTGTATAGCACGTTCTGTAACTCCAGCATTGAGAAGGACGGTGCTAAGCTCTGCGACCATCAGCTCACAGATGATTAAGGAAGGACTACATGAGAATGGAAAGCTAGGAAAGCCTCTGGGACAGCACAGACAGAGAAGAGSTGCCAAAGGGATTATCTACTATCAGGTCTATGAATGCAAGAAATGAAAGACATGCACACAAAAGTGGAAAAAAAAATCTCCCAAACGCACATCCTTTCTCAGTTTTGTAGTATTAATCATGTCTAACCTATACTGTAATGCTACCATTTACAGTAATCTTCTGAGATACTTGGGCRTTTTAATAAAACAGAGAAGGAAAAGGGAGCTGGGATCAGGGAAGAGAGAGGACTATGCTGGAAAGACAGGCAYGTATCTCTGTGGGGAGAAGTGGAAGGAACCTGCAGGAAAGGGAAAATGTGGCCACCACACAGGACTGCTGTCATTTTTCGTGCTYCTACTATTGCCAGAGCCTTCTTTGCTCTCTACTCCCTCCTTATTCTTTACACTAAGAATTCCTTCAGATTGGAAGCACTATTTGAATGCTTGAGAAGCAGTCTAAACTTTGAAGTTAGCAGCTACTTTGCAGTTACTGCTGTGCTACTGAATGAATAACATGGGCAGGAACCGGGTAAACTAGTTCCTAAAGCCTGGTTAATTATGAAAAGGTTTGGGAAACCCACCCAAAACCAGATAAAGGGACAGTCCTGAGCTCACATCACTTTGATTGGCAGCATCCCAGTGTTCAAGCTGTGAACAAGCACATCTCCATCACTTTTTATGTCTCTTATTCCTCAAGCTTACCAGGAATCCCATGGTGATTCCAGGTTAAACCACTGTCCAGATACCTCTGTATCCAGGTAYTGCTGGATTTAGGTAGCACCTCCACAAAACCTCCAAGCCACTTGCTGCTTTCTGCAGTGAGAGCAGCACTYGCTGTGAAATGGGGCTTTTGGACAGCTGACGTTTTAAAGGCTTCCWGGTGTTCCCAGTGCCAGAGATGCACTGGAAACTGCCTCCTTAAACACTCCATAGGACGAGTAAACAGTCACTGACTTTGCAGTAACATGAATCTTGCTGCAAACAACGCTCTTGGTGACCACATAGTCCTTGCCCTCTTTACCAAAACTACCCAAACCAGCCATTTAATCTCTGGTGCTAAGTTCAGAACAAACTGCTTGTTAAACATCCAAGCTCGCGTCTGCCTCGTGTGACAAGGACATATAAGCTCTGGCCACATTTCAAATGATTGCAAAGACTGCTTGGGATCCAAATCACTATCACAGATCCTTAAGGTTGGAATGGACCTCTAGAGATCATCTAGTCCAACCCCCAAATATATTAATAATGCGACTTTAAAAACATGTCCAAATATTGATCTTTGTGGATGAATGTGTCAAACCACAGCGTACGACTGCAATGTGAACACATCAAGGCAAAAGGATAAAACCAAGGCAGTGAACCCCAAGTCTGCAGGGAGCTATGGAAAAGAGGACTTAACCAGTCACTGAAATGTCATTCAGTTGCATCCCAAAATGATTAAAAGAAGTGTTTAGTGTGAAAATGGAGAACTTGGTTCTATTCCCAGTTCTGACTTGRGAAATACTGGCCAACACCTTTAAATCTGCATACTCAAATTGCAAACAAGTTTAGCTGAGGCTGCATTCAGGCTGTATCCACACATTTAAGTATGAAGACCCTGGTTTTTGCTTCTCCACACCCAATATCCTGCTACAGGACTGAGGGGAAAAATCAGTTACCTGATGCAAACGGATGAGCTGAAACTAATTCTTAGGAACGTGAGTAATTGCATGGAGTTCCTCACTTGAGCAGAGCTTTTAAATATTATCCTGARCATCCAAATTAGCATAAGAATTTAGCTTGAAATTACTATTTTCAGTTAGGCTCTGAAGAGTCATGGCTTAAACTCCCTGCTTTTCTTCTAAAGCAAGTGCTAGGAAATGTTTTGTAAGTGATTCCAGATGTTCATACATCTGCCAGTATCATGCTATTTAAGTACAACTTAAGKAGAAAGGATAACAGGTGGACTGAGTACCTCCTTCTCATTTTTAATTAAAAAAAAATATAAAATAGCTTTCAAGCAGCATTCAGTGTGCTGCTGCTAGAAGAACATGCCCCTCCTTCCAAATTATTCTTGAAACACTCTGTATTTGTCCACAAGATCATAACCATTCCTCTCCTTAACGGTGGTACAACCTAAAAAGRCTACAACTCCTCCCAGGTCCGGCTTAAATTAATATATGTAAAAAAGTACTTTTTTGGATGTTTGAAAAAAAAAAAGGAAAAGCAAGGAATGAGAAAAAATACTATTAATTCCATCTCTGTTGCAGATATAAGCTGATCCAAATGTAATGCTTTAGTGCATCAGTCTCACTCTTGCACATCCTTCATCTGTAAGGCAAGTCACAGGGTAACTGAAGATTTAACAGGGTAACTTTATATGAAGCAACGTTATAAAAACAGCCTTAGAAAACAGTCAATAACTTGGGTGAAAGTGCAGAAGATCAAGTATCTTCTGAGTATGCAGCACATACGCTCCTGCTCATCCATTTAGCATTTACAAGAACACACCTCCAGAGATACGTTTTATACAATTATTTTTAATGTGGAATATAAGCCTAGCCTAAAGTAACAGGCAGCAAGAACCCAATTTTTAAAATAAGATCTATTTGATCATAATAATGTTCAAATACTGGAATATAAGYCCTGAAAAGGCAGTGGAGAGAGCAGGTGCTCAGCATTCCTTGTAGCGAGAGAACAGATGTGACTTTAACAGATAAAATAACATAGGTGGATTTTGTAAATCTGGAGCAAAACAAGTAGCCTTTAAAAACAAAACCACACCAAAATAAGTATATGAATTGAAAAACAGTGACTTACTGATTTTTGTTTCTCTGATACCATCTTAAAAGCACACAGAGCATTTTCTCTCTCTGAAGAACCCAAATATCCTTTTTAATAATTTTATTTTTATTTTYTACACGGTCAGGTGTTTGTGAAGGAAAGGACGGCCAGACTGGATTCTGTTGCTTGAAAAATGAACATTATTAAGCTGAACTTACAGCACTTTCGTTCTGCCAAACTAGCTTCATGATTCTAATGGTCTTCCAGAATATTTTAGTATCAGCCTATCTGCTTCTCTTGAAATCAGTATTAAAAATGCAGAATTGCACTCAAAAAAATAAAAATAATTAAAAAAAAAAAAAAAAAAGCAGAATTGCACTCAAAAAAATAAAAATAATTAAAAAAAAAAACAAAAAAATCACTAACAAAAAAAAGCCTCAAATTAAAAGGACATTTCTAACAGCCCAACCCTGTATTCTCAAAAGCAATTGCATAAATTCTGTTTTTATGCACTGACACTGGTGATAGCTACCACATTGACCTGGGAACACACCTACAAGCAGCTCTGAATCCTGTATGTTACTGTAGACTTGCACAAGACACGTGCCTGAGGCCCTACACARGCACAACGAGGCCTCTGGAGCACAGACCTGCAGAGCAGGGTTGGAGCCCAGGGCTGCAAGAGATTCTCGACTGCAAGAGCTAAATAAAAACTCRGGCAAAAGCCTCTTCTGGCCAGGCAGGTCTCTCATCTGCTTCAGCAAACCAGAGGAAAAGCCTCATGTCACAGGAGTCGCAGTGCTCACCCTTCTCATGCCCTAGATCATCAGGAGCAAGATGCTTTGCCCCCTCTCTTAACAGGAAATAAATCTCAATGCTTTAATAAATTCCCTACGTGCAGCATAACAACTGCTACTCCATGAAGATGCTCACTTCTTCCATTGCTCTGCTGAGTATCTCTGCTCCTGCAGTCTGTTGCACCCACTGAGAGCCTGACCAGTGTTTCAGAGCTCTAAATGACTGAAATCAGTTTTTCTGTTTTCACCAGAAAAGGGTCAGGTCACTTTGGCTGTAATAAACTGCACAGGACTTAAGAAATCCAGTCTTGAATTTTTGGAATTTGGCTGTGCATGGTTTGGTCCAGCTGTCTTGCATCTTGAAACGCAAAGTCAAAGGATACCACAAAAGGCTGATTAAAGTGTGTGCGGGGTGACTAGTTCCTTTTAAAAATCCCTAACACATCAGACTTCTTAAATACTGCAAGGTAAGGGCCACTTCCCTTGCCAAACATCACCCTGTTGCCTTAGAATCATTCTCATTTCTACTTCTTGAGTCTTAGAAACCAGTAAGAAATAACCTTCCAAACTCCCACTTTTATACATTGAGGTAGGTTAAGAAAACCTACCTTTATGTTCTATCCCCACTGACATATAAGTGCTCCTGTAAGATTATATTGCAGTAGTTTGTGCAATATTATTTCTCTGCCTGCTTTTACTGTGACTGCAGACTGGCTKGTGGAAAGCTGGCTGAGAAACATAAAGTGAGATTTGTTACCTGGCTTCTCCCTACTCTCCTAAGTGGAAGACGGAGAAGATATGGAGAATAAATAAACAGGAAGGGGAAGTAAAAATGGAAAATTAGTAATTTATAGCATGGATGAGCTAAATATTGGGTCTTTAAAAAGGGAGCAAATTAACTGTTCGTTATAAGATATATAGCTTTTATTTAAAGTTTTTATCTTGCAGCTACTGAATGAAAAATAAATATACAAAAATCCATTAGCCCTAAGGCTAAAACCAACAAGATTAAGAGTAGAAACTAGCAGTAAAGCTTGCCACAAAGGGTTTCTAAAGATAAAAGTCATTGCTGTATTTTTATTTAAGAAGATGCCCTCCATCCCTCAATACACTACCGAATACTAAATTACAATCTTATCCAATTCCATAACTCTGCTTGGCACAGGTATTAGCTGACCTTGCTATGTTTGGCTCAAAACACAATCACTATCAGTTATATGCTAAATGTAACAGTATGAGCTATGTTGAAAATTTACAGGTTTTGAGGGTAGAACTCCTTTAAAATTCCTGGAAATTTGGGGGGTGGGTGGGTCAGGAGGAAAGCATTTTTACATGAAAGGCTCTGGCAGTATTGCTCTAAATTGTAATATTGCCCATTCTGAATTTTAGGGGCATCCCAACTCAGCTTAAGAAATACACATGAAAAACAGAGTTTAAATCTAAAGACAACTAGATTGCACTCATACCTCCCCCCAAGAACACTCCCTTGAGAAATGTAGGTACTTGTGTTGTTTTTTTCTTCTAAAAGCAGACTGCCTAAATGGTTGTGAACTTTTTAAACAGTTAAGAGTGCCTGATCCCTACAGAGTTTTATCTTTTCAGCAGAGCACTGCTAAATTTAACTGACAATAGGGAAAATCTTGTGTCAATAGATACGTCACATATTTAACAACAAGGCCATATTTATACATTGCCAAGTATGTGGTTAGCTTATTTAAAAAACTTGATTTAAACTTGTTTTTCATTATGCAGTGCTCGTAAAACATTAACTGAAGCTTTCCAACACGTAAATATCTTACACCYATTATGGATGGTTTGATGTCAGACCTCGCTGCAGGAGCATCGGGCAGAGAGCACAGGAAATAATTCCCTTTTCAGCAGCAAGAATCCGACCAAGGGAGATCTGAAATATCTCGCTGACACAAGTGGCAAAACCCAGTCTTGCACGGAAGAAACTTCAAGCTCCAGCTGGGAATGGGTGGCTGATGAGAGGGTCTCTGTCACCGCGCTGGGTGACACTTGGCAGGCCGAGGGAGGATATTTCTGCCCACACCAGCTGTAGGGCAGGTTCTCCATGTCCCCACGCCAAGGGACTGACACGAGCCCCTTGGGAAGGAGGGGATGGGAATCCCTGTGGAAAGACTCAGGTTTTGCAGGATTTCTCCCTTCCCATTGCCAGGTTTTGCTGCCCGAGTCGCACCGAGATTTAAGTTCCCTCCTGTTTCATGTCCTGCTGCCTGGGGGCCCTGTAGGACTCCAACCAGGCGAGATGCCCAGGACAGCTCCTTGCCATGGGTGCTCCAGCCCCTTCCCGGGTGCTCATCCCCATCCCCACGGCCCCTCCGGACACCCTGGGCTCCCTTCCAGACACACTGCCTTCCCTTCACTCCCTCCTGCTCCCGCTATGGAAACCTCCATCCTCCCCTCGGTCACTTACAACCCTCACCCTGTGGCCTCCAGATCCCTCCAAAAAATAACAGCCTCTAAGACACTCTAAAATCCACCCCCCCAAATCCCCCTGAACCCCAATAATCACCCCCGAGGCGCCCCTGCAGCCCCTCACTGCTCCATAGGGTGCCCAGGCCGCTCCAAACCGCAATAACAGCCACTAGGACATGATTAAAGCTCCTCAGCCTCCCCAAATCCCCTGGGAACCCCAACAACCACCCCCAGCTCCCCCTGCAGCCCCTCACCCTCCCYAGGACCCCCACTCTAACCCCCTCCCTGGCCCCCAATGTCCCCACAGCCCCTCTCCCCAGAGCCCCACGCCTGCCCTGGAGGCCCCGGGGACCCCCGGCCGCCCCGCACCTCGCCCCGCAGCCCCTTCCGAAGCCCAAGAGGAGCCCTACGGCGCTACAAAAATCCCTCACCCTCCCCCAAGGCTCCCCCCGTCCCAAACGCGACCCCCGAGGGCGCCCTGCAGCCCGCGGCCCCGCATCCTCCCGCCGGAACCGCCTCCAGGGCGGCCCGTGCGCGCCCGGGGCCGCGCTCACCTGGCGGGCAGCCCGCGGGCAGGGGCCGCCGCGGCGCCGCCGCCGCCACCTCCGCGCCCGCCGCGGCCGCCATGACGCGGGGCCGCCCCGCACGGCCGCCACGGCGCCGCCCGCGCCCTCCGCGCCGCCCGGGGGCGCTGCGGCCCCCGCGCCCCGCCGGTGCTGCGGCCCCGGCCATGTCCCTCCGGCCCCGGCCATGTCCCTCCGGCCCCGGCCTTGTCCCTCCGCTCCGTGAGCACCAGTGACCGCCCGCCCGCGAGCACCCGGTGTCTACCGGCCTTGCTGCTCCCGCGACATCCCCAGCCCCCCGGGGCTCGTGGGCCTTTCCCGCCCTCTCAAGTGGCCCCTCAACTGACCAAAACACCCCAAAGTGCCCCAAATTCAGCCCCTGATGTCACCCCGAGCGCTGCCCGCGAGGTGGGAAAATCCACCCAAAATCTCCTGTCCCAAGACCAAAACCAGCCCCTTTCAGGCTTGCTTAATGCACCCTTAGGAGCACTATTCATTATGCTTTTATGTTATTTTTTTTTTTCTTTTCCCTTTTYCTCACTTTTATCCATGACTTCTTGGAATGCCGTGCTCGGGGCATATGCAGGGACGTGAGTCCCTGTCTGCCGGTTCTGTGGCCAGGACGAGAGCRGCGCCGTCCCTCCCGCCAGCCCAGCCTGGGGACGGCTGGTGACAGAATGTCTTCCAATAACTCCTGTTAACTCCCTGCTGAAAGGTCAGCCCTTCTCCGTGCCCCCAAATCCCAGTACCAGCTTGCTTGGAACATCAGAACTTCCCTASAACATCAGAATTTCCCTAGGGTTGGAAAGTCGCTGCTCCAAATAGTGGGAATTCCCAATATCCAGCCTCTCTTAGCCTTCCACAGCCACCTTTTCCTGGTGGTTTTGTCTCCAGGTGGATCATTTTTAACGCCCTGGAGCCCATCACGTGCTCTTTCCTTCTCCATGCAGTTTGCTTTTAGCTTGCTGCTTTGACAGTAGTGCAAATGTTTTCCCTGTTATCCAGGAATTGGCCACAGAGCATATAGCTTAATGACAGGATTTGATACAGCAACACTCCAGTTTGGAGGGAAAAAAAAMCAACACCCAATTTTGAGGGCTGGCTGCTATATCTAAAGGCACTTACACCCAGGGGGATTAAACATGGACAGCAGAGCATCCCGATATCACCAGTTACATAKCAAACACTGCAATTAAAACCGTGTTTGCTGGGAAGGTTTATGCTGCCAGCTCTGCTACAGCTTCCCAGTAAAGAATGGAGGAGTCTGGTCATTTTGGGCAACATTAATAACAACCATGTGAACACTCACATCACCCTGAATTTGTGGAGTTATGAATGATGCTGCTCAGGCTTGGCACAATCAGAGGAGCGCCAACATTTAACACAGGATATTTCTGCTAACATGGGTTTCCTTTTTTTTATTCTTTTGGTGGGAAAGATGCCAGAAGCTTTTAGCCATAGATACTGAGCAGTTCTGTGACCATCCTGAAGATGACAACAACATTTCTTCCTGCCTTGGATAGGTAAAGTGTATCTAGGGATGCACAAGGATTATATCTTCTTTACCTCCCCGCACATCACGTTCCTTATCTGTTTTTCTGGGTTCCTCTGTGCAGCAAGGAGGCATGGGAAGAGGTTTGCCAACGTTGACCCTTGCAGAGCGCTTAGCAAATCCAGGGTGAAACAGAATGAGGTTTATTCATGGTGGAAAGGTGAGATTGCCGTGGATTATCCACACCATGRTAAGAAAATGCTGAATGACAACATGAGCTGGGTTAACTTCCACAGTGAGGTTGCCTGTTACACCTGGAGGCCACCTTGAGCTTACAGTGGCCCCTGGGAGCAGCGAGCAGAGCAGGGGATGGTGTCCCCATGGGTTTGATACCTCTKGTGTCCCCTCCTTTTATATTAAGGTGGGCCGTATTCCCCAATTCTCTTTTGTCATTGTGCATTGGAGGTGAAGAGCGCCCTCGAACGTGCTGCCATTTCAAAGGGTATGTAGTGCCCACCAAACTGTGTGAATATCTAACCCGTCGTCCTCGCTCCTGCAGCCAGGCTGCTCTATGAGCCCTCCGCCAGCCCTTGGGAAGCGAATCCCCTTCTCCAGGCGCCGGTGGCAATGGAGGAGGCRCGTGCTTCCCCGTTCTCCCTGCCCTGCGTCACGGGCCGTCTCCTCGAAGGGTAAAAATAAAGCAGCATTGTTTAGTTTCTGGAAAAAGCCAGATGACAGTGGAAGGGGTCGGAAATATGCATTCCCGCCCTCCCCATCCCACTGCCTCAGCTGTTGCTTCCTGAGAGACAGAAGCATGTGGTTGCTAAAAATACCCTGCCGAGAGAATACATTCCCTCCCCGATGGGAGAGCACAAATCAATCTCCGAGCCCTAACATACACAACCGCTGGTGGCCAGCAGAAACAATTCCAAACGTGGTTTTTGGAGAGGGGCTTCCTGACGCGGCAGGCGTCCCAGCTCTTTGGTTTCCCTGCGCCRGTCGGCACCGTGGTGCCGAAGAGCTTCGCCTCCTCCTCCTCCTCCCACCCCCTTGCCCTCCTATGGGAAGCGGTGCCGCCGGGGGTGGGTGCTAGGGGCAGCCAGCCCGCTTATAAGCGTGCTCCGGTGTCAAGGCGAAGGTGACGGGAGGCTTGGCGCGCTCCGAGGTGCCCGCCTCCCATGCCAAAGGGTCCCTGCCATGACCAAGGGGGGAATGGAGTCGGTGGAAGTGTTTGCGGCCGAAGGCAAAGGCCGCGGCTTGCGAGCGCGGAAGGAATTCCTGCCCGGGGATGTCATCTTCGCGGAGCCGGCCTACGCCGCCGTGGTTTTTGATAGGTAAGAGAAGAGCCCTTGTGAAACAAAGATCAGGAGCTGTCTCGGTGCAAAGCTCGAGCTGGCCGTGCGGCTGGAAGTTTGGAGGTGTCTGGATAGCGTCAGCGGAGGGTGCGAAGGGAGAGCGGGAGCAGTTCTGCAAAGAGGCGCCTGCAGCTCGCGGCCACTGTCCCTCCCGCGCTCAGAGGAGGCTTCTTGTTTTAAATAAGGCACAGATGGTTTCCAGGGTGCGAGCTTGCAAGGCGCTCAGTGCCCCCAGCTTTTACCAAATGCACTGAAAGTTGAGCGTGTTCAATGTCTTCCAAAGCCCACGTTGCTGCCAAGGCTAAGTAATTCTTCCAGGGCATCTTGTTGAGTCCTGAGACTGAGTTTTGCCCCATATTGCCAGTGGCTTTGGTGAAAGCTCTGCAGATTAATAGGGTAGTGAGTGATTCTGCCTGTCTGAGCTTTCCCTGAATGAATCAACGCTGTTAACGAGGTCGAGGATGGAGTCGGATGAAGTTCATTTGTGCTACTGGGTGATCTGGCAATAGCAGAGAATAAGGGATCAAATGAACGGAGCACGTAACAAGTATTTTTTCTGTCTTTCCTTTGCTTTTTTCCCTGCCTTTGTAATATCAGTGGGAGAACATTTTCACAAACCTATTCAACAGCAATGGCAATAGTTTTTGATTATTTTAATATATCATTGCAAGCACATGCCATTAAAACTGATTTTTTTTCAGTTAAGTATTATAAATTCTTGAATAATATTTGTAGCTGAACTGAGTTGGATTACAGTAGTTAGCCAAAACCATCTCTCYTTAACATGTCCTTTTAGCTCCTGCTCTTGAGTTTCCCTCAGGTTACTAGTTGGGAGCTCCCCATGATATTGTGTTTGCTTTAGATGTTCCCATTGGCAGTGAAATCTACCATATGCTGTATTAAAAATAATAATTATCCCTTTACCTATTGAAAGCATTTTACCTTTTGATTCTTGGATGGCGTATTTTTTTTCCTTCCAAATGAAGCATTGCGAGCATCACGGATACAGCAGCTCATCTGATCGCGTTGAAGAGCTGCAGCTTTCTTGCATTTTCAAATGTCACTTGTGTAATGTGAGATAAGGGGAGAAACTATCCCCACCACAGCTCCTAGGGTGCAGACCGTGTGCCAGGCTTAGGTTTCCAACTGAAAACCTCCAATGGGGAGAGATGCGCTTCCCTCCTGGTACAGACTCGGATTATTTAGCTTCCAGAGGACAGATGCAGGCACTGAGCAGCAAGGAGGTAAAATAAACACAACCCTTCCCTGAGACTGCGGAGAACAGCAGTGGTTTCACTCCTTCCTATCTCCCTTGCTKCTCCTTCGTGCTGCCCATGCAGTAGTAATGAGGGACTCCTATCCTCTCTTATATTTCATCCTATAGCGCTTTCTATGTGCCRGTGATGAAATGCATTCCTGACATCTCTGAAGCAGACGGTGCCAGCTCAGTACTTGTTGCTTAGCACTCAGCAAGGCACCTCCTGTGACCGGGATCTCACGGAAATCAGCATTTTTTTTCTTGCAAAAGTGACTCCAGTGTTTTTCACGCACACCCAGGGCTTTGGTTTGAAGGTACCTTCTACCCCTGCCTCAGGATATTTTTGCAGGGATTTTCTACCTGTGTTTTCCCATGGCCACAGACAAAAAATGTGTGGAGACAGGAGCTGCCTCTATCTATGGCTAGAGGAAGGATTTAAAATTGTGTGGCACCTACAGCATTAAGAAAGTGCTCACCCTGCAATGGGACATGTAAGTCCAGAGCCCCTCACCCCGATTCCCTCAGCATGTCAGTCTTGCTGAAAGCAACATATAGGTCTACTGTAGAAAGAGAATTTAAGTAGGAGCAATAAGTGGGTTTAATCTTTGAAGAATTTGGATCATACCTTATCACTTAAATAGGTGACCAGATTTCCCACAGAGCTCTTCTTTCTGCAAGTGTGAGGGCTACCAGGGAAGCAGGAAAAGATGCAGAGTACTTTGAAAATTTGGCCCATGCCCTGTAGCCCTTTCAGGAAGTCAGTTCTTTGGGATGCAGCGTGGATGCTGATGAGGTGAAAGCAGGTGCTCAGGGCAAGAGGGAGCAGATTTGCTGAGGCACAACCTTGTTTTCTTGGTGTGGCTCTGCTACAGGATGGGGAGCACCYACTGCTTGTGGGTGGGTGTGGAACTGTGGCCACATGGGAGGCGTTACTGCCTAGAAATGTGGAAGCTCCAGAAAAGCTGTTGGTCTTTTGACATGGTGAAGAACATGGCTTTGGAATGATAAATTCACGTTTTCTGCTGTAAATGTCTTATCTTCTGGCGTCTAAGTTAGAAAATCCACAAATCCCTGGAGAGAGCCAGAGTCATCCAGACAGCTGTGCAGTACAAGAGCCTAAAATTCCATGCTCTGAACGGCCATAAGAGGAACATACCTCTTCCTCCTGACTCTCTAGGGAGCTAGGGAGCCTGAGTAGCTAGTCCTGGCACCCAGCGTTAGGTGCTGACAGCAGAAAGTGCAGATAAACCACTCTGTGGCTTAAGTGAGGCAGAGATTCTGTAGCACAGTGGGGAAAACATCACTTGCTGAAAAATATCTTTTCTTTCACAAAACTCTGCAATCAGAGTAAGGAAAGGAGATCCATCATTTACATGGGAACATTATATGAGGTGAAACAATGGCTTATCCACTTGGGATGCAGCTTGCAAATTAAGATATTCTGRATTAAGGTCTACACATGTCCTCATGGAGCTAAGGGCAGGATTCACCTACCTACGCACAGTGTCTAGTGTCATCTGAGTTGCCCTAAGGTGTCCATGATGTCCAGAGAGGACTGACAGGTACAACCCAGGATTTATTGGGCTCACACAGTGTCTCAGACGAGATGAGTGTCCCTGCAGAGGCTAAAATAAAGCCAGGATCGTATGTTTAGTCTACAAACTCTTATTTCCACCCCTGAAAGTCCTGGAAGTTCACCCAGAATATAGGTTAAGTCTGGCTGGGGCTCATACTCTCCAGTCTGGCAATGACCATCTCTTCTTAAAGCATGCCAGGGAGCTTCTCATCCAAAGGTGCAGAAATCTTAAAGCAAAGCTGCTGTAGTCAACTATAAATATCAGACAGCTCATAGCTTCTTAGATTTTTAAAGCCAAGATCTGACTGTCAAAGCTGACCCTTCTCTTTATATATTGGTTACCTGCTGGTAACTTCTGCATCAAGTCCATTCACTCTCTCTGAACTGGAGCAAACAGTTTAAAGAAATGGCAAACACTGATTTAAGGGCGGTGCAGAATCAGTGCAAGCTCAGGTATTTCGCTGCTTGGATGAAGTGCAGACACACTCTCTGATTTGTGTTTCAACCAGACTCACTGTTATCAGCTAAAATAACACTTACGGAAAAAAAAAAAAAAGAAGTCCGTGTCAGGCTTGCATTGTCCTAAAATAGATGCAGAAGATTGGAAGCACATACCCTTGAGGAATTCTGTGCCTTTGGTGGGGTCCTTTTTCAATGTACAGTTCCCCGGTGCATTCCCTGTGCCCTTTGCCTCTGATTGAGGCYGGTCCCCTTCCTACCTGCTGCTGTTTAATCCTTTTCACCCTCCTTTTTCACTTTCTGTTTGAAGACAAACAGATCTCTTTTCCTCATGGCCACCTTCAGGACGATGGTGTTCCTGTTGCCTCCACAAAATGTACAGTATGTGACCTTCTCTTCTGACACGTCTGTTGGCTCTCAAGCGTGTAGGAGTTTACATTTCCCCCAGACATAGGGAGCCCTGATATATCTCTGTCAACCTTCTCTTGATGGGTTTGCTCTTTAACCAGTGGGGTTTGAGAAACAGTAATCAAGGCAAGGRGTATCACGTGGTGGAAAGCCAGGATCACCTGAAGAGCTGCTTGATGAGTGATCTACAGACTGAAAACAAACAACAACAGGTCATGCCATTTCTGTGCTTCTTTAGATGTATGGAACAAGCCCTGCAAGCATTTGCCAAGGGAAATGTGAGGTGTTGTATTTTTGTAGCTGTAGGGGTATAAGAAAGGCAAAATTTTCTGTAGCAATATGCTTCTGAAAATATTGTGAAAGCATTGCTTTCAAATGCCATCAATAAAAGCTGAGAACCAATGTGATTGAATTCACACTATTTAAACTTTTCTTCATTTTGCTTCTGTTTGGTTATCTAGTTCGTTCAAAAGCTTAAGCTAAACTTGGGGGAAAACCGAGCTTTTTGAAAGAAAACCACACTGACACCTCATTAAAATCATTAAATAGTCTAAAATGAACCTATCATCATGGTCGCCCAGCCAGTCAATATATGAAGCAGATGGATTTAGTTGTGTTAGATCATCTGTGTGTGTCCTGCCACATGCAGACTAGTGTAAACCCATTTCAAGGAGTTTTGTGAGCTTTTCATCATATCTGTGAGCTATTCAGTGAAAAAACAACCTATTTGTTCACAGTAGCACCATCTCATGTTGCTTTTCCCCATCACTGAATGAGATGTTGCAGGGATGAGAAGGGAAGTCATGTGCGTGTCTCAGAGATGAGATGGTTGCATCACAGTGCTCAACTTCTGTCTTGGCGGGTGCAGCAGATCTGAACCCATCGTGCTTCCAAGCAGCCTCAAGAGCTCTTTTCTTCTGCTTTCATGGAAAGCACTGCTTGAGGTCACTATTGCTCTGTCACCTCTTGCAGTCATTAGGCAGTGTGTGGAACCACCGCTTTTGTGAGTGTAGCTACAACTGGGACTGGCAGTAGTTGTGCATCTCATCCAAGTAATATCAGATCTCTGGAGTCCCTGAGAGTTCAACTTTGTTGACACTTGGATGAGGAACCGAGGAAATTTGATGATCCCCGGAAGGTCGATTAGTGAATCAGTTAGTGGCACCTGGCCCTCCAAGTAGTCCTAAATCTCTGGTCTGGCAAGGCTTGGACAGGCTGAGGAAATCATTGTGCTAATGAACATGCTGCTTTTGGATGGGATAAGAAGAGATGTCCATTTTCTAGGTCAGATGGAGAAGGTATCATAGCCCAGTGATTTCCACAGTCTGTGAGACTTGGGTTTCACCTCAARGCTGCACCTTCTGTCCTCGAGGGATGTCACTGAGGAAGGGTGGAGGAACTGAGGGACATTGCTTRCCTTTGGTGTCCACTGTGCTTTCTCCCTCCAGGACAGGTAGTGTCAGAGCATGTTCTTGTCCCTGGGACCAAGAGACCAAGCAAGAGCTCTGCTTCATGAACCCCGTTCTGGGTGTCCAACTTGGAGCACCTCTGGAATGGTGTGAGGTTGTGTGAGCCAAGAGAAAGCTGGGGCATTTAGAGACCTGCAGGACTAGCAGGAGCTAAAGGGTTTCATTTATTTATTTATTTATTTATTTATTTATTTATTTATTTATAGGAAATAATCTCAAATACCTCTATCATCATTTTTTCATGGCACCAAGATCTGAGCCCATTCACATGCACATTAACAATAAATCTGTTCCTGTAGGTCATTTCTGAGCATGAAGGATCCCACAAAGGTTTTACGAGAGAAGTGGTAGTTCTTACACCTGGCAATCTGCTCRGATTGTGCACAAGTGGTTGTTCCTGCATTTTTTTGTGCTGCTCCTTCATTTTCCCATAAAGTCTTCGATGACTTTTTTTGGGTGCATTTTTGCTTCTCAGAAATGATGGCTTTCCGGGGCTAGAAGTAAGTTCTACTGTGTGGGTTTCCTTTGGAAACACTGGGCACTCAGTGCAATAAATGACAAAACGCAAAGCCAACCTTTCAGGATTTTTCTGTCCTGAGAGAGGGAGAGGGAAGACACGAGCCTGTGTCCCCGGATTCCGGATCTGCTGCACCGTTTCCTCCTCCAACGTGCCTTTCCTTCGTACAGAGGAACTTTTCCAGCTGCCTCTCTGCTCCGCTCCCCTCGAGACGTGCAGGCAGCGGAGGGAGCCCCATTCCCCAAGCGAGATACGTCCCCACGCTTCCCGGCACGACGCAGCCATGTGGGTTTTATCAGCTCCGTGGCTCTTCTTTGCCTTACAAGGAGCGCAATCGCTCTTGCACCTCTCTGCCCCCCTGACTTGACAGCTGACAGAGCACAGCCTCGCATTTCTCACCAGCACCCATCTCTTTCCTTTGATTTAATGGACCTGGTTGCATCCCCCTTCCTGCACAAGCGCTGCCCCCTGCCCCTTCCCAAATGCTTGCCTTCAGCTGGGCGCCCTCCCACCAACCACTGCTCACTGTCCTTTTACAAACCCCATTTTTTTGCACGCTGCATTGCCTGCTGCAAGTCATCTGGCTTTAAATCAATAGCCTTCTTCATCCTGCAAGGGCCAGGGAGCRGGGTGGCTTGCGTTAGCAGCCCACGTAGCAGTGCTGCAGGAATGGAAGGGCATTTTAAGCACAATGATATATGTAAATACACATACGTGCATGCTTATGTATATTTAAATAGACAGTGGAGAGGCAGGAGAGTCWTCTGGATGGAGGCCCTGTGTCTGATGACTGGCTGCGGCACAGGCTTCTTGTGTGACCTTCAATAAATTTTTATTTCCTTGTGCTTCAGTATCTTCATTGCAGACCGTGCAGTGCTGTTGTTTCCTTTGCCTCTGCAGTCTGTGAGCTTTTCCTAATGAGGAGGACCTCCTTCCTAGGGCTGGCGGTGTCTAAATGATGGGAATGTTGTGAAATCTCCCATACCCTCGAGCCTGGGGATGGTGGAGGCAAGGTGGGCAGTTGCCTGGAGGAGCAGAGTGCTGGAAGCAGMAATGAGCCAGGCAAACACCTCCTCCAGGGCCAGGTTGCTCTCCAGGTTTGCCCACTGTGTCCCTCATCCGATGCCCTGTTCTTGCAAGGTGGGAGCAACTCAGCTCCATCCAGACATCATCTTTGGGGCAGTGAAACTCCATGCTGTCTATTGCATTTAAAAGTCATGAGTCCTTAGGATTACTAACAACCCTACTAGATTTAACTGGATCCATCAGCAAGTAGAAAGTCTTGAAGTTGTCTGAGCAGGAGAGAGTTTTTCTTTGCTTCCCAGTGAAGCAAGGATGAGGCAGGATGCTTCCCAGGATAAGGCAACTGGAAGTGTCAAGGGGGCACATGGTAGGGGATATCCCTTGATCCTGGGCCCGGACACTCTCAGAACTATGAACCTAGGTAGATACATCAGTATCCTGTGGTATATTCCTCCCCTCTGGTTATAGTTACATATGGGTAGTTGTAGTGACCTCATGGAAATCCTGACTTTTAATTGACAAGTGACATCTCCCTAGGCATCTGCCTGGAGTCACTGGGGCCAGGAGAGCCTTGAACCAGCCTGGCCTCTGGCTCTGCTCTGCTCTCTTGTGATGGCTGAGGGCCAGGAAACACATGCCTGCACCAGGGGAAGGAGCAGGTGACAGCATCTTCCTGCGGCAGCTCCGTTTTGTGGCACCCTCAGCCTGGCTCTTTGCCTTCCCGTTTTTCTTCAGGTTTGCCTAAGCAAAAGACTCATTAAGYATCTGCTTTCAGCCCAGCGAACGGGTGGCTGGTACTTCAACAAGGGCCAGACAGACAACAGAAACAAACTGAAAACCCTATTAGCGATGGCAGTGCTGAGAAGAAGCAGATGAGCTGCAGACAAGAGGCCTGAGAGCTGGGGAATGTTTTATTGCTTCCCCCCTTTAAACAACGTATCTGTCATACAGATCAGCATAGCCAAAGGGAGAAGACAAACACATGAGGATTAAACTAGGGCTTTGCATGGCAGGTTTCCCCTTCCTCTCAAAAGGGAAGGGTCTGTCCTCACCATGTGCAAGGAGCGTTTGCTGGAGCACTGGGCTGTGTGACCCTTCCACAAGGTCCAAGCCAACGGGTCCTTCTGTCCTTCCAGCCTGACTCACATCATCTGTCACACCTGCTTCAAACGGCAGGAGAGGCTTCACCGCTGCGGCCAGTGCAAGTTTGCCTACTACTGCGACCGGACCTGCCAGAGAGCCGCGTGGCTGGACCACAAGAACGAGTGCTCTGCCGTCAAGAGACATGGCAAAGTGCCCACCGAAAACATCAGGTGAGTGGTGGCCCTGAGGGTCTGTGCCATGAGCCTGGCTCTTTGGCTCCTGAGCTGGCCTGAAAACGGTAGGAGAAGACAAGGGCTTCCCTTCTAAAGGTGGGAGATAAGAGCTGGGTGACCTGGTTGGGACCCGGACACGTAGACATAAGCTAGACTGGGGAAAGCCAGCAGCATTCCTGAGCTGGGATGAATTTTGAYAGTTCTCCTGCTGGATGGAGGTGCATCTATCTTAGACAGTCAGAGAACRGCACTCATCTGTGGGCTCTTTCCTGGCCAGGTTGGCAGCCCGTATCCTGTGGAGGATGGAGAGGGAAGGCAGTGGGCTGGCGGAGGGCTGCCTGGTCTCCATCGATGAGCTGCAGAACCACGTGGACAACTTCGGCGAGGAGGAGAAGAAGGAGCTGCATGCCGATGTGGAGAGCTTCCTTGAGTTTTGGCCGCCGCAGAGCCAGCAGTTTGGCATACAGTTCATTTCCCACGTGTTCGGAGTGGTAGGTCTGAGGGATGGGAGAGCAAAGGTTGGGTTTAAGGTCATGGGCAATGCCAACCCCAGATATAAACTCAGTTTCTTGGAGCAGTTCGCCTCCACTCCTCCTCCTCTTGCCATTAAGAAGCTGTAGCAGCCCAGATAGCTGGGACAGACTGTTATGGTGGATGGTTTGAATATCACCTTGTTYCCCACCTGCCTCCATCCTGCGATTCCATGTGGGAAAACAAGGCACAGCAAGGTCAAAGTATGAAACATTTTTAGCTGTCTAAATGTGCAGCAAATGGCTTTGGTGCTGCACTTAGGGACATGGTTTCGCAAGGATGGTGTTGAAGGCTTTRTGGTTTGACTAGATATCTTGAAGGTCTTTTCCAACTGTAATGATTCTGTGATTCTATAATTCACATAACAAGTCATGCTGGGCATCTCTCTGTGCCTGGAAGAATTAGGAAGGTGTATTTAAATGTATTTTTAGTAAATATACTTAAAATATGATATGTTTATACATATACATATATACACTTTATATAATCATATATATAAAGCACAATATTTTTGAATACCCAATATGAATATATGCATTAATGTTTATTAATGTATTTTGTAGAGTATTTTGTGTACTCTAGATTCTTACATCTATATATGGTAATTATACATAGATATGTTTTTACATATATATGCATGCATACATATATAAGAACACACAATAGTAAAAGAGAGTACATATATTTTATAATATCCATTTCTCATTTGACTGCAATTTTTTGTTCTCCACATAGCAGAAAGGAAGTTCCCCTGAGATCATTTACGGTTGAGTTTTTCTGCCTGACTCTAGTGTAGGTCGATGTATCCAGGGATGCACTAACCCCTCAGCTAGGAACACTGCCCAAGGGACCAGTGTGGGCTGAGATGGGACCTGCTCCTCTTGTGCCTCCACAGTGGCCACTGTGGCCCAGAAGGTGCCTTTGCCAGCCCAAATCCTGGTGCGTATCCTTCCTGCTGGGAGGATGCAGAGCATCCCTCCCTATTGAGCTGGCAGAGAAACTCCGGCCTCTTGAGTCAGGATATCCTGCCCTTGTGGAAGTCAGGAAGTATGGATGGAGCAAACACTTCATGGAAAAAAAAATGGAAATAAAGCAATTAAAGGGAGCAAAATAATTGATTTATAAGCGTTATGGGCTTCCCAGTAGATGTTTGTCCAGTCTGAACACACTCCTATGGTTAATTGCTTACACTGATACCTGGTTTTACAAGTGTGAACTTTGCTTTCTGCAGCTACTCTACTTAAATTGCTTCAAATTAATTTTCCTGTGAGTTTTTTTTTTTAACTATTTGCAGAGGGCAAATGTGAGAAATCCCATTGAGGGATTTACCAAATTTATCTTAAACACTCAGGATGGATACAAGCAGCAAATAGGCTGTGGTGTTTACTCAGCACTTCTCTGAGCTGGTCCTTCTGCTTGAGTCCTGCATCACCTTCTACTGAYGTTTAATCACAATTAAAGTTGTCATTTTTACAGTTACCTGCTTTGTTAACCTTATAGACACTTCTTAAAAGTTTGAAGGTAGGGTGCTAGGAATGTACCTCTCCTAAAGAATCAGAATGGGCTGAGAAATCTTGATACCAAAAAGCAGCTGAATTAATTTCTTTCTCCTCTAACACTTGTTCCTTCTTGTATTTTGGGCCTAGATCAACTGCAATGGCTTCACCCTCAGTGACCAAAGAGGACTGCAGGCTGTTGGTGTGGGTATCTTCCCCAACCTCTGCCAGGCCAACCATGACTGCTGGCCCAACTGCACAGTCATCTTCAACAATGGCAAGTGAGTGGATTTCTCTCTTATTCCTCTTTTAGTTGGAAAAATGTCAGAATTTTATTTCTAAAGAAGAGTTCTTTTCTCTCATGATTGTTCTTTTAAAAATATCTTTTGATGAATTAAGCGAATACACAGAACTTATCAGTAAGATTGGCCCAAGGTCCAGTGAACTGGCAAAGAGTTTTTCCCTTGGTCCTGTGAGTTTTGAAATTCGATCTATAAACACACAGATAAATTGTTAATTAGCTAACTAAGGCCAGATTCCTATATCGAGGCTTCATTTACGAGTCATAAAGGAACAATTATGGTTAATGAGTTATTTTAGATTGTACTGTGAGTCCACAGTTCAAGAGCTCTTATTACAGAAGCCCGCAATCAGCTGTGTATTGCTACGTGCTGATGTGTTTATAACCATACCTAACACAAATCCTCATCTTYGTGAGAGTGTGCAGTCTCTATTAATCACTCATTAACTCTTTAGCAATGGGATCTTAATGCCACTTGTGACTGATGTCTGCAAAACAGTCATGTACCAGTGCAAGATACCCGTAACCTCTGTGCATTGCCCGTTCTCACCCTGTAAGGAAACATCTGTAGGACAACCATGACATGGTTATGAGAAGCACAGCAGGAAATGCARGGACATTTCTGCAGAGCTGGGAGTGAGGCTGCCCAGTTGTGCATGTTTTCTCAGTCCAGCCCACTGGAAGGATGTTTTGCCCTTCACAGCCTCCTTTCAGGCCAAACAGGGTATAAATTGCTGTTTATCCAGCAAGTTGCATCGTGTCCAAGACCTCAGTTGGGAGAAGTTGCCTGCCTAAAGCACAGCCACAGTATTTCATCAAATTTTCATGCTTAGTCTGAAGATTTCCTATAGACCTATGTTTAGCAAGCCTTAATGTTGAGCTTAAGATAAACCCAGAGTCTTCCTTACTTTAACTAACACATTGCTTATGCACTCAAATTCTTATTGCCAGTTTTATCTGATAAATGAAGTGTTTGTTATGCAGCTGGGGAGCAAGCAAAAGAGAAAAAAATTGCAAAGATGGTTATCTTTGGGGGACATAGGGCCTGATCCAAAGTCAATCGGAGTTTGTGCTCTGATATCCAATTGTCCTGGATCAAATCCTTACTATGAGGACTGGGAGAGCTTCTCAAACGAGCATAGAAGGTGGAGGAGGTAATTAGCAGTGAGAGCAACCCTGAAGCCTGAGTTTCTGCATGGTAAGTAGAGGAATGACATTTTGTTTGCCCAGCAGCCTGCTGAAGCTCCCATGTGTGTCCTCTTACTGACTTTAAACCTTGACYGTCTGGTTATGTTGTGCAATTGGTCAAGTAAAGGATCAAGGTTTCTTGTCTTTTTTTTGTGTGAAAACCTGGTGGAAAAGCTTGGTCTAACCTCTGTTGCAAGCAATGTTTAAGTGAGCACGTCTCTGGCCATGTCAGTGGAGACATCTCTGATGCATGCGGGAGAATTAGCCCTTCGGTGCCAGCAAAATGTCAGAAGGGGGTTTTGCTCCTCCGCTGGCCAGGAGCATTCCCAAAAGCACCGAGTCAGGATGACTGTCCCTTAGATGGGCCACAACTTGGCGCTGGGCAACTCGCTTAGAGTCAGAGCTCTTCTCACCGTCCGGCTGCAGCTGCCTCCCGCGAGCCCAGCGCCAGGCACCCAGACCCCAGTTTCTTCCATTGTACTTGCGCCTGTGTAAACTGCAGATGTTTGTTTTGTCTTTCAGTCATGAGGCTGTAAGATCAATGTTCCACACACAGATGAGGTGGGTCGGTCGTGTAAGCATCCTCCTTCCCCTTGGCCTCTACCCCTCGTTCTCCCTGTTAATAACAAGGCTGCAAGCAGCACCAAGGGGCTCTGAACCAGAGCCCTGTTYGCAGAGTTTCACTTCCCCCATTCCCTCCACTTCTCTTCATCCTTCCCGTGTAAAGCTCCACTAAACCCCAACCTCACTTACCTCTGTGTTTGGTAGTACATTAAACACACGATGATGATACTCAGCGTGAGCCAGCTGCCCCCCTGCCCTTCCTCTCTCCCTTCCTCCCGACATCTCCCTTCTCCACTCCTCTCTTCTCCTCCCCTGACTACGGGCAAGAGCATGAAAGTCAGAACAAGGTCTCGCTAATCTTGTATAGCCCAAAATAAAACCTTGCGTACTGCGAGATGGGAAATGATTGCATTACTGACATACTAAATAGCCCGTGTTTCTTCTGTAACCWGCAGCACCCTTTGAATGCGTTCACTCCAGCAGCAAAGCCTCCCGATGCAGATTTCACATTTTGTTTCATAATAGCTCTTTAATGGTTCACCTTTTAATGATGCCACTGTTACCTGACCCAAACATTTCTATCCTGTTAAAGAGTTCCCTAAAATATTTGTTATAAAGAGATAAAAAAAAAAGAAAAAAGTGCTCTGCTTAGCTCACTGCACTTGATTTATTATAGCTGGTCCCATTAAAGGGACCCTGGAAGAGGTGAATTACATCTAATGCCCTTTTCTCCATCGCTGATGTTTACACCATACATTAGAGAGGACCATAAAAATGGGCGAGTGGGATTAACATGTGCCTGGAGCTGCTGTCTCAGGGTGACTTCAGTTGTGGGCTCTCTGGGTCTCACTGTGCCCCTCGCTGCAGGGGATGGGCAGAGGGAGCGGGGTCCAAGGGCTGGGGCTGCTTGATCAGTCCCTGTTCCAGCCCAGCTCTCAGCTCAGCATCCTTCTAACTGCTGTGTTTTAAATACGTCCTGCTCTGCCACGCTTGTCCCCAACCCTGCTGATCTCCTCAGTGCAAGGAACGCGTGGGTTTGGACTCAATCCTGAAGGTCTTTTCCAAGCATAATGATTCTATACCTGCTTCAAACACGACTCGTTTGCTTAGGCTATCAGGGGCATCATAAAAGTGAGAGGCTTGATTCTGCTTCCTTGCATGACTCACTCAAACAAAGATCCCATTAAGTGTGAAAGGGAATGCTTAAATATGAAAACCTTGGAAATGGCTCTTCTTTATGCTCTTCCTCCTTGGAGCAGCTGGCAGCCGGTTGCACCCAGCTCTGGCTGGTGTTGTCTCGTGGGCATGGCATAACTGATAGCTGTSCTTCGTGAGGATGGCCTCTTTAGGGATGACTGTAGGAGGCCGTTGATGTGACCTAATGCCAAGAGAAGGTCAAGCCYGGCCTCTAAGGGCCGCTTACACAGCTGCCCTGTGTGGCCGGAAGATGCAGCGTTACCAAGGTTGGTGTCGGGAGCTCCCTCATGTGAATTATGGCCCCTCTGCAGAAATAGGATCATGCAGGGGGAAAAAAAATAATCATCCTCTGCAACAGAGCTATTTCTAATGCATCTGGCTGTGCCGTGGGTGAAGCCTTTGGTCACTTGTCTGGGACGYCGTGAATTGTTTCTAAGAACAGGTAGAGCCAGCGGTAGGTGGGCCACAGTGGACATGCAAAAGCACCCCCTTGCATTGCTGCTTGGTGGGGCTTTGTTTCCCTTGGGCTAATCTCTGCAGCCAGTTATGCACCCTTGAYTGCCAGGGCACCTCAAATAATCAAGAGAGAGATTTTGCCTGCTGAAATGACACAGGAAGAGAATTATTTGGTGCTTGCACATTATTTAAGACCTTTTCCAGGGGAAGACATGAGAATGAGACAGCTACAAAGACCTGGATTTTCAAAAGGCCTGTTTTTCTTTCAAATATTTGCCCTAAATTTTGGTCCAGTCRCAGTCTTCAAAATTTTCATAGTGAAAATGATACTGAAAGCGGCACGGGCTGGTGATCTGGGAGTTTTGCCAGGGCTGTGCGAGTAGGGTGCAAGCAGYGCTTAAAAAAAGATCCGAAGTCTAAGCTCAGCATTCTGCAGTGCTGCTCATGCACTTCTCATCTCAGGGCTTTCTTCTGGCAAGTYCCCTGAAAGACCCCCTGAACACAGCACAAGTTTATGTCTACATTGAGCCCCCATCCAGATATATAAAGCTGGCAATAAACTCTTCTATTTCAGGCCCTTTCCAATTTTCAGTGTATCTCTGCTAGGGAGAGGGTCAGGAGAAGCACCATGAGCCTTTCAGTATGTGTTTAGTTAGTGAACAGCTGCACTTTTATGCACTGGCCTCTTTGGAGACATGAAGCAGTGCCCCAGGGCAGGAGCTGAGGCCATTGGCCCCAAAGCTTTACACCCAGGATCCCTCACCTTGGCTTTTCTATCCCTCCCCTCCTCTTTGCAAGCAGGATCGAGCTGCGAGCCCTGAGCAAGATTTCCYCTGGGGACGAGCTCACCGTTGCCTACGTGGATTTCCTCAACGTGAGCGAGGAGCGGAGGAAGCAGCTGAAGAAGCAGTATTATTTCGATTGCACGTGCGAGCACTGCAAGAAGCAGATCAAGGATGACCTGATGCTGGCTGTAAAGGAAGGGGAAAAAAAGGTAGGGTCCTGTCACGACGACTACGCGCGAACCTGCAGGCAGCCAGGACTTGACTCTTGGTTTAGTTRATAGAAAACAAACCAGGAGACAACAAAATCACATCCCTGCAAAAGGGCTAAGCTGTGGCTCCTCAGCCCGCCATGTGCTCCGGGCTGTAGASCTGGATTTTGGCAGAAGCACAACACAACTGAAGTCTACATGGTGCTGATGTAAAATAGGAGAGCAGAACTAAAGCTTAATTGAACGCTATGCTGATTTGAACACCCTGCAAGGTCAGTTTAACCCCTCTTATGCCACATTTGATGTCTAACAACTGCACACTTTTTAATTTAAAAGCCCCCTCAAAGCTGCCTCTAGCTCTCTGGTGATAAAACTAACCATATGCATTCTCACTAGTTTATAAAAGTTCCCAGCAATGCTACTGATTCATCAATAAGCACAATGCTGAAATATTGGAAAATGAGGTGCCAGGCGGAGAAAAATGCTGTGATTTAAGTTGGGGTTTTTGACCCCATTTTGTTTGAGGTTTTTGACCATTCAGGAACTGAATGGTCACCAAAGTCCTAAACACTAGAACAGAAAATATATTACAGAGAATTCATGATAACAGAATGAGCCAGCACTGCTGAAGCTGTACAGTTTGTAAAATGTGGAGCAAGCTGTTCTCTCCTAGCTAGGGCAAGATCCTCAGCCTCAGCTCAGTGCAGCTACAGGAGAGCCAAGCTCAGTCCTGTGTTCCTAGAGGTAGCAGTCAGGAAAAGCTGGATCTTGCCCTGTCCCTTCTGTGTGTGTCTGTTGCCAAAACCAAAAATCTCTCCCTGACTAAAGCTTTGGAAAAGCAGACTCTAGCTGCCAGGGAGCTCCCATCTGCAGGAGGGCAGGAGCCTGGAAGGCACCTTCTGGCTTGGTGGCTCTGGCTTCTCTGCTACTGTAGGGATCTCTGATCTGTAACCCCATTTCTAAATTTATCCACCTTAAAACTAATCCTGACATTTAAAACTCCCCATGTCTGCATGGCTGCAGACATGCAACTGCAAAGCTGTCCCAGACTTCTTTCCTCTGATGAAAAAGCAATTTCCCCCATTTTTCTGTGTAAGTATTTTCAACCCC
The DNA here is from genome assembly GCF_003342845.1 of Nothoprocta perdicaria. Taxonomy (NCBI): domain Eukaryota; kingdom Metazoa; phylum Chordata; class Aves; order Tinamiformes; family Tinamidae; genus Nothoprocta; species Nothoprocta perdicaria. Next base: position 707,430 of record NW_020454538.1, on the reverse strand, counting down.
CTCCTGCAGTGTCAACTGCAAAGCTGTCCCAGACTTCTTTCCTCTGATGAAAAAGCAATTTCCCCCATTTTTCTGTGTAAGTATTTTCAACCCCCTCCTGCAGTGTGCTGCATAAATCCCTTAGACGTCCCTGCTCTCATTCAGCCTTGTGTGGGTGGCGAGCTGCACCATCCAGCTCACTGCCGGGGTAAGTGTCCTCTGTGATCCTGAGTGCTTGCCCAGAAAAAAGCCCCCCTGCAGCTATGCAAGGTGTGTGATTTCAGCTATTAAAAATACTCTCTGGCCACAGACAATAAGTATCTAGCATGAGTTCAACCACAGAGCGCGGCGGCCCGATGCCTGCTCTGTCACATTCTCTGCATTCAAGCTCCCTTGCTTGACAGCAGCAGCTCTCACAGCTGCATGGAAAAAGTGCTATGAATACATATATATATATATATATATTTATATAAATCTATGCAAGAGTGACAGCTTGCATCCTCAACAGCCGTTTTTGGCTTCCAGTCCTTTTCCCCTTCCACATAGTAGCAAAGCTCCCTTTGTTTATAATGGCAACAGGATTAGGGGCCTCGGGGAAGCAAGGGAGGTTTTTTATTTGACAAGGCTGCTGTGTAAGTGGTGTTGAAAGGGCCTATTCTGGGAGGCTGTACTCAGCTAATGTTAGCAATGCAATTTGCACTGACATTAATGTTGCCTTTGCACGTGCTCTGCACACTAGGACATCCTGAATGCTACTCCAATCTGATTACCTAAATAGTTTCAGCCCAGTAGTATATAATAATAAAATGCAACACAAATATAACATATAAATATATATATTCCTACATACACTGGGGAATGTAGCTCTGAAAAGCTATTGTTCTTTCTAACTTAGCCTTTCGGGAGCCTTTCCCAACTATGTAGTTTTATATTTCAGCATTAGATGGAGGGAATAGAGGCAATTAATTAGCAGCTAGTTAGTGTTTTGTCAGGTCTGCTTGCTTTGCATCATGTCTCCTCAAACACACAAGGAAACCCTAACTTCTGTGAGGTGTATGGCAAAACACATCTCCCTGGGTGCAGCTGAAACTAGCGTTCTGAAATCAGCTGAAACCAGTGCGTTTTCCTCACCAGTTTTCCTAATGCTCCCAGCCCTCTGCAGAGACGGTGAAGGAGGTGATCCAGTTTTCCAAGGACACCCTGGAGAAGATCAACAAGGCCCGCTTGGAGGGAGTTTACCATGAAGTGAGTCTCTGGGCTTGTTTTCTTGCCTGCATGCACGTGGGAAATGGAGCAGAGCTCCCCTGGGCTGCCTGCAGCACGATCAGGCATTTCCAACATGAACATGAAACCAAGCACCAGCCAAGTGAAAAACATGAGTTACCAGGAGAACCTAGAAGTCAGACCTGCTGTCCCCATCTCTTTTACTGGAGCTGTTTCACGCTGTGTGAATTATACTAATATYCACTGATGCAGGACAGTGAATACTAATATTCACTGATGCAGGACCAGCTCTGCATGTTAAACTAGCCAGCTGTAGAGATATTTCTTTTTCTCTCCCTTTTTTTCTGATCCAGGTAGTAATTGTTCTGTTCAGAGTGTAACACATTCAGGAAAACATTTGAGGCTGAGTATTAGGCTAAAAGTTTGAAATTACTTTGGGAAATGGCTGAAGCCTCCCAGAGTGGTGGAAAAGGAGGGTGGGTGGATTGTGTTGGAATGTAAACTCTTCCTTAACACTCATCTTGGATAAAATCAGGCTACTGGGATGTATATACATTTTTGTTCTGGATCCATTGGACTAAAGGCCTCGATTCTTCCTTCTCAGTTTTGTGAATGTAGGCTTGGGAAAGGATGAATTTGAGCGCCAAACCTTTTTGTAGAGTGATGGTTTGTGACAAACAAAAGCATTTCCTGACTTCCCCAGGCTTTGCAGGGTCTAGCACGGCCTCCAGAACTGATAGGGACTGTGCAACCTACGGGTCTTTGGTGCAGCAGCTTCTGACCTTCTCTTCTTCTCCCTTAGGTTGTGAGGCTGTGCCGTGAATGCCTGAAGAAACAGGAGCCTGTGCTGGGAGAAACAAACATTTACCTCCTGCGSATCCTCAGCATTGCCTCCGAGGTGCTCTCCTACCTCCAGATGTTTGAGGAGGCAGCTGACTACGCCAAGAGGATGGTGGATGGCTACCTGTATGGCTGTTTGGGTTATTTTGGGGGGTTCTTGGTGGTCATGTAACATTAGGCAGTGTGTTATACAAACACTTTAGGGCTAACTTTGCTTTTACTTTGCAGAAGTTATTCCCATAAAGCAACAGAATGGGCTTGAATTGTGTCACCAAACAAGGAGGGACCCTTTARTAAATGAAGAGTTCCCAAATAATCTGATTTACTGAGTGCTATCTGGCAAGGAGTTTGGTTACCTCTTTCMTTAGCCTCTTCATTTTGCATCTCTGGGTTGCCCTGGTAGCAAAACACAAAGCCTGGTTAGAGGCAGGAGAGAAAATCACTGCAGAACATGGTCTGCTCCCCTGTGTATTGCAGGAAGGAGACGTTGCAGCGATGAGAGAACTCTCATGTGGCTGCACTTAAGATACCCCTTCACTCCTGAATAACATCTGGATTTCTGTCTTGGTTAAATAACATTCCTAAGGCCTGTGGCAAAGGCCCACTGAAAATGAACTGCAATCTTGGTCCTCAAAGGATTGAACTCACAGTAAAAATGTCACATCTCATTATTATTGTGGTTTCACTACAGGACTGATGAATATTAGTTAGCAAAAAATTAAAAAATAAGCAGTGAAAGCCATAGCCTTCTCCTGCTGAAAGCGATTCATTCTCACAGCTTTCTCTTTTGGTCCAATCTGTCCCCAAAAGTCTGTGATTTTGGGGATCACCCCTGAGAGGGGCAATAGCTGCTAACAGAACTTGCTTGGTGTGATATCTGACAACCTGCTTTTGAGGTCAAAATGGTTTGAGGTTTGCTCTTCAGCAAACATGCCGTGTCATTGACAAACACTGGGGAACTCAGGCCTTCCCTGAACTAAACTTACACAACGTTTTCCAGGAAAATATACCATCCCAACAATGCGCAGCTGGGAATGGCGGTGATGCGGGCAGGAGTGACCCACTGGCATGCTGGTCTCATTGAAGCTGGGCATGGCCTCATCTGTAAAGCTTATGCCATTCTTCTGGTCACCCATGGACCTTCCCATCCCATTACCAAAGACCTGGAGGTAAGTGTCAGGATTCCTGTATTGTCTATAAGTTGTCTATAAAGGAGTTACATTCAAACCGTGGAAACAACTTCTGACTTGCTTCTTACTAGTGGTATGTTTTTCTCTAGGTTGTATTTCAGACTGATGAGAAATACATATTCCTTCCTATGGGAAACTTTTGTCTCTGAGAAGTAGTTTTTAGCCTGCATCAAGGCATATATTAAAAATGGTCCACAAGTCCCTGGATCATTTTACTGTGACCAAGGATAAATCTCCCATTCTTGAGACAGTCTGCCTGTTCTCAGATGAATGGTATAACAATTTGGCTATATGAAATTATTAATGCCACCATTACAAATGCCAGCCTGTTCCCAGCTTACCAAGTGATCTTCATTATCTTATATTTTATGCTAACCATTTTTATTCCTTATTTACGGCTTCCTTGTCCTTCTGTCACTGACAGGCTTTCTTAGTAATGAGTTGCAACACATTTTTTTCTTCAAATGAGTGATAAGATTTCCTAGCTTAAGGTGAAGAGCTGCAGATTGCAGTCAAATTATAACTGCTCAGCTATGAAATCCTTTATTGAGGTCTTAATTCCATTACAGAGATATTGCCTTTATTAGTGCAATCCTATCTGAAAACAAATGAGTAGCTTGTATCTAAAGCCATCCTGTCTTGTACCTTATATCCTATGCCTTATACATATGAGGGTGAGACCATGTTGTCTCCATTTCTSTATTCCCTTTTCTACTTTTTTTCCAAGAGGAAACTAGTGGGTTTATGGCACATCTTCAACAGCCAAGGGTCTTAACAAACTGTCCAGTAGGTGTAAAGAGATGTTCTAAAACTACTCCTGAGCCTATGGCACTGCGCCATGATGACTGCCTCATGGCGCAGTGCCATAGGCTCAGGAGTAGTTTTAGAAGTTACTAGTAGAAATACTAGGAGTGACCCTGCTCATATTGAATCCTGGGATGCAAGGGGGTGCAATGATGATGTGGTCAAGCTGGGGCCAAGCATCCCACTCTTCTTTCCCTGCCTCCTCCCACAGGAGGTCACATAGCTGGAGATGATCTGAATCCCTATGATGACACCGTAGGTCAGACCTGTGGTGTGGATGGGAATACACCCATTCCYTGGCTCTTCACAGTGTCAACTCTGTGTCCTTGCATCTCTTGTGCATCAATTGAGTTTGGGACCACAAGGCTTCCCTGCAACTTACATAGGAGGTGACAAAGGGAAGGCTGATGCCTTCTTCACTTCACACTGGCAACTGGGTTTAAGAAGTACCTGATTATCTCTGTCCAGTTTGGCACTGCTGATGGAGACCTAGAACAAGATGCATCCCAGTCGTTACATGGCCTAGGACATTACTAATGGACAGATCCCATGTGAAGGAAGTGAGTTATTCACTTGCTTTGAGATCCTCTGCATCACAGGTCTTTAACCTGCTTTGTCCCTCAGGTCATGCGTGTCCAGACGGAGATGGAGCTGCGCATGTTCCAGCAGAACGAGTTCATGTATTACAAGATGAGAGAAGCTGCTCTCAAGAACCAAAAGATTCAAGTCATGCCTGAACCCTCCAATGAGCCCTCACCCAGTCTCTTCCACAAGAAGGAATAAAACTTGAGCCTGACGCAAATTCATGCCTATGGGATAACATCACCTGTGGCAGCTCCAAACATAGGGAATGTGATACATTAATGTGATATATCCATAAAGATTTTTTTTTTCCAGTGGCACCAGTCTGAGAACATGGACCTGCTTGGGAAGAGATCTAAAATTCTTCGGGGGGCTTAGAGCAGAAGAACTCCTTGCAGAAAGGAGCGTGTTTTAACATCTTTTTTTTTTTTTCTACCACTAACATTAAAAATAAAAGTTAAAAAGATCTGTTATAAAATGATTTAAATTCTTGTTCAAAGCTGTTTCCTTCCAGGCAAGTCCTGATCCTGAATTCCTTGGTTACATTTTGCATAGAATCATAGAATGTTCAAGGTTTTTAATCAATTCTTTCCTAAATGTTTTCTTCTGTCACTTCCTGGKGATGACATAGTTTTGTTCTGGTGATGTCTATGAGTGTTGTAGCAAAGGACAGTAGACTTGAGAAGCTGAATTCAAAAAAAGCCACACATGCTTATGAAAACGAGGTGCAAGTTATGTAAGCAGTATCCAACTGCTGGCACTTTGCAAGTGAAGATCCAATCTCTGGATAAATCAATTATGATAAATTTGTTACCGTACTTAAAAATAGGAAATGTTGACAGCGCTGGCAAGCAGATGGACATGGGATGGGTGCCAAAACCTGTTGCCAGATCAGAAACATATCCAAACCAGAACACCATCACATCAACCATAAATTCACTTCCCAGTGAAGATTCCCAATTAGCCTCCAAGGACAGAGTTTGGAAGTGACTGCTACTAAGAAAGAACATCATTCTTTCTGCCAGGAAAGAAAATCAGTATTTTACCGGGGAAGAAGGAGTTGAATTTGAGTAATACAATTTACCAGGCACAGCTTGGTGTTAAACACACACTTAGTGATGGGTTGCCTGTAGCCTGCAGGACCGAGTAACAGAATCACAGAATGGTTGAGGTTGGAAGGGACCTCTAGAGATCATCTAGTCCAACCCCCTGCTCCAGTAGGGACACCCAGAGCACAGGGCACAGAGCGGCATCCAGGCGGGTTTGGAAGATCTCCAGAGAAGGAGACTCCACAGCCTCCCTGGGCAGCCTGTGCCAGGGCTCTGTCACCCTCACAGTGAAGAAGTTCCTCCTCACATGCAGATGGAACTGCCCGTGTTTCAACTTGTACCCATTACCCCTTGTCCTGTCACTGGCCACTACTGAGAAGAGTTTGGCCCCATCCTCCCTACATTCTCCCCTCAGGTACTTATACATGTTGATCATATTGAAATCATATTGATTCCTTGCTTTAAACTTCAGAACACCATTTTTACTACTGCTGAAGGCAACCTCACTTTGGGATGGAGCTTTGAAAGGAAGGGGACGGCTGTCGGGATGCCTCAAATTCTCCCACATTCACCGCTATCCCAAGGCACACTGTGCACAACCAGCCTGGCTTTCCAGGCTTGTGGCCACATTGGTCCACATTTTTAATTGAGTGGACCAGAGCCCTTTCTCCAGCCCTACACCTGGTGGGCACTTTTCCCTCCATCCATGCTTTCCAGCCCAGAGCATCCATGCCCCCGGAAAAGTGGCATGGACATCTCACTGATGAGCCTGTACCCTTGTCCTGCCCTCCTACCGATGGAAGGAAGAACAACATCTCCTGAGCCTTTTGCCCAATCTCCACCAGTTGGGGCATAGATACAGGTGAAGGGAAAGTGTTACACAGGCAGCTCTTATAGCAAACCCTCAAAAATTACAGCATCTCCCTATAATCACAATGAAGAGGCTGATGATAGTAATGATAAAGGTCTTTAATATAAATGTGACTCCAATGAACGTATTTTACACAGTAAAATGATAAGCATGCACAGGATTTCTAGATTCTCTTGCTGATTCTCTTGTAGGTGATATCTCCCATGGTCATGGTCTACAAAACAAATACAAAGCATGAACTTTTCATTGTGTGTGGCTGCAAACTCTCTCCATAGAGAGGATCTGATCTTGCACTTTAGAAGATGGAACTGGTCCCCAGTCTGTTTTCTACAAACAGAGTTATTAAAGTTTTGGCTACATGAGTGGATATTCCAAAGAGAGGAGGGATAATTTGGGATCCTTTATCTGAGAGAGTCTGCCACACCTCTCTTGAGTAAAAGTGCCAGCACAAATCTATACCTCAGGGTGAGAACATGATCTTATTATGTGATTAGACTACACAAAAATCCCCTTCAGCACTTGCCAACCTAGTCGGTTTAGGATTCACACTCACTATGCTAGCACATGCTGGTCTTGAACACTTCACAGAGATCTTCAGTATTACTCCAGACTGCTTGGTTGGCTCTGTTGGGACCCTCAAAGGCAGCTGTATAGACCATTTATTCTTTCCACAGCCCCTTCTGTACTTACATTGGTGAGGGTGTCTCCATCGAGCACGGTGACGGATTTGATTCCTTTTGCGGTTGCCACCAGCTTGTTGTCACCTTCCATCTGCACAACAGCCTAGCATAGAGAAGGAGATAGAGACATTCATATTACTCATAGAGACCATTTCAGCCCTTCCCTTGTGCTTCCCTATCATCATTGAGCATCTTCACTCAGCATCTCCCTTCCACCAGAGGCTCCTTCAGCATGCAGACCAAGAGGGCAGAGTGAAGAGGTGTGGAGCCACCTGAGCTGGCCCTTAATCTTTGGTAGATGCCACATCATCTTCTCTCCATGTTCAGCCTATTGCGACCTGCTACAAGCTCCTCCTTTGGGAGTCTAATGGAGAGTTGTGTGGCAATGAAAAGCTGGAGCTCATCTAAATCATGCTGGGGACAATATAATGAGCTTAAAGAAATACAGATGCACCTGGAAAGCTCTCAGAGGGATGAGTATCTCCACAGAGTCTTTTTCTGATGAGAGCTGCAGCTCTGCACAGACTGCAGCTACCACAAGCTCTCTCAGGGCAGCTATCACACAGTGTGATGTTAAACTAAAATTACTTAGGTTAAAAAAGGAACACCACCAACAAAAAACATTTTTGTCCATCTGTCTATGCAGCTATAAGACATATTAATCTCCCTCTAATTGACCATTTTGAGAAGGTAAGGTACTTAAAATAGCCATTCTCCCCTAGCTCATGTGTTAGCAATTTCACTGATGTTGAAAATCATGACATGGCATACGAGGCTCTCAGGGCCTGATTTACCAAGCAAAAAGGCCTCGCAGTGTCACCCTTTCCTCAGGCAGTGGCAACTGTCTCGGCAGTTCATGAACCACTTCAAGCATTTGTCTGGGCATGGGAGCTGGCTCTATTTCCAGGGTGATAAATCCTCACCTTGCCAAATCACCTCACCCACTGTAAACGGGAGCTCTGGAAAAGGCTACCAGACAAGATAAGAGCCTCTGTGACTTAAAAGGACAGATTTATTGTTTTATGATTCATTTGGCTCTTTCTTACACTACCTTTAAGTCAACAAAATGAAGGTGGGAGGGATGCTTCATATTGCAATGTGGTGGAAATTTGAACCTTTCTCCCCTCAAACCTTTGAAAACTTTTGCAGTTGCAGCTCATATTTTCTGAACTGGCTAATAAGACACCTTTAGAAAAGTAAGGACATGTCTGCAGAGGTGCTAAGTAAGGAGTTTGTAGGGTATTCTGTAAAAACTGACAGGGCAGGTAGAAATCTGAGAGTCTCAGGTTCCAGGTTTCTCAAAAAGGTTGCTCTGAAATGGACCTGGTRTGTCTGAAAATGTGCACCCTGAAGACTTGCTGAGGAGCTGCCAGGAGAAGAGCACCATGTGTCACATCAACAGACTCGGTTTCAGGGTTCATCCTAGAAAGGATAATTTACTTGTCTGGAAAGGTAATTTAAGGTACCTGAGTGCTCATGGCATGGGCATCTGTGGAGCTGATCACTCACCTTGACCTTCTCTCCTGTCATCAGCTCTAGCTCGCTCTCCTCCCCAATAGTGAACTCACTAGTCATAACTTTGCTGCCGGTGGTCACAGTAAGCTTGAACTTTTTCCCATTCTGCACAATTTCCGAGGTGCTCTTCATGTCCTTGCCCTTCTGGATCTGCTCATCAGGAAGCCCTGGCCAGAAACAAGGGCTGTTAAATGGGCATGAGAGCCACCAGTGGACAGATTGCTGCTGCTGGAGGGAGAAGCTGGAAAAGATTTGTCAGGGTGACAGCTCTGCTGTGGGGGAAGCACAGTAAATAAAGTCGTCCAGGACTTTGTGTGAAGGAGCTGTCTGGGAGCAGAACAGCTCTCTCCTTTGTCCAGTCATCAAAGGGAAAGAATAAACCCTGTTTTCCTTTCCTCACTGAGTGTGGAGAGAGAAGCAAGCAGAGAAATCAGATTAAATAAACGTAGATGTGATGAAATTCAGAGTCTTGCTGAACTAAGTGTCTCAAGTCCTCTCCCAGGTCCTGATTGGGAATGCTGATTTAGCACACAGAGCATCTCCTGCAGAAGTAGCCCATCTGTCTTGTGACCGCCTGCAGGAGCACATTGCCTGGCAATCTGGTTAGCCATGTCCATCAGCAGGCATCTAAACATGAAGATTATTTTTGTGATGAGTGGAGGAGCCTGCAGACTTGCCCCATCGCACAGCAGCAGCGTGGTGGGCTGCTCACTCTCATATTTCACAGCCAGATGGGACAGAGCTGTGACTGCCCAAAGCCACCACATCCTACTAGCTTGGCATGTGTCCACAGCAGTCACTGGTCTGGCTCACGGCTGCCGAGGCTGCTGGAACCGTTTCCATGTGAGCTGAAGGACTTCACGCAGAGTCCCTTGACTTTCAGCCATCAAGACCCCTTTCTCCTCTGTATTTTGAGATGACATCTCCATGCACATGTATTAAAAAGAAAACCTTTGGCACTGTAATATGACAGAAATATGAACTGAAAAGGATTTTCAACTTGTATCATCAACACATATGCACAATTGGGTTATTCCAAATATCAGTGAAGCTAAATAGGCACAAGCAGCACATGGCACACGTAGACACAGAGATCAGACACTTACCGAGGGCTTTCATAAAAGGTTCAAAATTTTCGTGYGACTGGAGTTGATACTTTCCACTGAAGCTCATGATGGAAAGGCTCTCTGTGTTCCCAACAACAGAGAAGATGTCTTGCAGGCAAGCAGAGCTTGGTTTTATAAGGACCTTCTGCCCTAAAAGTTGGTCAGAGGTGAGATGATGTAATTCTTTTATTGCTATGTTCAAACATTAACATACAACTGGGCAATGGTCAGCGATAAATCACTTTGTATTTTACAGATCTTGATTTACGATATGGGGGCAGGGAATGTCTCATAAACCTGTTTTATGGCGTTAGCAATGCGGCATCCGTAAACAAATGGAGGAGAAAACTGGACAGAGAGGCTGGTTATCAGAGGATTCGGAGCCAAATCATCTAATCAGCTTGGAGTCTGGCAATGTACATTTGGAAGAGCAGGAAGTGGTGAAAGATGGTGGCCCATGGAGCGAACACCATCAGTGTCTCTATTTGCTCATGTGCAAATGCTGAGGTTTTAACACTAACACAAAAAATACTGCCTGTGCACAGGCAGACACCGGCACTCCTATAGATGCCTTGCAGTCCTCTATACCTGTGGGCTTCACTATAATCCATGGATATAGTCAGAAAATCATTGTGGTCCCCTAGTGAAATGACAGGTCACAAAATCAAATCTTGGCTTAACCTATTTCCAGTCTGAAGGCCGCATTTTGAGTTCAAACTCTATCCCTCTGCCCTTGCCTCCATTGAAAGGTTTGAGGTGGATAAATGCACTGTGCCATTAGTGATGGAGACAGGGATGTCATGAGGAGCCGTGCTAAAAGTCTCTAATCTCCTTTCCACAGAGCAGGCTCCGTGTAGTTACCCCTCTGCCAATGAAGCTCTCTTCTCTCAGAGCTGCATTTCTTGCAAAAACTGCATCAGAAGTTCCCAGACTGAGCCTGTTCTGTCCATTCAAGACAAGGCTTTGGTCCGAGCTCCTTCACGCCAACCATGTCCAGGCATTCCAGCTCATTGGGCCACCTCCCAGTGTCCACCCTCCAAATGAGGACCGCCAAGCTCACCTGCTCACTCTCACCTCTCYCAAGTCCTTCAGTGAAGTTCTCCTCTCCCCAAAGCCACCAGCGGAGGTTTCTTTTCCCTTTTCACCCATGTGCCTTATTATCTTTGCAATTCCTGCGTTCTCTTCTGTGCTCTTTGCTGTCTCTCTGCAATCAGGAGATGCTTCTCTGTCAGAAAATGAAATAGAATGAAACAAAACTCGTCTCCTTCCTCTCTCCCCAGGCCACAGCCTGGCAGTTTTGCAATGAAGATTCACTGTGTGGATCCACCTCCTGGGATGCTCTTCCCATGCTGCGACAGTGCGTGGCAGCCACTGCACTGTCAAGATTTGGCCTCAATTTCCAGTTAATTAGTACAGTTGGTGGCTGCTGGCAAAGGCAGGGAAAGCCCTTTCCACTTGGGAAGTTGTAGGGGCGCCCGGTGGGAGAAACAGTCCCTGGGTGCCCAAGACTGGGCAAGTTCTTTGAGCATTGTTGAGCCAGCGCTTTTCTCAGTGCTGGGCTGCTTTCCCCAGCAGGAATTWGGATTTATATTTTTCCCTCTTCATGCAGTATCATCGAATATTCCTAGAGCTGCAATGGGCTGTAGCCTACACAGGCCCTTTGCAGCGCTGCCTCAATGTGCATGGTGTGAGTCTGACCCCAGCTGGGGCTGCCAAGGCCACCGCGCTGTGGCAGCCAGGTCCTGCCTCTCTCCAGATGACCTTCACCCAGTATGGGCTACCTGAGGCCTCGAGTGCCTCCTGAGCATCCATGGGCCTCGGGCTGCTCCTCCAGTTGATTTGGGGACCCAAGGACTCTCATTCTTCCTTCATATATACGAACATGAAAAACTACCTCATTATTTTTGCCTCTGACTCATTTAGGAGCTCAGTGCTCCCAAGGCCCTGTGGTATGTTCACCATGGGAATATACTTACCTTGCCATCATAGCTGCCTGCAGCTCCAGTTTCATTCACTGCTCAGTGAGATGTGCTCCCGCACCAGCACATCTCACTGTCCCAATGCCAGCATGGCCACCCAGCTCTCATCCACTCTTAGGTGCAGGCTGGAGAGAAGGGGTGGTCTCTGGACCACCAGGGAGGGACTTTTCTCATCTAATCTCAGCCATGTGCAGCAAGGACTGCCTCAGAGCTCCTGTGCAGATGAGCCAAAGGAGGGACAAGACACAGGCAATGTCCCTGGGTTCCCTATCTCCCTCTAGCCTCTACCAAAGGAGCATAGATAGATGACTGAGTTATTTACAAACATTTAATAGCAGGCAAAATGAATCCAACTTATCTACCTCAAGGAGCACCTGGAATTTCCCCAACCATCGCAGACGCCCCTGGCACAAGCTCCCTCATCCAGACACCTGCTCTTTGTGAAAGGAGATGAGAGTATTAAGTCTCACAGCGCTGGTGGGGATTTGACCTGAGACAAGACATCCCTCATGCTGATTTTGGCCTACACACTTTGAAATGGTTGATGAAACAAAAAAACTGTTTAAAAGCAAGTCTGGAAAAGCATAGRGACTTTCTCCATCATGCCAAATATTTATTTCTAAATATCTTTCCTTTCCAGGATTTACATCCAGGCTGGAAATGTCTTCSCTTAGACTCACGATAGGGAAACTGTCATTTAAACCAGTCACGAAATGTTTTTGCTGATGTTATTACTTACCAGTTGGGAAAGGACATTAGTGCTCTCCGCACTAAGATAGCTAGGAACTGAGTTGTGAAAATGAAACCAACAATGGGGCTTGCTCGTTGAGACAGTGAAACTCTGGAACAAATCTTGATTTAAGTGGAATATCYTCAGTCTATGCAATGCTTAATTTAGTTAGCTGAACCACTTGGAAACCATTGGGAATTGGGTGAGAACTTGCCCTGGGGAGGCCCATCTCTTAAGGTCTATGAATGTTAAATAATTGTCCAGGATTCTCCTGCTTGTCAGCAGAAATGGGCAACTGGTGATATAATTGACTGTACTTCAGATCAAAGGTGTTTTCTGCAAGTATCCTGCTCTTCTCACTTATTGTGGAGAAATACATGATAATTATGCTTCTAACTTCAATGTGTTGAGTAATTGATGATGGAGGTAGGAGAAGTAGAAGCAGACACTAAGTACACTTAGATAGACAGGAGTCTGGAGAAATATCATCCACTCTTGGTGTCTGTGGCAGTAGGAGTCATTCTCCTTTGGTTGTCTGAGCTGCTAATTGCATTTACTGCTGGCAAGTTGGGAAATGCAGCCAACTGCTACTTGTTATAACTTACTTTTAGTTATCAGTGATCAATAATAAAAGCTCTCTGTTTTGCTGACAAGTGGATTCACATTCTTTTATTTCCCCTAGTAAAGAAATGCAGAAGTATATATGAAGAAGGAGGGAAAAAAACCTCGCTGAATGAAATTTGGCCAGGGTAATAATTATCTAGCCAGGCTTGCTGAGCAAATGGCAGGTGAGATAAACTTAATCTCAAAAGCAAAGTTCAGAATACTTGTACATCTCCCCCATCAGAATATGGGATCTTTTAACTTTCCAAGTCTTTTTAACTTTCAAGGGTCAAGAAATTGTGCCTGATTTGAATTATCACAAATCTGAGCCAGCTGATTGTTTGATTAAAATCTGCCCCATAGGCTAAAATCTGTGTATGCTTTATAAGAAGAGAAAAGGCTCAGGTCATTTTCAAAACTGATGAGGCTCTGTCTTGCAGAAAGTCAGCAGGCTCCATGGAGGTAGAGTTGCTTTGGAGATAAAGCTTAGGACCTTAGAAGCTTGCTACATTAAAGACTTCAGGTGTGCCACCTCTGCTTTTTGCACGTGAATTAATGACATGAACATGCAGATGTTCTCAACTTCCTCCTAGCCACGTAAGTACCAAATTCTCTGTGTCCCAAGGCTCTGAATCACAGAAATGCAGGGAGGGGGAGACCTCTGGAGGTCTCTGGTTCTATCTGCTGTTGCTGATATGAGATTTGTCTGGCCAGTCCTGGATCAGTCCCAGGACTGCACCACTCGCTTGTGGAAGCATTTATTCTCCTCTTCACCTAAATCTCCCAAAGTGCAGTTTTTGGTTGTTGCCTTTTCCTATAYCTACTGTTACCAAAAAGAACTTGGCTCCATTATCCTTGTTGCTGCTCTTGGAGAAGTTGTAGGCTCTGATCGCCTGCCCTCATCCTCTCCCTGGGTGAGGTCTTGCCCCAATCAATTAAGTACTTATGYCTGAGCATCCATCAGGGCAGAGATTGAACCTAGGTGTGCCTCTAAGTGGGAAATAAAATTCACTCTTTTCCTTTTTGATACCTCCTGCAACCTGTTGGGTTTACGTGCATCCTTCGTCCAGCAAAAGGTCTTTGTCCATGGGGATTGAGAAACCACTGTCTCACTGTCCCACAGCCTGACAATATGGACATTATTGTAGGGGATTTTGGCTCTCCCCTGGCTAAGTGGTATCCACATGAATCTGGATGTTGCAGGGGATGGCCAAGCGATCTGGTATCAGAGATACTGTGGGGAAAAAAAACCCTTTCTGCTCTCTCTAGTTTGAACCAAAGCTCTGATTTCTGGAGCTCTGAACTCCAGAAAGGACTTTACAGCTGGAGGTGCTGCATGGAGAGAGTTTGCTGTAGCTTGACAGCTTTGCAGTTCTCATACCTATCCATCTCCTCTATCTAGTCTACCAGTGATTCCCAATGAAGTCTTTTCTTTCACTTCAGTGCTTTGTGAAGCTGGGACTAGCCAATGCACTAGAAATTCAAAATTCAAATGAAATGAAGGGCTGCAAGCCAGGGCACTTGCTAGTTTAGTCATGGGTTCCTTGAGTGCAGAGCCTCTTGGGCATCCCAAACTCATAACTGTATATGAGTGGTCATCAGCTCGTCAATCACAGATCCACAGATCTTTCTGTGTCTAGAGCCATATTACTGCTTATTATTGCTTGAGTCTTCATATTTCTGTCCTGATTGTACCTGGGAACTTGGTCTCCTGACTACTTTTCATGTCTTCTGATTGTTCCGTTTTTTTTTTTTTTTTTTGAACTTCAAGGAACAAAGGTTTCTTAGAAGGCCACATGGCTGTATTGATTTGAAAGGCTGGGCGAGTTGAGGATAGATGTTGCCGATGCTTTCAACCCTCTGCCCATCTTGGCTTCCACTAGATTTCCATTGGGCTTTGTTACCAAGATAGTGTGACATGAAATAAGGCACAATTCACATTTTTTTTTTCTTAAATAGCCTTGGTAATATTCTGGAATCAGGCTGGYTGGCTGCAAACTGTAGCTTTCAGGCTGTAGATGTGCAAGTGCCAGTTCACATCGTCTAAGATTAGATACACCATTATCAGGGCCTTGATAATCCTGCCGAAAATGGCAGCTTCTATAGAGTACCACTGCTTGATAACACCTTCAATTAATGYGAAATCCAGTGAAGGGCAGCACTCAGTCCTTCTCATCTTATTACAAAGGTCCCAAAGGGAGTAAAGGCCGTGTACTSCTTCTCCAGTATATACTGCTTCTCCATATTATCTCCAGATAATATGAGTTTAGCTTTGCTTGCCAGTGTTGATCTGGAGAGTAGAGCTTACCAAAGAGCTCTTCACTGCTAAAGTCTTGCCTTATAGCAGGAACCCAACAGCTAACCAGAGCTATCTTGCTTGTTGCCATTAAGTAAAGGAGGAAACAAGTCTGTCTCCTAGAGATTAACTTGGCTGATCTCAAGCTCACTGGACACCAGAGCTGCTGTTATTGCCCAAGGAGATCAAGAGCTGTGAAGACCACAAAGTGGCCTGACTACCACAAGCCTATAGTGAGAAACCTGGGTTGCAATGACAGGCTGTGATACTTACCTGGCCCCGGCCTCCTGATCTCTTGCCAAACCTGAAATGTTTGCAGTGTTGTGCTGTGGCCTCTCTCCAGGCATGTGACACCTGCATATCTCTCCAGGTGAAGGCGACCCTTTAAAAGTCATATTTTTTCCTTTATAGCTGGGAACTAACCCAAATCACAGTCTGGTCATTTTACATGAGTAGACTGCTAGACTGTCCTCTATCACACCACCCAGCTTATAGAGTCGAAAGACAAGGACTAAAAGCAATGTTCACTGCTTATGGAGCTACCTTGTCCCAAGTCGGGAAAACAAAATGTTGGGCAAGAAATGAAGCCATTAGCAATTACATTTTTGAGTGAGAAGGACTTAGAGTCCTCTAAAATGGAGTAGCACAACATTTGAGTAGTGTAAATGTGATTATCTCATTCTGCTTAACATGTCTGTAAGCACAGATGTCTCCAACTGAGCTGGATATCTTAGGAGCCCTAGTGACACAGAGGGGATAGGCCTTTCATCTGATCAAATTGAGGTTTGAACCTTAGGATGTAAAGGATGGTACCCTCAAAGTACTTACAAGTGATCAAACAAACTCTACCCTGGAGTGACTCCCGGCTGTCACTCTGGGCATATGATCACCTCTTTACCTGGTCAGCCCTCTCCTCAATCCTGACTGAGTCTCACTTAATGACTAGTTGCAATAGATGACAGGAGGTCAAGGATAGTTACTCAGGTTCATACAGTCGTGAGGAGGAGCATGTACAAGTGTGTCCTGCTGCTTGCACATGGGTCCTCCTATACAACCCATCTTATCACAAAAATGGACTGCATGAACATCCCATTTCTTTATCTGTCTTTAATAAGTGCCATACACTTGACTTGGTGTCCCACACCCATGATATCTATAGGAGCTTCRTGCACCAAGGTGATATAACCACTTTCACATCTTCACTCCTTTGGCACAAAGGGAYATCCTTCAAAACAGGAAAAGCCCTTCAATGCCGGAGAAAAATCTTGCCTGAGATCTTGTCCAAGAGAAAGGGACAAAAGGCAAGAATCAAGTGACACCCCCATGCCAACCTTTTCTGCTCCAAAGCAAATACGCAGATGCTCTGTGCCAAAGACCAGTGTTCTTGTCTCTTTCTAAGCTAAATGTACAGCCACAACATGTATTTAATACAAATGTAAGTTCCAAAGAAAGTCCTCTATGGCTTTCCCTAGCATATAGTACTGCTTGGCTCGGGAAAACAATGACATGGGAGTGATGCACAAACCAGCAGCTTAGTGCTCAGATATGATGCTGCTGTGAGAGGGCAGTGTAAGAGATTGCATGGGCACTCAAGAGCAACAGAGTTTTCACCAGTAGCCACCTCTCCAGGTCTTGCTGCCAGTGAGGTGTTCCCCCGGAATCGAGCACAATGCAAGTAGGACCAAAGGTGTCAACAAAATCCAGAATTACTACAGTCTGTGTCCTGTTTGATGCAGAGAGATTTAATGTAATCTTTGTCACAGTAGGACCAGATTGCACCACCTTCTCTGGGCAAGAGTGTCTTCAATATCCCATCACTGGAGCAAGCATTGCACAATCTCATCCTCACATTCCCTTTCTGCTCTGGATTTACAGTTGGGTCTTGCACTTTAGCCTAAAAGAACTAACCACCACACCGATGTCCTTGGAGCCTATTGTGAAATGCCTTGTGATAAGAACAGGTTTAACAYCCAGCAGTGGTGAAAGGGCTGACACACCTTCTGCAATGTTTTAGCTGTGCCTGCTCCTTGCCCTGCCAGATCACTACAAGTGAAGGTAGAAGTTCATGTCTGTTGTACCTGCATATGAAAAGAGACGTTATTCCACACAGAAGTCCTATCTCGGAGATCATGTCAGCTGAGTTACCTTGAATTTATACTGGATTTAGAAAGAGGGAAGAAGACCCGCATTCAGCATAGCAAAAAACCAGCTTCTTACACTTTGTTTCATTTACAGATATATAACTTCTGTCTTATATTTCCCTGACATGAGGTGCTAAGATGGTTCTGGATGCATACTTGTGTGCTGAGCAGATGCACTCTGCAAACCTCTACAGTTCCTCATGCTGCTGTGTACCTTGAATCTCACCAGCATGGGGTCTAATGACCTCTGACAAAGGCAGAATCAAAGTGATCTAGTTGGCAGACAAAGCATGACAGTTTTTTACCTGGAACCTCAGTGTTTTCAGTGTGAAAGTTCATACTTCTTTGTAGAACAGGGGAAGGGACCAAGGACATCTTCATCTACCACCAGTGACAGGCTTATGTACATTCCCTCAGAAAATATAACAGGCTTCCCACTCTGTACAGAGTAGCAAAAGGCATTGCAAAATACCAAACATCCTTGTCATCCACTTACTAGATCTGCCTAGAGTTGGTTTGCCCATTTATAGATCTGGAAGCATTTGTCTGGGTACAGTTTGCAAACACAAGGCAACATAGCATGTTTCTCTCTCTAGCAGGACGGAGACAGGACCAGGAGACAAAGGGGATATTTTTGTGTCATTTAGGCTGATGTGATAAGTCCTCATGAAAGTGCCTTATTCTCTGTTTGGTTGCAGTCAAGGAGATTTTGATCTTCAGAAAAATTGGTCCCGAGCAAGGTAAATACACTACGGAGGACAGCAAGGTGAGAGACACCCATGTGGTGTCTCTGCATCTGCTGAGCTCTTCCCGGTGGTGGGGCAGCTTTGTCTGAAGCTCATACCTTTTCAGTGGTCACTATGGGATTTTCATGGGCCTCTTGCTGAGTTTCTGTCTTGGGTGTAGGCCTCCAGAGACCCACTTAGGATTGTCCTATTCAGTTCTCCTCATTCCCAAGTATCTGAGCACTATTTGCAGTGCCCAAATATCTAAGCTCCACTTGCATCTCAGTATTGACTCTCTTGTGGATAAGAAAGCTCAGACCTTTCACGGTAAGCTTCAGAGCCTGCTGCCTGACCCATTAGTAGCAACTACGTGATCTAGTTGCTGTAGTTGATGTAGAAGAGGTGGTGAGTGTTAACTCCTTTGATGTGGGATTTGTGGGTCTCTTCCTTATCCTTAGAGGAAAGGTGAGACTTAGGGTAGGAGTCCTCATGGGGGAGCCACCGTGGAGCAAGAGGCAAGGTCCCTAGTTCACCCAAGAGGAAACAGCCTGTGGATCTCACACCTTGTCCAACATTTGTGTAACAACAACTGGGTTTCAGCATGGAAATGGAGAGAGCAGAAGGCAGAAGAGGAGAGACTGTACTGGAAGGAGGGTTATAAAACTTTAGAATGGAGCTAAGGAATAAGGTGAGGTGAACCAGAAGAATCTGCTTCCACACCTCAAACAGCCTTTGCCATGTCTAAGGCTACTCACCTTCTTCCAGGGAGTCCTTATCTGRCTGGAAATGTCTCTGCATGACCAGCCTCAGGGGTAGGAGGTTGCTGCAGACTAGTGCAACAGACCTAAATGACTCATGTGGCCACCACAGCTCCTGTTTGGGTCTTGCTGTGGACATTTCAGTGCCTCCTCTTCCTCACCTCTAAGTGGGGCTTTGCAGAGAGATTAATGAGTCCTGAGAGAGCTACCTGGAGGTGAACACATGGAGAGCATCACATAAAGGGTTTGGGTGATGGGAAGAAAGGCAAGATGGATCCCTTGCTTCCTCACAGGCCCAGAAATATTGGATGGATGGTCAGGAACCAGGACTTTGTGGAGGCTGTGGCTCACCCTTTGCCACCTCAGGGCTGCCGTGGGGCATTGCCGCCATCTAGCGAAATGGGGATTTAATTGGGATGCTAACAGAGCGGTGCATCCCATCCTGAGAGACTGGCCCCAGAGAGACTTTCCCAGAGCCCCCAGATCCACTAGCTCTCTAAATGCAACTGATTTCTGGTGGGTAAGTCCAGATAGATTGGAGAGTACTGGACTGGTTAAGTCCAGTACTGGACTGGTTAAGTCCAGCTGTACATGGCACATGTCACATCCCAGTTGCTTCCTATGGGCGCTAAGCTCACGTGTGACCTCTGTGCGAGAGGTACCCAGGTAATTTACTCAAATTGTATGGTTGCAAACACTGACACCCATCACACGTTGGTAAGTGCTGCTGCTGTGGTAGGTGCAAGGCGCTGATAAAGTGGTGTCAAGAGCCCTGCGGCTGTTTCTGCCCGCTTAGAGGAGCTGGATCTCCTGGTGCAATGCATTTTTTGTAGTGATCCAGCATGCATCCTAGAGCAACGCACTTGAGCAATGCTCAAGTGACCATCAATCTGCTTGTTAGCTCTTCTGTCCAAAAATATTACAATTCTTAGAAGAATCGAAGCTGATACAAGGGAGAGCTGCAGAAGAAAGAGTTATATCTTGAACCTTGAGCCACTCTGGTTCCTAAACCAGCATTACTGGGGATTTGAGGGGTTATCTGGTATTGGTTTAACCTGAACATGAGGGCACACTTCCCAGCTGTACGCTTGTATCTGAACTTAGACCCACAGYCAGGGTTAAAGTCTCGTCTGAAGTGAAACTTGCAACTCCAGCTAAAAACACCACCCCTGTTTTCTCTGAAAACAGAAGGGCTCTTCACCAGGATCCGCTGTAGTTTAGCATTCAGTTGGTGTAAACAAAGCCCCCAAAATGCTTCTGTACCGCTTCCTTTTCATAGTTCCACTCCACATCTCCAAGCATGTGCTGGAGTGACTTGGATGACCATGGTGGCTTTCTTTGCCAGTGTCTCTTTTCAGCTATCAGCCAGAAATCAGGTACGGSGTAGGGAAGCACTGGTGGCCGCAAGGAGCGGGGGCATTTGGGGCAGCGTGTGGGCACGCTCCGATGAGCTTTCCTGATGCCTGGTAAACATGGGATTAATCACCAACCTGAGTGTGTACTCAARGGTCATCTACCTTCCAAAAATACCCCAGGCACGGAAATATCTGGGCACAAACAGCTTCTGCATTTGTCGTTTCACCCCCATCCTGTGGGATTCGCGGGGGCACTGGGGACCAGCTGAGGTGAGTGGCCGAGGTACCAGGAATGGGCACCGTGGGTCACCCCAGGGGCTCCTGTTTACCCGGTCCAGCTGGGGCTGGCCTGGGGGTGGTTTTGCTACTGGTTACAGTTCCTGTGAGTCTCAACTGGGCTGAAAAAGATGGGTTTTTGTACACCGGGTTTGCACTTTGAAGGTTTCAGGGCTGCACAGAGCATCCATCTCCCATTGCAGGGAAGCCCTTGGAGAATTTCAAGTCCAGGAGATCCCTTTTCATGATGGCACAGCTCTGGGGCACTACTCGTGCCTCTCCCAAACCTCAAAAATCTCAAATCCCCAGCACTTTGACTGAAGGTCCCAGGTCTCTCTCTGCAGACCAGCTGCTTTCTCCTCCATGGGGACACACCAGCAAGCGGCTGAGGTTGGAAGRGACCTGAGGATGCCCCCCTGGGCTGTTTTCCACCATCCACACAGCGCGACCGGAGCTTTCCTGAAGGGGACTCTTATATCCCTCAGGAAGTTGCAACAGGGAAAGGTTTCGGCGAGCACAAGTATCCGTCAGGCCGGGGTGGCCGCCGCGGTCCGCGGGTACCTGCTGCCTCCCACAGCCCCCGTGTCCCTCCCCAGGGCTCCGAGGCAAAATCCCAGCAGCTCCAGAGGCGCCGAGCGCTCCTGGGCGGCCGCGGCGCCGGAGGCAGCTCCGGCGTGGAGCTGTGTCCGGCTCTGCCGCCGGCTCCGTCCSGACGCGGCCTTCACCGCCCCGGCGCTGGGGCAGAGTCACAGCAGGGATGAGATTTGGCGTTTCCAGCTTTTCAGGCGCTGGATGTTGACTCTGGGCTGTCTCACAGCGTCGCTCTGCACAGTTCTGTGGTGTCTTTTATGGTCCCTGGGGATTTTTTTCAGCTCCTCTTTGCCTTTATGTAACACAGGGAGATCTCAGCGCTGCTGCCTGGAAATTGCCTCACGATGTTTGCAAGAAAGTCCCATGAGGGGATAAACTGGGAAAAATGGGTGGATACCCATGTTTTGTTCACTGCTCCCCAAGCAGGACTTTATGCATGGGTCTGGGGTAACTGTCCTGGCTCAGGCTGTAGGAAATGTCATTTAAAATAGATTAATTTTGAGGCTTTCTGGTTAGCTGTGYTGGCATTAGATGCTCAGCTTTTAGCCTTATTTCATGATGGTGATGGCTGGAAAAAAAAATGTACTCAAATACTGGATCTATGCGGAATTCACATGTGCTCAGCAGAATCAAAGAGAGGCAACAGCACATGAGAGTTGTCGGGATGCAAACTTTGTGGAAGAAATGTTTTAGTCTGTTTAAAATTATGCAGATTTGGGTCTTTTGAATCTTTGTAGCTCCATGGGTTCATTTTAATTCCTTTTTTTTGACTCTTTCTTTCTTTCTTTCTTTCTTTCTTTCTTTCTTTCTTTCTTTCTTTCTTTCTTTCTTTCTTTCTTTCTTTCTTTCTTTCTTTCTTTCTTTCT
>NW_020454538.1:613731-685080 GCF_003342845.1 Nothoprocta perdicaria | reverse complement strand
TCTTTCTTTCTTTCTTTCTTTCTTTCTCCTACAGCCCCCCTAGTAGGCATCACACAATGCAACGGATATGGGAGTAACGGGGATGGGCACGGGAAGCATTCCCAGTTTTAAAATATAGCAATTCAAATACCTCTCAGGCAACTGAGTCCTGCATCCTCATGGAGTACGTCAGCACCCGGGGAGGCCCTGAGGCCGTGGGCTTCGAAGGAGCCCTCTTCTCCGGCTACGCGCCTGACGGCGGCCTCTTCATGCCCAGCACTGTGCCCCGACTCGAGGCGTCCAYGCTCCGGAGCTGGAGCTCCTTCTCCTACCCACGGCTGGTCAAGGAGCTCTGCGCCCTCTTCGTCAGCGCTAAGCTCATCCCCAGGAGCGTGCTGGAGGGTAAACCCCCCGGCTTGGGCCTGCTGCCCTTCTCCCTGCCTGCACCCTCCTCTTCCTCGCACTGCAGCTYGCCATGCGCTTGCCCAGCACCTCTCTCTATCCTCTTCCCTCGCTGTTGGCTTGCAGGGGCTTGGTTCCTCTCCAGGAAATGCAGATCCCAGCAGCAAGCTGTGGTTCTGGGGGATGCAGTAGTGTTTCTGGCCTGGCAGGAGTGATCTGGGAGGTTGCAATAGCGATGCTGGGGTTTGCAGTACGGATTCAAGGGATTGCAGGACTGATTCTGGGGATTGCAGGAGTGAATTGGGGGGGTTGCAATAGTGATTCTGGGATTGCAATCATGATTTGGGGATTACAGCAGTGATTCAGGGGTTTCAATGTTGATTTATGGGGTTGCAATAGTGATTAGGGGTTTGCAATAGAGATTCTGGAGTTGCAAGACTCCTTCTGGGTTTGCAGTTTAGTTCTGGAGTTTGCAACAGGGATTCTAGGGATTGCATTAGTGATTTAGGGATTGCAATAGGGATTCTGGGGTTGCAGTAGTGATTGCTGATGCTGCAGCTCCTCTTACTGCCACACAAAACAGCACAGCCAGGGGTGCTCAGCATATCTGAGTGGAGGTTGCAGCATAAGTGGATTTCTCTGCTCTGTATGACCATTTACCTGCACAAAAGGGCACGAAAAGGGACATTTGCTGCATTGAACATCCTGCATGTTGAAATATCTTGCCTGTTCGAGCTCTCCATCTCCAAAGTGCTGCAGGGTTAAGCCCTGCAAGCAATGACTGTGTGCTGGTGTGGGAACGGAGCTGATGTTACATGGGGTTTTGGCTGTTTGATCCCCTTTCAGTGGTCTGATTTTTAATGTATTCAACATTTAGCAGCTATTCCTTCCACCAGAGGGCAGCTCTAACCTCCAACAATGCCTTAGGATAAAAATCTTTCATTCTTCTCTTTTAACAAAGTTKGTGTAATTGTGTCGGCTTCCCCTTGGGGTTATGTAGCGAAGAGCTGTTGCAGGAATAGGTTGATTTATTCCCGGGTCATATTCACAAATAACTGAGAATAACCTGTTGTATATCTGCCTGTCACCTCTCCAGCAGCAGAGTCTTGGGTTTTGCAGTGCAGCTCCTGGGGGGGACACAAGCAATGGAAACCATAGTCAGAAATGTCCTTCTTGACCTATTTTATCCATCCCTTTTCCCACTCTACCTCCAGACCTGATTGACAGGGCCTTCAGCAGATTCAGACACAAAGATGTGGTCCATCTGACCAGGCTGAAAGATGGGCTGAAYGTTTTGGAGCTCTGGTATGGGGCTACTTACGCATTTAAGGACCTGTCGCTGTCCTGCACAGGGCAGTTTTTGCAGTATTTCCTGGAGAAAAGGCAGAAACACGTCACTATTCTGGTGGGTGAGTATCCCTCTGGGGACAGGTATAACTTCTGGCCTCTGTCCAGGCTGGGAATGGTTTGGGGACAGCGCAGGGGCTGTCTGCTGCCAACCAGGTGCTGGCGTGTCACCAAGTGTCCCTGCATGGAGCAATCTTCAGGATGCAGAGGTGCATTAAGCATATCTGGTATTGAGTACTGGGTATCTCTGCTTCACTGGGAGAGCTGCTGACAGCAGATGCCAGGATGATGCGRTGGTGATATCACCTTCTAGATGGCTGGTGGGACAACTCCGGACTGGATAACACCAGTGTTGGTCTAACCACAAACATCCCAGGGATCATCTTGGGGTCCTCTTTTTTTGTTTAGAGGGAAGTGATGAGGGCTGACACAGTGATGTTGATTTTCACTTGTTCTCCCTTGCTTTGAAATAGGGACTTCAGGGGACACGGGAAGCTCCGCAATTGAGAGTGTGAGAGGCCAGAAGAACCTGGACATCTTTGTTCTGCTGCCCCATGGACTCTGCACCCAGATACAGGAGCTTCAGATGACCACCATCATTGAAGAAAACGTCCACGTCTTTGATGGTTGGCACAGCTGCCTGCTTTAGGGCCATGTTGGGTTGAAAGCATGGCCTTAAAGTCATAGTAGTGGCACAAGCTGCTCCTTTTGTGGCTGGGTTTAATGTTACAGCGGAAATTATTCTAGTCTTGATTTGGATTTTTTGAGACTAAAATATCTRCAGGTGGTAGGGACTGAACATATATCAAAAGCAGAAAATATGCTAGCATTTATGCTGTGCTCCTCAACCTTCAGCTTGCTCAGCCCTGGAGCCAGACCTGCAATTTAGATGATCACTCACTGCAGCGACATCTCAGCCTTGTTTTCAGACCCATTTCTGAACAGAAAACTTTTGTGCCTAA
This sequence comes from Nothoprocta perdicaria, assembly GCF_003342845.1. Classification (NCBI taxonomy): domain Eukaryota; kingdom Metazoa; phylum Chordata; class Aves; order Tinamiformes; family Tinamidae; genus Nothoprocta; species Nothoprocta perdicaria. The sequence continues at coordinate 682,390 of NW_020454538.1, read as the reverse complement.
ATCACAGAGATCAACAAATCTAATCCATCCTTTCTCCTTTTGACAGCTCACGGGAACAGCGATGAAATCGATGAGCCGATCAAGGAGTTATTTGCTGATACTGATTTTGCCAGAAAGCACAACCTGATGAGCTTGAATTCAGTCAACTGGTCGAGGATTATGGTGCAGATCGCTCACTACTTCTACGCTTACTTCCAGTGTGCACCATCCCTCGATACCAGCCCTCTGCCCGTGGTGGAAGTTGTTGTGCCAACTGGAGGAGGAGGAAATGTCACAGGTGAAGGGGAAAAAATAAGGTCACCTGGGGCTAGAGAGGGAAGAGTGTCCTGTGACCTGTAGACTCAATATACTKTGCGAAAGTTAGGCATTGCTTTATATTAAAATTAAAACACCCACTCTCTATTAGGATTTCTACAGAACCACTTATATTTTATTACTCATTTATGGTTATTACTCATTTAAGTCAGTGATTTGCAAGAGGCTGAAAATCTGAAACCATCCTTTGGCGATGACTGTAGGTCTTCTGAGGATGGGCACGCTGGAAGTGAACAGAATGCATTTGATCCTAAAGAGGGAGAAAATACYGTGGTTCTGATTTCTTAAATGAGACCTTAGCAAGACCGTGGAGTCCTGCCTGGCCCTACGCTCGTTTGCATGTTGGTGCGTGGTAGGAGAAATGCGTATTCCTGACTGCATAGATCCAGCACTTTCAAAGGGAGTCCTTGATTGCCTTCTTCTCRAAATAGCTATAAAACTGTGTTACGAAAGCCATAAATTATTTTATTCACACAAGTACATACCYTGTATTTCCAGACTGCTGATCTGAGGCAGCATTACTAGGCTGCAGGAACCCAAAAGCTTCAACTCTCTCCCCTAAATGTAGGTGACTGACCTCTTGGGTGACTGCCTTCAAGTACAGAGGTCTAACGGCCAGGTTCAGTAGCCGTTTTGGTAGGAGCGTTGTGGTCCAAGATTTTTAATTTCAGGTTCTACAAAAGTATTAAAGATAGGACGCAAGAGCTGTGGTAGAGCATGTCATTTTGGATTGCGCCTAAAATAGGTGCTTAATCAGTACATGAAATGACTTCTTTGCTAAATCTACTTTGAGTGTTTCTTCCTTGAGCAGACTTGTAATTTTTTGCTTGTTTTCTAGCTGGCTGCATTGCCCAGAAAATGGGACTTCCAATCCGACTTGTTGCAGTGGTTAACAGCAATGACATCATTCACAGGGCTGTTCAGCATGGAGATTTCTCACTGTCAGGCAGTGTAAAGGCTACGTTGGCATCAGCCATGGATATCCAGGTATTTAATGAACTGGTCAGAATGTGAAGAGATTGAATATTATACATTTTTATGTTTATTTTTCTTATGTAGTTTCCAGCCTGGTTTATGAGAGCATAATTTAGCAACTGTGGCCGTCTCTTATCAATGCATTCAGAGGTGTGACTCATATTCAGCATTTAAGCTGCAGCCTGCTAAATTATGTTAAATCAAGAACCTTCTTCCTAGCTTTTCAGGGCTTGACTTTGTAATSACCATGGTTAATGGTGGGTTTCTGGGAACTTCTTAAATGTAAGCTTAGAAAGAGATGGAATTTTTCTCAAGGCTTCTATGATACTTTTAGCTCAGGGACTCTGCCAGTGCTTCTGAAAGTCTTCGCCAAGAGAAGAGACCAGGAGGAAGCCCCAAAGAAATGCCTCCTCTATGGCCATCTGCAGTTCACTCAGAGCAAAACATGTCCCGACAGGCAGGCAAAGGCATTAGAAATGAAAAGTCATAGAGAGACAGACAGCAAATGCCTGGAAGTAAACATCTCCCTTGCATACCTATCTTGTGATCCATAGGCATTGGATGTACTTCCAGAAAAATGACCAAGATGTGAAATACTTGGTGTCATATCACTAAAGGCCCTAAGCTACTTTGATTTTCCAAATGCTGTTCAAACACGAATTCCTAGTGCTCCTTATGGACCTAAAGGGATGCCTAGGTTCCTCTGCTATCATGTGTCCCTTCAGCAGTCATGGTCTGGTGAGGTCCATTAGTTACGCCAGGGGTTGAGATGGAGAGTGGAAAAAGCTGGATAAGGTGATATCCAGAGATCTCTGAGGAGCTGGATGGGCATATCCCTCTTTATATTCTCACCATGACTATGTGGAATGTCATGGCTCAGCCCAAGTGTGAAGTGTCCATGCAAACTCTTCAGTAGCTCAGCAGTTCATCTTGGAGTGGACTTCAGGATGTTTCTAATCCATCCTCCTGTTCAAAGCAAGATCATCTATTAGATTGTTCAGGTCAGAYTCAGAATTCAGGTCAGATTGTTCAGGACTTAATCCAGTCAGGCCTTCAAAAACTTCAAGGGTGGAGACTGAGCAACCTCTTCAGATTGTCCCTTTTGCATAATAAATTAGAGAAAAATTCCCATTTAGTAACTATCAGTACAGGTAAAGCAGGAAGTTTCTAGTGTGGGAAACTTTTAAGTTTCCAAAAAGCCTTTTAAGGAGGAATTGCAGTGCAGCACAACTGAGATACACTGTGTCTTCGCAGCAAATGAAGCCCACCAGAGAATGCCCTTGACCCTGAGATGGGGGCAGCACTCATTCCCGCACAGCTTCCTTGGGAACAGTCTCTCCACCCTGAGCTATCCTCCAGGATGGACCCAGACAGTCTCCTGGGCAATCTCAGATGGCATGGAAGGCATGGGATAAAACAGGACTGGAGCTGTAAGACWTCCAGATAAGGATACAGAAGACTGAGCAATTCCTAATGAAACACTGAGTTTGAACAGGACAGAGAGATGAATGATCCCTGTCACTGTCTGCTCTTAAATACAGTAAAGAGCACATCTGAAAACAGCAATAATTGCAATGTGGGAACAACCAAGAAGACACAATGAGGATTTGGTAGCTGGTGTCCACTCTGTCCCTACAAACTGTCCTGGCCAGACCGCCTGGGCACATGTTTTTTACTGCTTTGAAATGAGACTGAGGGGTGTGAAACAGGATTTTCCTTGAAATAAAACCGTTTCCCCTCCTGTAAGTTCTTGTGTTGAGTTTTGCCAAGGTGTGGCAACGCTGATTGCTACATAACATACAGAGCAGTCAGGTTCTATATATGCCTTATATGTTCATAAGAATTATCGGTTGACCCTGCAGGGAGCTGAGTGTTTTATTAAGCCACACAGGAGCGTGATGACTCACAACAGCGTTTGCAACACCAGGTAAACAGCAGGAATATTTCCGGTTCAGAAGTACATCGTGTGTTATTAGCTTGCTTTCCTCAAGGTAATTATACAGCTGTAGTCACACTGCCTATTTACCAGCTGTCCCCTCATTAAGTTTTTCAACCTGGTGGTTGCTCAGAGAGGTTAGAGGACTGAGAGACATCATGTGCCTCCAAGGCTTGAGAGTACATGTGTCCAGGTAGGAGACAAATCCCACCACAACCTCCACCAAGCAAATAGCTGCAATAGGTGCTCAGCTCTGATTAGACATCAGATAAACCACAAAGGTGCCCCCCACCCAGAGAGAAATTCACATTTCTACAGCTCATGTGCTGCCCTGTTATCCTTCCTAGGAGCCGTACAACATGGAGAGAATTCTCTGGCTGCTTTCTGACGGTGACAGCAGCCTCATCAAAATGCTGATGGACCAATTCAACGTGTCCAAAAGCCTCAAGTTGCCGGAGGATTTGCACAGAAAGGTAAGTTCCTTCACACACACACACATATTTTATTTCCAAAATCAAAAATTCAACTTGCAGTGTATCACTTTGGAGAGCTCCCAAACTAAGATGTAAGTGTGTGTTAGAAGAAAAGCCAGAGGAGAGGTTTTATTATCAGCAYGTGTGCAGGGAGATGTTCATTTTTAAATTTTTGTTACTTTTTAAAATAAATCTCTTCTTACAAAATTCATTTTAAAATCTTACAGTTATTTAGGTAGGATATGAAACTGTCCCTTTCTTAGCTCTATGAGGCAGGTGTAGCTGCATTAACGGTGCATTGTGCACCCTGCCTGAGGCTGCTCCTCAAGGGCCGTTTCCTCCCCTTGATGCAGTGGTTGCACTTATTTCCCTAGGTAGTGAGAAGATTGCTCTGCAGCTTCCAGTCACCCTGTTTCTAACTCTCTTTTGCCACCTGTAAACCCTTGCTGGAAGCAACGCGGAGCATTGCACGTGTCCGGGCTCCGTGCTGCAGTGTGCTGCCCGTGGTTCATCCCTGGAGCATCTCAATGCGTTTCCCCTCTGCTCTCCCCAGCTGGCGCAGACGCTGGACTCCTGCACGGCCTCTGACGAGGACATCGTGCGAGCGATGCGGCGCTGCTGGGAGGAGAACCGCTACCTGCTGTGTCCCCACTCCGCTGTAGCCGCTCACTATCACTATGCACAGCTGGGCTGTGGGAATCAGAGGTGAGTGCTCACTCCCATGGAGCTCCCTGCACCAGCGAGTGCAGCTCCAGGCCCATTTCCCTGCAACTATGTCTTGTTTTTCTGCAGCACGCCTCGCTGTTGCTTGGCCCCAGCCTCGGCAGCCAAGTTTCAGGATGCTGTGCTCAGAGCTGGCCTCATTCCTGATGTCCCTCCTGAAATTAGTGCCCTAACCACCCTGGAGACCAGGTCAACGCCCTTGAAGAGGGGAGAAGATTGGGCAAAARTGCTCCGGGAGCACATAGAAGAGTTGGCCCAGCGGAGGAAGTCCTAGGTGGGGTCATGCTCTCCCATGGGCATTTGCACAAAAGTGGTCTGGATTTGTGCTATAAAGGCAAATGCTTCTTGAGGCTTGTTGTCCATGATGAGGATATTCCTCCAAGAGAGAAGCCTAGGCTCTCCACACGATGAGCTAGATAATTATTCCCAGGCACGTGTTGTTTTTCTTTTTTGAATTAAACAGAATATTTTGCAAAATGTGAGGCAAAGCTTTGTAACTTCCTTRTCTTTTTCCTGTAATTTCAATAAAGCCTACTGAAGCTTTCAAGAAACATGCTCGTCCCATGGTTGCTCGCCCATGGATAACTCCTTCAAAATGATGCATGGACATTAGTTGCCTAATTGTATTCCGTATGTCTTSCTTCCTAGGAAACCTACCTACAAGCTTATTCCAGTATTTCAGCAGAGAGCTATAATGGCTTTCCCCTGAGCAGCCACTTGGTGGAAGTAACAAATATGAATTACAGCAATAAAAAGCAGAGTCGATCTGCAGTTATTTGATCATATTTTCACAGTGCTTTTATGGATGGTCACTGTCAGGTGTTCTTCCCTCTTCAGCCCAACTCAGGCATCACTGTTATTTTCAGTGGATGGTAAAATTCGGRCCAGAGGTTCAAACCAAACCGTTCTGAATGGTTTGGCTGAGTGGAGAGCCTAACAACTGGGTGCGAGMAACTCACTTTCAAATGAGGCTTTGCCAAAACAGCAAAACAACAACCAAAACAYGGGGTCGGAGGGTATCAAGGGGCTGCACTGGGAGGATTTTGTGAGCATTGCCAGGAGTTTGGGAAGAGTGTTAGGGACTGGGGATGGTGCATCCAAAAGGGTCTTTTTGGCAACTTCTGGTGTGGGGATGGGTGCGAAACTGGAATCACCGAGGAAGAAATGGAGATCACAGAGCTGGTTTGCAAACTCTTGTAAGTGATGTGATAGTCTTGGGTCATCCCATGTTCCACAGCCCAGCAGGATATGCACTGGGAAATGTGTCTCTGTGCAATACCCACTAACACATCTGATTGACAGAGCTTTTTTTTTTTTTAAAAAAACCATTTATTTAACACCAGTGCAACATTATTTCCATGGTACCTTAACTGCAGTTGCTCGGGCTGGGGTAGAAGGCTGCTGACCCAAACTCACTATGGCTTAAACTCACAATAAAACCAAACAGGACGGGCATAGGGAAAAGTGATGGTGCAGGTTATCCCCTGCAGGGACTGTCCACTAGCTGAGATGTAGCCGTAATGTCCACCCTGGGGAATTGCTGCATTATTGGGCAGCAGAAATGGAACCAACTTGAAGCTGGGCTCTCCTTGGGGCCAGCGGTGCCGAGGTCAACTCCCATGGCTGTAGGTGCTTCCCGGCCCCATAGCTTACACCCTCAGKCCGAAGCCTGTAGCAGGCACTTTGTGGGCAACTTCCACCGAAACAAATAGGAAATGGGAAATTCCCCTTATCTGAAACTGAAAACTGAAACTTCAGGTCTCTCAATACCGTGTTCCCATCATATACATATAAATATATAAATACCTCATGAGGGAGCTGCCTCCACAAGTCGTGCAGCTGGCAGAAGTATCTTGTACCAAAAAAGGAAAAAAAAAAAAAAAAAGGAATAATTACATTGGGGGGAGGGAAAATCCCCTTTTGCCATTAAAAAATTATATATATAAAAAAAATCCCCTTTGACATCAAAGGAAGTCCCATAATGGGAGCATTAATTTGAAGGGTTAGTGGCATTCAGCAGGGTAAAAGTAAACTCTGTGGGTTGAATCAGCATGGGATTTTTTGGGGTTGTGCGGGAAGACAGGGGAAACTCTGCCTGGGTTAGAGTTTTCTTCCGGGCACCTTGGCAGACTTGGCATGACTCTTAGCATGACTCTTGGCATGACTCTTAAGCAGCCTTGTCCCAGGGAATARCGTTCCTCCTCCCCTAGGAAAGGGTTTTGAGCTGGGGGCTATGTGCCCAGCTGCTGCTAATGCCCGTGGGCAGCCCCCAGGTGCACCAGCCACATCCTCCTCCTGCTCGCGCACATGTTGCACGCTCTGGGCTCCGCTGCCCATCCAAATCTTGCAGTTCTCCCAAGGGATGGTTGCCTGGGTGCAATTGAACCCTTGGATGCAATCTTCACCCAAGACATACTGTGAAGGGGGAGAGGCTGGAAGGGCCCCATGGATAGTAGAGAYGGAGGATGGGAGGCCAGGAGAAGCTGCCCAGATGTCTTTAGGGGTTGCAGAGAGGTTTGGCTCCTGCAGAGGGCAATGCTCGGTCGCCTTTGGCTTGTCCTGGCATGGTGCTGCCCTCGTTTTGCTTCTGATCAGACCAYAGTCCATCCCCTGGCATCTCTGCAGGGGCAAATCTCCAGCATGCTCTGGCTCCCATTCCCAGAGGACCTTGCTCCCACCTCAGGATCCCCCATCAGAGCAACTTCAGCTTCAGTTTGATGGTGCAAAACGCCTGGAGAAGACTCATGCAGAAAGCCCATGCGCTCAGGGATGCCTCCTTGGCCAACAGAGTAAAGGGCTCTGGCGGCTGGATGCACTCCCAGGGCTAACGAAATATCACTTCTGGGCTGTTCACAAGCTCAGGCTGGACTTGTCCAGTAATTTTGTCCAGGGAGAAAAGAAGTGGGAGGGAAGTGGTGCTCACGCGCAGCTGGAGGGCAAAGCTACGTCAGCACTTCTTCATCCTGTACCTCAACGGCTCCTGTTTTTCCCCAGCAAGGGGAAGAAAAGGGTTCATCCCAAAAGGATYTGAGCCATTTGTCCCAGGCAACAGCGATGACCTGAAGCTGTAGTTKTCCCCAACAGAGACCCTACATCTCACCACCTTTGCCTGGCCAAAGCAGAGATGGGACGCACTCGCTGSATGGCTTCTGGCCTGTCCCTTCTTCTTGCTTTCTTGCCAGCGTGGGGAGAGCAAGAACTCGTGGGAAAACACACCGCACGGACAGGGCAACGGGCTCACCTGGGGCTCAACACAGGTTCCTACCAGTAAGGTGACTCAGACCAGCGCGATTAAGAGGACTCGGCCTCCTGGGGCTGATGGTTGACTTGGCACTGGGATGGGGACACTCATCCCGAAGCATGTTGGGATCCATCCCATGAAGYCTAGGTCAAATGGGTTGACGTGGCGGGACCCTCAGGGACCACTCATGGTGGCACTGACTTCAATGTTGCCTCTGGAAACCGGAAAGGAGGAGTCCGCAGCGAATTATAAGCCAATTCCTTAAAAATACTGTTCTGGAGGTCTGAGAGTTGAATTATTATTTAAAATTCCCTGGGGGTGCTATGTAATTTATGGACAGGTATGAAGACAAGTAGGCGCTGAGACATGGGGATGAGCCCAATGTAAATGCCGAGATAGATGGATAGAAGAAGATAAGTTTCTTGGCCAGGAGAGTGAGAGATGGAAGGGCCTAATCCTATAGATCTTTGCTGTCCTAGTATGATACCTAGTATCCCCATCCTCCTGCTCTGTAAAAAGTCATCTTCAATCTGGTGCAAAACACTTGTTTACTCCTTTTTTTTTAATTTATTTTTTTTAAATTAATTTATCCCGAGTGTAAAAAAAAAAAAAAAAAAAGGGAAAAAAGTTGCTTTGTTGTTGCAATTTGCTGCTAGGCATTCCTATGTGTGCTAATGATAAGTATTAATTAAATAGCTTGCTGTTGTCTTTTAAATGCAGTTCTTTCAGGCTGTAATTAAGCACAGACACCCAACCCTTTCTGTCTGCATAGAGAGAGGGAGGCAGGCAGGCCTCTGGAGCCCTGCACTGCTTCCCTTTCAGCAGGAGAGCAGTGGAAAATGAGGCAAAACCAGTTTCCACTGAAAACTCACCGCACTCTGCGTGTCCTTCTTGGGATAAGCAACCAGGTAAAGGAAATTAAAGGAATACGACTTCCAAGATACCAACCCTGCAATCAAAGGAAGTTTAAATGCCCTCAAGATTTTTGCAGCTTCATACATTTTAAAGGCAGAAGAAATCACTTTGTTTGATCTCCCAATACCACGCAGGCTACTGAATATCTCTCTTCCGTGCTCATCACGCCCAGCAGCCTGTTGGCTTGTGAACATCCTCATTGGATGAGATCCAGAGGCAAAGTCCGAAAGATCTTCAAATATGACCCCGAATTCTTAAAATATGACCTTAGCAAAAAGTGTTCTAGAAGTGCAGATAAAATTATGGATGCTCCCATGACAGATGACAAATCCCCCAATGCAGTTTGCTCTATATGTCCATAATGTTCAACCGTCTCTACACCCGGCCCTCAAAAGCAAGGAGAGTAATTTATCTAAAGGGCTGCTGCTGATGAATAAGTACATGCACATGCTCTTGCATTGAGCATCTGACTGCAGTGTTAGAAGAGAAGGACACTGGCTTGCTTGCAAGGAAAGACATCGCTGCCTTGGAGGACCCACCAGTTGGCATGAGGCATGGCAGAAGACACTCTTCTCTTTCCTAGCTGCTATGGGGAAGCGTGTGCACATGTGGAGAGACAGAGGTAGAAAAGAGAGCTCCAAGAGCCTCAAATTAACACTTGCCAATCACCCAAAATCCACGTGGGCAACCGGTCGTCATCTCTGTTCCTCATATGGGCAGCCAGGCAGACAGCAACAGTGAGGAGCTTTGCTGTGGGGATGTTTGAATGGCATTCCACAGCTATAAAAATATATTTATTTGAACGGAAACATTAAATATTGCAATCACGTATTCACACTCACAGAATCACAGAATGGTTGAGTTTGGAATCTGCACCTTTAGAGATGATCTAGTCCAATCCCCTGCTCCAGCAGGGACACCCAGAGCACGGGACACAGGGTGGCATCCATGAGGATTTGGAAGACCTCCGGAGAGGGAGTCTCCACAGCCTCCCTGGGCAGCCTGTGCCAGGGCTCTGTCATCCTCACAGGAAAGAAGTTCTTCCTCACATGGAGATGGAACTGCCTGTGTTTCAACTTGTACCCATTGCCCTTTGTCCTGTCACTGGCCACCACCGAGAAGAGCTTGGCCCCTTCCTCCCTACATTCTCCCCTCAGGTACTTACTAATCAGATCCCCTCTCAACCTTCTCTTCTCCAGGTTAAACAGGCCCAGTTCACTTAGTTTCTCCTCATATGATAGATGCTCCAATCCCTTAATTATCCTTGTTGCTTTCTGTTGGACCCTCTCTAGAAGCTCCACATCCCTCTTGTCCTGGGGAGCCCAGAACTGCCCCCCATACTCCAGTTGTGACCTCACCAGAGCTGAGTAGAGTGGGAGGATCCCCTCCCTCGACTGCTGGCAATACTAACTCAAATTCTAGCCCAAGATCTGCAGAGTGGGTATAGCAAAGACCATTAAATAGCTGGGATGGGATGCATTGCAAGGAGGTCCCAGCACTTGGCAGTGCAGCTCTTGCATGCCCCAAGCTCAGCCTCGGAGCCTTTTCTGCTCTGCTTCTTCTCTCCAGCTCAAGGAGAGGAGCCATGGACAGGGTGGATGTTAGTCTGTATGGGGCCAGACGAGGTGCCCGTGGGGAATGGACAATGTGGGAATGGGTCCAAGGAGGCCTTTCCTCCCACTTTCTCTGGAGCTTTCTTGGCATCTGTGGAGCTGTCAGCAGTGCGACAGAGATTTTTCCCTCCAAAGTGGGTTTTTGCAGTTTTGAGAAAACAATAAAGCAAAGATAACTTCTCTTCAGAAATGAAATATATAATTCAAAATGATTCTGGGTTTGCTTGGGATTATTTTCAGCAAAACACTTTGTTCTGCCAGAAATTCATTAGTTTTGACCAGCAATTTATTTTTTTTTTTTTTTTGAGTTAAAAAGTAAAGGCTCTTGAAAAGCCTTTGGAGCTTTAGGAGACTTTAAGACAGACGGCAGCGGTGATGACAGCATCTCCCCTTGACTGGTATACACCTGCACCAATCTGTCCATGCAGTCCCTGCCCCCCCGCTCTTGGATGGCACCTGAGGTCCCAGGGATGGTGAGAGCGGAGCACCAGGCATGCCGGATCCGGAGCAGCGTGCAAGGGAAGACGCTTTCTCCCTAGCATTTGCAATCAGAGCTTCAGGAACAAGGGTCAGGACAGCTGGGATGGGACAAGGGGAGGCTGGCTCATCCCTCCGTCCATTCACTGATGTCCTTCTATCTTATTTTGCCCTTCCAAATACTTTTTGCTCTCTTGTGAAAGGTAGAAGTGTGGGAAAAATCGCTGTTGCCCGATGTCAAAATTGCTTGTGCTCATCAGGGCACATTCCCACAGGTCCAGGGGTGAGGTCGCAGGAGATTCTTCACCCCCAGGACTTTTCCCTTAAACCTGCCACCCCTTTTCTGCTTCCCCTGCCCCATCCCTCCTCCCGTGTGATACACTGGCAGGAACTAAAATCACCAGCAATTGCTTTATTACTTTCCACCCTCACTTCCCTCTTGGGCATCTGTATTTCTGCAAATGCTTTTAATATTTGCTAATAAAAGCAGGCTCCAGCAACAACATGCTCGCTCCCCAAGTCCAGACTACTGGGGCCGGCGTTATCTAAGAGGCTCCTCTTGGCACACGCGCATGCGCTTTTCTGCCCTTTCCTGGGATTATCAGCCACCTCTGCAGCCAGCCCCAGCCCTCTGCCTCTCATTCCTAGTTAATTGGTGTGAAATTGGAGCGAGTTCTCAGGTGATAATGTGTTTGCATTTGCTGCTTCACTGCACCACCCTCGCCTCTCCATCCCGGCTTCATTAATTCCCGGCCCTGGCTCTTGCTCCAAGCTGTGAGCTTCAAACCCCATTTCCTGCGCGGCCGCCGAGCCCGCGACGGCTCCGGCAGGGCTCCAGGGGAAATTGCGGAGCCTCCGAGAGAGGCTCCAGGTCCCAGAGCTGGCCCTCTGCAAGGCTGCGCCTCCTCCCGCACTTGAAAAGACGTATTTTGTGCCCTTTAATTATCTTTGATTAATGAATTATTATTATTTTTTTTCCCGGAGCACTTTGAAGATAAAAAGCGTTCCTATGAATTCTGTGATTAGTATTTAAAGACTCAAATGAAGCATTTGGAGGTAGAAAAAAAAAAAAAAACAACCGAGGAATGCCTGTGTTCAAGCATTCAATAGCGCCCATTCACCGAATCGGATTCCACAGTTATTATTAGTAATAAGGTTATCTTTGGCATCATCTCTTTATGCTATTGGATTCCGCCCTGCTGTTTCGCTCRGGCCCGGGGGCAGAACGTATACAAATGGGAGTTGGTTTTAGCGTTTTTGGCCAAAGTGGGTTTTTGCAGATACGGAGCAGTCTCTCCCACGTGCGTCCCCTTGTGCGGGAAGCTCCAGGTCCTGGGGACATGTGATGCCAAGAGGGACAGTGCAAAGAGCAGGGTGGGCATCACCCCGAGGGATGGACGGAGGCTTCAGCATCGCCGGCTCTGCGAGTCTCCCCGCGTGGGAGATTAGACAGGCCCGGACACAAGTCCGGGCTGGGACAGGTCTAGGCAGAGCTGAGGCTAGAGGAGTCTGAGGCTCTACCCAGAGGCTCTTTTGGGGCAGGAAGGGGACACGGGGTCCCGCTTGGCGTGGACAAGTGGCATCCACAGGGTTCCAGCTCCATGGGGTTTCTGGCTTGTGCCTTGCCCAAAATTGGCTGATCCGGGCGCGAAAGCCGAGCGTGTGGCTGCTGCCCCGCTCCGGGTTGGGCTGCGGCGCCAGCGCTCAGGGGCTGTGAGAGCCGGGGGTGGGAGCCGGGCCTTTGGGGTGTGTGTCTGTTTTCTTCTTTATTTTATTATTTTTTTTTTTAGCGGATGGTGGGTGGGATTTTTTTTCCCCAAACGCTCCCCGCTCCGGCACGTCTCTGGGGCGGTGATGTCAGCAGAGCCCTGGGTCGCCCCCGCCGCAGCCGAGAACCTTTTTCCTTTGAAACAGCCCCAAATAACCCGCCGCGGCCCCAGGGGACCCGGGCTTGGCAGCTGGTGCGCGGTGTCCCCGACAGCTCTCCCGCCTCCACCAGACCCTGAATTCAGTACTGACATTGCACCCGGGTCCATCCCGCAACTACAGCCCCAACCATCACCTCAAATATCCCAAAATACCCCAATGCCCTCATGCTTATGCCCAAGAGATGCCTGGTTGGGTCTATATTAAAATATATATATATATATATATAAAAGTGCATAAAAGGATGGCCAACCTTGCCTTTAAATAGAGGCCCTGTAGCCTCGTTTTTAGAGAAAGCCTTTTGTGGATGGTTTTTCTCTTTGTGACTAAACACAGCTATTAGGCCCTGAGTGCATCATTAAGGCTGTTATTAAAGGCAGCGCATGTTAAGCAGGGTGCCCTGGTGCGCAGCGAGCTCGTCCAGGGCACCGGACCCTCTGGAAAAGTCATTATCATTTGTATTTAAAGTAAGCGTCGTTAAGAAAATATTGGGCTAATTCAGGGCCTTAGAGCTATTAAAAAAATGTCTGCCATTAAAAAGAAGTTTATTAAGGCAGAATACGTTGTGTAATTAGAATGGCTGTTGTGTTTATTCAGGTTGCCTTCTGTGCTGGCCTCTCATTTAAGAATTTATTTATATATATATATATGCATACATGGTAATATTTGTAACAATATATATTAGATTATCTATTGTGTGAAAATGTCTCTGTAGAAAAATTTGACTTCCCTGTTGCAGGACGTGACAGAAGCTCTGGCAGGACGAAGCCTTGGCTAAAATTACAGGCTAAAATTACAAAAAAACCCAAAATTCTTGGCTCTAGGTACATTTTATGGCCTTGGTCCAGCTGGGAACCCTTCATTGACTTACTGGCACTGTGTCATCCCTTGGAAGGAGCCTCTGATGGTTTTGTTCTTGGTAGGTCAGCTCAGAAAATCAGGAGCTTTGTTTTTCTCAGCAGCAGGGACAGGTCTGCTGTCCCTGGATCTGCTGTCGTCCCCACACTCCCAAGGACACCCGGCACCTTATTTGGGTGCTTTTGTGCTGCTTAGGAAGTACCCAAGTTTAGGGCAAAAAGGAGTCGTGGCTTAAGGACCATGTCAGAACAAACCTTCCCAGAGCCTGACCTGGTGAGACAGCACACAWATAGTTGGATACACACACACCAGGGAGGAAAAAACTCTATTTTTTTCCTCCAGGGCAGGTATTTCCCTGGGGCAAAGGRAAATAGCATGTGGAGCCCAGTGGCACCACTGTGTCATGCACCATGTCAACTTGACCTTCATCGGGGGTTGGTGTGGCTCTGACGCTTTCCAGGTGCGATAGAGATGAGCTTCTGGCCGGTGGCTTTCTAGGAACGGGGTAGCTGGTGTCAGTAGGTGGCACTATTTCTTCTGCGATAGACGCAGGTGCTTCCCACCGCTGCTCTGCASCAGGGATGGAGAAGCGCCGGGCTGAGGGCAACCTGCTGCCCTGGTGGGGTGCATCTCAGTGCGGACCTGCTGCCCCATCCTCAGGGAGATGGGGATGGAGAGCAGGAGCCAAAGGTGGCTGATGCTCAGAGCAAGCAAAGGGTCTCCAGGGCACCGCCAGCTCCAGTGAGCGCCCGTCCCACTGGCTCCTGCTTTGACTTTGGGTTTGGTACCCAACCATGAGCTCTGGGTAATGGTTGCAAACCCTGCTTATCCCTACCACATCCCTYAGGGCACTATAGGACCCTGGGGCCGTTTTGGGGCCACCAACACAACTGCCAACACCTTCTCCCGTAGGCACCAACATGTGTCTGACCAGCTCCTGGATGTACCTGTATGACAACAGGCAGCTCCCGGGTGACCCCCTGCCTCACTGAAAAACCTGTATCTCCAAGAGATGCTACCAGGCACCACCGAATATTTAAATAATAGAACGAAACCCCGCTGGTGGGAGTACAGCTGCTATTACACTTATTATTTAATTGTGGCGGTGTTTCAGAGCCCTAGGCGTGCACCTGGACCCCTCGTGCTAGGTGCTGTACAAACAGGACGGAGGAGAAGACTCTGGCGTTTGAAGGCACTGAGTCATTCCTTTGCCCTCTCATCTGAAACCTCAGCTTTGTCTAAAACCTTTAGGATTTTGTTTMATGGGTGCAGTTAATGGTGAGGTAATCGGGGAGCCTTTCGACACCAACTGAGCAATCAGTGGGCTGGATGCCTTTTGATCTCCCTGCGGAGCAGAGGCTTTGTGAGGAGAAGCCGTACGGCAGCGCATCGGGACCTGCATCGCCCCCATTGGCTTCCCATAGAAACTGTGGCGAGAGGAGCTCCCGACGACGTCTCTGGAGGCTTTTGGCCAAGGGGGAGCTGGTTCATCCAGCTGCTGAACCAGGGTGACCCAAGAGGTCTCTCTCATGGACTTGCACATGGTGCTGGTCTAGGGCAGGAGAAGTCCTCTCTGCTTCTCCTCTCCTGAGGCTGACTTCACCAGAAATACTTGCTGTTTGGCAATAACGTGGTTGGGACGTAATCTGGGGTGATTTCTGCCATGGCCAAGACCTTRAGGTAAACACATGAAGTTATACCTGTAGATACATTCTTTTGCACTGATATTTAGCTTGGCAAGCTGGTACAAGCTACATCTGCAGGACACCTTCCTCTTCCTGCTGGTGTGAGCTCTTTTAGCCTTGGGAGAGGAGCGATGGAGGGGACTTCAGAGCAGTACTTCTCCTTTCTCATCATTTGGCCTAGGCAACATGTTGCACATCGGAATGGGCCCACTCTGTAGCACCCTGAGGGCCCAGAGCAAGCCCATATCTATAGAAACAAGTGTTTTTCCATATCAGCTGGTGTTAGCTGAACAAGTAAGATGGTCCAGCCATCTCACTCCATGGTCACTAGGAACGGGATGAGAGAGACGTGGTCAAGACAGGGGACAAATGGGCACACAACCTCCTCCTCAAGACTCTTGCTGTAATGTCCTCTGCAAGGACCTTAGGTTTAGAAGTGTCATAATAGAGATGGTAAGTTGAGGGGTGCTCCTCTCCTTTTCAGGGACTGGCAGCTCATAGGTCAGGGGAAAAGGGAGTGATGGAGAATATCTGCTCCTGCTGATGTCCAGTGAGGAGGCACCATCAGGTTTAGGAGGTGTAGCATAAATCAAAACTSACTCCCAGACCTCCCCTACAATTCTCTCAACTGCCTGATGACCAAGAATAAATTTTCATCGGGAAATAGATCAAACTAAACAACGTAGAGAGTTACACAACTGTTGATCATGGCTATAGTTATAGATGAACACGAGGCATCCTCCTCAGCACCAGGAGAGAAGATCCCCTGTTCTGCTTTGCATTAATCAGTGTACACCTGAGAGAGAGAGAGACAACAGGMCAGGAGACCAGGGTACTCATGAAGATGCCTCTCCAGCAAATATCATGGTCACCATGAAAAAATGGCAACTTCTCCCTTGGGTTGGCACCAGCTCTTGGGATGCTGCAAGGTGGGTTGCATTGGTCTGGTGGGAGGTGGGGTAGTTTCCAGCTGGAGCCACAATGCAGCTCACTGTGCCACTGGGTCCAGGATGAGAGCCTGATCCAGGATCCTGGTGGTCTGGAGGCAGAGTGAGGAGTTGGGGCTGAGAGCCCACCACACCCCTGGAGCTGACATCTGCTCTTGGTGGGGACCTCTAAGCAATGTCACAGTTAGACCTAACTAAAACAGAGCCATCCCAGTGTGGCAAATAAAAATTTTCACCCCTAACCTGTTATGTTGATCTTTCCTCCTGGCTGCAGCCATGGAGACCTCATCTCCCCTTGATTCTCCTTCACTAATGCAAATCCTTATCTGACCCAGCTTCAGTCACCAAGGGTGGGAACCATATGACTAAATGCAGACAGGTAAAAAGCCTAGAGGTCTCACTATACTCCCTTTATAGTTGATGGAGATCTAATCTGCATAGCCAGGGGAATTTAGGGTGCAGTTCATCTTGTCTTAAAGCAGTTGAAAGTCGGCTGGATGAATAGCACTTCCAGAGGGCCTTTGGTGACTACAAAGGGAGCAGAGGTACCCGCTCAACTCTGGGAGTCAACACTGCAGAGACTGAATGGCGAGTGATGTGAATGCCACTTGGATCTCACCTTGCTCCCTGGGCTCTTTCTACAGTAAGTGGAGAAAAATATGCACATCCACAGGGCAATTCAGACAGCTTGACTAGGCACAGCTCTGAAGTTGGAACAAGAGGGTCMTCTAGGGCCTCTTGCCATGGACCATAAATGTGCCACTCATGACTTCTAGGATGTAAGTTAGGAGATCTATGTTAGTCTGTTTTCCCTGACTCCCACCAGACTAGGGCAGGTCTACAAGGAGAGTTTGGGGCCATGAGATGGCTGCAAGAGGACTAACCCCAGGGCAAATTGGGCCAGGGCTGTTTGATGGCTTCTTTTCTGCGTCTCGCTGCACAGCATTCCTGTCTGCCCCCTGTGCCCCATCATCATGCCCAAGGGCTCCCAAACGCGGCTGTGGCTCTGGCCTGAAAGGCTGTGGGCCATGGGAGAGACGAATTGCAGAGATGGTGCTTGTGGCTCAGAGCAGGTTGTAGAAGTGGCTGTGGCACCAGGACAAAAACCGTAATTCAGAGGGAGGAATCAGATCTGGACCCAGCATCTCCAGCAAAGAAACCTTGGGGACCAACATACAGATGTGGGAGACTACATCTCATTCTGGGTTCTCCCTCAGGTTTCTTCTCTGTGCATCCAGTAAGGCGAAGCTTGCTGACTTTTTGAGAGCTGATGGTCACCTTCAGCTCCCATGTCACCAAGGCCAGGATAGTTGTGTCCACATGTGGGACCTGTCATACAAACACCAACAAACGTGTTCACAAAGGCTCTGCWCCGAAACACTGAGCTCATCCTTGGCTTTCCATCAACATCAGCAGGCTTTGGGCCAGCCCCTAATAGTAGGGCTAAAAAAAGAGATCTTCAGAACTTCCCAGGACGAGAGAAAAGATAATGGCCCCACAGTGTCAGCTTCAAGTGAAAGGACATTTCTTCTGATGTCACCCTGGTTCTCAGTGTCTTCTCCCTTATGGAGGCTGAGAATGAGATGCCAAACGAGTGTCCCTGTGCCTGTGCTCTGCTCTCCTCCCCTTTATCTGCAGATCGCTTTATGCTAACGAGGCACACGTACAATGTTTGTGTGTGCATGTGCGAGATAGAGTGCTGACTCCTGGCCAAGTGAGAAAAATCATTAGTTTCAGGCTCTACAGGACTGAACTTGACGAGGAACTTAGGGCCTTGCCCCAGCAATACTAGGCGCTGGTGCATTATTCAGTTTGTGGCTATGTTGATTTGCAGATCTAATCACTCCAACAACACATACAGAAAATTAATTTGGATGTAGGCCCGGTTTCTAGAGAAAGTTGGACCTAAAGGCGGGAGGTTGGTCATGWGGCTGAGGCAAAGGCCCAGGCTGGGGCATATCTCATTCTCAGCTCATAACGTAAAAGGGATGGGGATAGAGTGGGACTGGAAGGAGAGGTAAGGTGCTGCTGAGGTTAATGGTGCTGAGGTATTTGATAAATGGGACTTCATTCCTGTTGTGTTCTCCTAAATCAAAGCCTAATCACCCAGGCCTGGCCTGCGGTCACGCACCTGGTGCTGGTGGGATAGGAGTTAGAGGAAGGGGTGACACTCTCCTATCTCCACTCTGACCCCCAAAGGTTATCAGTTTCTCAAATATGCTGGCATAATTCCTTKTTTCTGGTTAGAGAAACATTGCTACTGAGAGTCTACCCTGACTACCAGACTGCCAGAGCGTTCATCCCCTTTCCTCCTCACTTGCTCCTCATTCCTCATCTTTTCATAGAGGAGGAAGGTACAGGACTAGCTTCTCACTGACGAGGCTCTAGCCTCAAAAGGATCAGGGGCTGACCTGTATCTCARTGTGCATGGTCTGGCCTGGGGCTGTGTTGCTGGAGAGAGAGCATTCAAGGCTTGCCCAGCTTGGCTCCCTGTAGGAGAAGACAATATTGATAGTCTTTATTCACTTCCATAGGTGACAAGTCACCCTGTGGCTGACATCAGTAATTAATCTAGAGCCCATGAGTCTTGGCAGATGGTTTTAACGGGATTGGGGCATGCTACTTGGGGCTGCAATCATTACAGGGCTATACAGCCAGTGAGGTTCCAGTGTGRGGAGACTTCTGTGCAAAACAATGCTGTTGCTACTAGCCCTAAACTTGCTCAAAGTGGAACTATTGCTGGGATGGGCTTATGGTTGAAATCAGCTGCTTGCAAAAGTGGGGAGAAGAATGTCCTTAYTGATCTGACACCATTTCTACCAGGGCGTCCATAGCCCAAGAGGTGCTCAGTGCTCATCACCTCAGACCTGCTCCTTCTTGGGCAACATTCCAGACTTATCATCAATAGGTGATACAAACACGGAGATCTTGGTGGGGTGTGTGCTGAGAAGCAGCATTTACATCACGGAGGTCTTATCAGCCTGGGAAGGACGAGCCACAGTCTCCCTGAGCAGTGGTGGGGGGATGCTCTGAGCCAGCGGTGCTTGTACCCACCACCAGCAACCGTTTGTCTTGAATTACCTGGTGAGCACTCTCTCCTTTTGACTGCGGACCTCTTAATGTTGCCTTCAGCCATGGTTGTCTCAGTCCAGGATGTGCTGAATGGTTCTTTTTTTTAAATGGGATTTAAGAAGGCATTAGGGACTAATTAGGTCTAATCAACAGCAGTGGCTGTTTTAGACCTGGTGCCTCCAGTTGACATCAAAGGGTGTGGGGGGGAGACTGGTGGGGATGAGTGAAGCCAGAGGAAGCGTTATCAGCAGCAGGAAAGATTTAGAAGCGGCAAAATCCCTCCCATTCTTTCCTGGCAGGGGGTTTTGTGTCCCTAATCCCTTTGGGCCCTCAGGGGCTGGTAGGCGGAGTGGTCCTCCCACGATGGAGACAGATGGGCCAGATAAGTCCCAGTGGGAGCCTGGTGTCAACTCCTCTGTCTCACGGGGCTTTTGCCACCTCACACCCACTCAATGGGCTTGTGTAGGGGGTCAGCACTGATGCTGCCCCTCSATCTGCATGGATAGTGAGTCCTGGGAGAATATGGAAGCCTTCGCTCCCCATGGAAGTATCCTGGGCAGCACTGGTGGATACAGCCCCAGCCTCTTTGTTGATGCTGGTGGGGTGAGAAGTGAAAAGATGATCCTTGAAGTGTCCTAAGAATTGCGCTGCGGAGACCACCTGGACCATCTGGGGGGTGTGGACAGTTATTTGCTTCTCCTAGTGGCATCCTAGGATGGATAATGGGAGCCTGTCCTGCTTGTCCGTGTTGCTCATCAGCAAAGTGAGGTGGAGAGAAGGGAAGTAGGACTTCTAGGGTGCCTAAACTGGAGTGTACCAGATGCCGTCCAGCCCTGCCATCACATGTCTCCTGCTCCAAGCAATGCCAGATACCTCTCCAAGGGGTGCAGCAATTGTCAGGGTGGTTTAGCTCCCATTGGAAGCCAGGGGTCAGGTCCAGCACAAGCAGAGTCCTTCCTCATGCTCTGCAGAGGATAGTCCAGGATGGGAACAATAGAGTCAGTTGGGATCAACCTCCACATCCTCCCACGGCCCAGGTTACATGGCCATATCGAATACCGTGGTTTAGGCAGTGGGGATGTTACGGATCAAAAACTCTTTTTATGGGAAGGCCGATCTCAGCAGACAGCTGAATCCACGGCCTTTGGAGTGCGCGTGGAAAACAACAACTGTTTATGGGGTTATGGACGTAAATGCCCTTGAATGATACAAACCGTCTTAAGGGGAATTTTTGCGGCTGATTAAGTGTAACCACAAAGCTTCAAGAAAACATGTGTTTATTTTAAGTAAGTAATGTTGATTACTAATGAGAATACTTAGTAGATAGGATCAAAGGTAGCTGAAGTGCCGTCATGATATCAAAGCCTGGGATGGAACGCTTAATTTAGATGTTGAAAAGCCAATCTAAGGTGAGCGTCTTGAGAGTAAATATCATTAACAGTATCTAGATTAGACCCGGGTATAAAAAGAGTTGGAGGTAACAGCTCTCAAAACTCCCATGTAAACAGGCAGGTGATGCTGGAGCYGGAGGCAGTAGCGGATGGGGCAGTGTCACCTCCTGCCTTGCTCTGCGCTCTGCCTGGTCACATCCCACGGGAAACAGGTTCTCCTGGACTTCAACTTCTCCCCTGACAGCTTGTCCCAGGAYAGGGACCACTGTCCAGAGGATGGATGGACAGATAGGCTGACAGCTCCATATTGCCATGCTTGGCATGTGGATGCCTTCTTTCTCTTTGCAGTTGTGTCTATTAGCTGGGCAACATCTGGCCAAAGGGCTGGAGCATTCCAGGGAAAGGTTCCGAGGGATTCGGASCTGTCAGGAGCATTGAATCCTCTCCTCCCAGTACCTGTGCAACGTCAGCCAGCTTCACCCCTTTACTGCAACCATCCCTGGAAATTGAGCTAGAAATGCGGCAAGAGTCACCTGGAAAAATACGGAGGGCTGCACAAATCCATCCCCTGTGGTGCCATGGTTAATGATGTCCTCTGTG
The DNA here is from genome assembly GCF_003342845.1 of Nothoprocta perdicaria. NCBI lineage: Eukaryota > Metazoa > Chordata > Aves > Tinamiformes > Tinamidae > Nothoprocta > Nothoprocta perdicaria. Next base: position 661,243 of record NW_020454538.1, on the reverse strand, counting down.
TGTGCCCTTCCTCCTGCAGGTCTGGGAGAGCCCTAGCCCACAAGTCCCCCGAAGGCCCCGGTCGCTGGTGAATCCCTATCCCACAGAGCAGGAGGCTCCTCTGGAGCTCCTCACAGCCTGGCCTTGGACATGGACCCTCCCAGGACAAAGTCACYGCAGATGCCCCACACCCCCATTTCACCCCAGGCATCCCCAAAGAGCCTTCTCAGGACTAAGTCTCTCTTTCCCAAAATGGATCCTTTTTCTAGAGCACTCAGGGCAGTCAGATTTTACCAGGTGCTGGGTGGGTGAGTTTGACCTTGCTGTTTGATACCCAGCAAGGGCAGCAGGAACCCTCAGAAAAGAAAGGCCGTGTGAGCCATTATTCTGTACCTGATCCTTGTTGGTCCATGGCTTGTGGTCCATGTGGATTGTAGGGGAAGCACTGGAGCCTGGAAAATGGTTTCCCAGGGAAATATTTCCCAAGAAAGGCTTTGTAGGCAGTGGGGCTCTTGGGCAGCAGGTGCTTGGTAGCAAAATAGACCTACTGCACATGCAAAGACCCATGCAAAGAAGGGCTTAGGAGGCTCAGGTGGGACAGCGGCATCTCTCCTTCCATAGCGGTGACACACTGCTGTTTGAACCAAAGTGTCTTTCCTCATGAGTGTCTTGCAGCCTCTTGAGTCGTAACAACAACAACCAGGGAAGGTACAAARGGCAGCGATTTAAATAGCTTGAGTACAAATCACTTCCCTGTTTACTCGGGTGTCACCTGTTGGGTAGCTGCTTCACGATATGAATGTGCTGTTTTCTCTTGAGCAATAGATATCTGCATTTTTAATACCTTGGAAAAGAAAAAATAATCGAGCATGAACAAAGTGATTTCTGGCCTTCTTTGCATATTACAAAGGAGCAAGATGGGCACGGGCCCAGCTCCTTTGTTCTCTTCAGATCTCTGCTCCTGCGAGCAATTCTCCAGGAGAGATTTGAGACTGCAGATGAAAAGTGCTACCTACAGACCGTGTGCTTTAAAGTCACAYCCTTCCATCCAGCTGGCCTGTCCCTGCTTCTAGGGAGGCTTGTGGCCAGGCAGGTAGGATCAACCTGCAGCCGTGGGCATCTTGCTAGTCCTTTGGCTTGCTCTGGCTGGGCACAGACCATCTAGACTGGCAAAATTGCAAAGTTTGGGCGCTGAAGGATGCACTGCCAGCAGGAGCAGCTGAGCTGTAGCTGGGACCCCTGGCCACCATGCCCAGAGCCCTGCAAGGACAGGGAGAAACTCATCCATGACATTACCTGCTTAAAAAAAAAAAAAAAAAAAAAAAAGGCAGCTGGGATTAAGGAGGGTTTTCTTGCACTGGAAACTCCATGAATAAGAATGTTAAGAATTGGCTCAAGCCCCCAGTGACATAATTAGAAGGCTTTTGATATGCCAATTTGGCTGATCTCGGTTACTTCCCCCTGGTGCTGGGGAGTGGCGGTGGAGGGATTAGCCTCCAGTCACTTCCTGACACTCGGCAAAATCTTCTCCCTCTTTGTTCTCCAGCCAAGGTGGAGGAAAAAGGAAAAACAGGGAAGCAGCTCGGTGGAGACAGAAGCGGAGCAGCRTGCACCGGTTCCCGGCCTGCCTGCAGCTCACACTGCAACCTCTGCTTACGAGTGTAATGCAATTATGGCCGTAACTGGCTACTATACATTTTAATCCCATTAGAAACAGCCCTTTAACAGCTCCTGACCGACTATAATATGTAATCTCATTAGGGACGCTACCTTTATGCCTTGTGGAGGAGCATCCAAGCAGGAATCCAAGGACGGGATARGGGCAAGATATTTTTGTTTGTATTTTAAAGCAGTATTGGCTTTCTGGTTGGTATTTGGGACACTGGATCTGGAGGGGAGTGTGACGGGAGAGAGACATGGGGTCTGCGCCCATGGTTTGGGGGCATCCATCTGCTGTCCTGGCGCATGGTGCGATGTGAAATCCTCCTCGCCCAGCTCAGTGTTGGCTACGTGCAAACTCAGRACAAGCACTGACCATGGCCAGGCCAATACTGCAAGGATTTCTCCTGCTGGAGCGTGTTTTGCACGGCCGCCTCCCACGGTATTGCGCACCGCACTGACCAAGGCCCTCGCATGCGGGTACAGCTGTGTCTACACCGCCTCTGCTTGGGTTGCGCTGCCAAAGAGGGAAAGGAGAAAGGGAGGRATGATGCGTTAGCTGCTTTCCTAAGGGTCTATCAGCTCTCCAGCCTCTCATTCTGCAATAATCTTTGAAAGTTTGGACCAAATTCAGCCAAATGTGCCAAGGGCAAAGCAGCCTCCAGGACACCGAGTTCCTATATCCTTCATGAAAATGGACTTCTGGGTAACTTCCAAATGAATTTCACCTCCATGGAGATCAGCATCCGCCTGGGAGAGAGACAGCTTATAAGTAGGGAGACGTCAGTGGATACGTGCTTACTAGACACCTGAGAATCCAACCCACCATCACATGCACTGGTGTATCGGTGCACTGTTGAAATCTCGTGTGAGAGCCTGGCTTCTTCTGACTGGGGACACGCATCCAACTCCCATCCAAACTCAGCCCGGAGAATGTCAAAATAGAAGTTCAGATAGAAAACCTGGGAGGGAGAGCACAAGGTGGGAGCCTGGACAGGGCAGTGAAGAGCAGGGAGGGAGAAGGACAGGCTTGACCTGTTGCACAAGGAATGTRGGGCGATCTCCTCCCCATTGCCAAAAAAAAACATGATATTGAAGCTCAAGACAGGCAGGAACCAGCTCCACATTCTCACTGAGGTGAAATCGGCTGTCCCAGGACTAGTTTTCATCAGGCATGGACCAGAGTGGGAACCAATTACTTTGTCACAAGACTATTAGAAAGATGGGGAAAAGATGGTGCTGTTGAGCTAAGCTGCTGCCCATTGGGCTGTTGTTTGGGGGTCACCATGCTTGTCTTTCTGATGGGACTTGAAAGAAGAGATCTTGATCTTTGGGATCTTTAATGATTGCAAAGACACTTATTTTTGCAAGGGGGAGATGTTAATCCCAGCAGATTCAAAGGGGCGATAAAGCACTTTGTTTCATGCGCTGCAGTAATTGCAACTTCTGACAACTCTGATAAACGAAAATGAGGTTCTCGAAAGCATCCACCCAAGGCTTTGTGGGGCTGCAGTCAGGGTTGTATTTAAATGCTTCTAATGAGTACCTACAGCAAATGGGAAAGACATGCAAATCAGATGTCTAATTGAATGGGCCTTTGAAGGAATATCCCAAGCCGCTGGGTAATTGATGGGTTATCTTTCCACTGGCTTGACTTGATTGCATCTTCTTCCGCATTAGTCTTTCCTAGGAGTCTGGTTTAACAGGAAAACTGGTGCACCAGAATTAAATGCAGCTCTTCTTCACAGACTCAATGGGAACACTTGCTGCCCAACCGTAAGACCCTTTTGCAACACAGCCTTTATCAAAACCTTTCTGGTCAGGTGTTTCTTCCAGGCCTGGAAGTACCTTATCATATGGCTTCTGCACATTTTGTTCAATAAACTGACTTAACTACCTGTTTCGCAAAGTGAAGGCATGAAGATGAAATAGCTTTCACGTCAAGTTTCTTGGGCCCATTTCTCTAGCAGGTGTAAATCAGGGCAACTGTGTTCATTTGAATGTAGCAGTGCTGATTTACTTCACATGGAAATGTGACCCCTCTGACCCATGAACTTGGTTGCAATCTTATGAAGATTTATGATTATTGAGTTTTGTTTTCCTTAACTGCTTTGTGTCTTGCCTGTTCAAGAGTCAATGGGAAATTACCACTATTATAGTGGAGAATGAGAACAGGTTCCCCATTTGAACTGTGAAGTTACTCTAAATTTACTATAGGTTTGTACTCAAACAGACTGTGCGGCCAATTCTATAGCAGGTTTATGGTAAATTTATTTACCATGTGAGATGATTCTCTCCCTAACATCCTTCTGTACTCCAAGGGCAGATTGGGCAGACAGRCGGGGTCATTTGAGATGTGTGAGGGACAATGTTATGGATGAGCTTATATCACATTGACCATGGCAGACTGGGGAACTTCTGGAGCAGCAGCTGCAGGCTGGGGATGTTTGAAGACATCTCAAAACTGGCCTCTCTTAAGGCTACAGATTTTTACCCAATTTCACCTACTCTTCACCTGAGGTTAAACAGACTTTGCTGTAGCCCCTGACAGTGATGGAAGGAGCAGATTTTAGCCATATATTCAGCTTTCTTTAAGCATTTTTCTATTCAATTCACAGCAGTCTTGGGGATGCTGAGCCAGGACTGCTCCTTACACTGTGCACATTGCCTGTTTATCTTCTTACTGGTGCAGAAATTCCCAGCTCAGACTCCTCTCCTAAGGGAAAAACATCACCCTCAGCTCCACAGGAAAAGACCATGTCAGGATCCTGGGCTGTGGCTGGTCACACTCAAAGGGCACGAACACATCAGCTTCATCAGCTTCCTGGATCAGCTCCTGCTTTGCTTTGCTTTCCTCCTGCTGCTGCTCCTAGCTGCACCCGCCGCTTCCTCCTGGCTTTAGCTGCCCTTGTCATTTGTCACTCTAAATCATCCAGTTACTGGCTACATTCTTGACCAATATTTACTGTTCCTTTGCGATTTATGCCCAAACATCATGCTTTGCTCTTTGCCTTTAATTTTCCATCCTCAGATGACATGGTAATGCTGCTCATAATGCTGCAGGCTCCCAGAATGCAAAACACAGACTAGCAATGTGGTCTTTCCATGCTCTGCTCTGCATCCTCTCTTCTGCAAAGACTTTTCTTCCCAATCTCCCCTGCCAGGCTGCACCCATTTAGGCTTAACCCAGGATTGAACTGAAATGACAGGCTTGTTTCAACATCCATCTAAGCTGTTTGTGCTCTTTGTCCTGCTCTCCGTGCCCTCCTGCAGATGGAGGACCTGTTTGTGCCATCTCGCCTTGCTTTGGACACTGGGCTTGCTGCCCACTCCCACGCCTGCCACTTTGCTCCCTGGACTGGTTGGGGCACATTCACCAGAGAGAGGAAAAACAGCCATTGAAAAGCTGCCCTGTCCAGGCCACGTTACTGGGTGCTCTGGGAGGTGGTGAAGGCAGCAGGAGGTTGTGTCCCTAGAAAAGGTAGGTGAGATTCCCACACCAGCTCTGCCGCTCATTGGTTTGGTGAGAGTTGCCTACTACAACCCTAGACCTCATCTTAGATTCTGACCCTGCTGTCATTGCTTTTTTGCCCTCACCTGGGTCCCCTCCATTGCATGATTCCTTTCACTCCTGTTCCTCTCCCTTTCTGTTTTGAGCTCCCTCTTTTCTCCAGTGCCCATGCCCGTCCTGCCCTAGAGTCATTTCACCACTGGCCCCTGTTCTGAAGAGCTTGCTTCCCACGCACCTCTGACTCCTTCACCAAAGCGTCCAGCCCCAACTGCCTGCACACAAGCTCTGTGAGCCTGGGTTAATTCCTGGTGTGAACCTGGCCTTGCGCCTGCCTGGGCATATAGGTTACAGCCTGGGTTTTGCTTTAAAGCAGGCTTTGACCTGTCTGTTACACTTCAAGGATGGAGTTAGAACCTGGACAGAGAAGTTCTGATTTGGGCAGGTCTCTCCTGAGACCCACTGTTCTCTGGAACTATGTTTCTGACCATTACACTGATTCCTTTGCTTCCCAGATGGCAGAAATTGTTTTCTGTTTTTTACTGCCTTCTCACTATTTAACAGTCTGCCCACTCTGTCTGCTCTACTGCTGCACCTCTTCCTAATTCTTTCATGTGGGCTCATAATGACCAAGATTTCCAGAGGGATGTCCAAGGTCACCTTCTCTAGGAGTCTGGTGGAATCCCAAAGACTTCTCACCAGTGCTGCCTCAAGGGGACCGCCAACAAATGACACAGTGCATATTGAAGTGTGGTAGCCCCTTGCTTACCTACCTAACTTCCGAAGAGTTTTACTGGGTGATCAATATTGTCCTGAGATGGTGGCATCGCTGCTGTCCTCAGTGACAGACCTCAGAGCAGAAACAACCTTACTTCAGATCAGGGGAAAAGCCAGTGAGGCAGGGAGGAGAAGGGAACCAATTCAATGGTGAACAATCCAGGGACCACTCCACAGCCTTAGCCCACAACTCTTTCTGGAGACAGGTCTCAACATGGATAAACACATAAAGGGGGACCCACACTATGAAGGCCCCTACCCCTGCTTGTGTGAGGAGGGCACTTCCAGCACGGAGCAGAGGTACTCCTGATTAGAAACAAGGTGGCCTTGCTGTGGATGCTTTGAGGTGGTCTTCATGGAACTTTTCGAATTCTTTCTACCTTTTATGATACCAGATGGATGTCATAGTGCTGATCTTCACCTATCAACTCTGTTGAGATGTTCCTGGCTGGGAAGAAACGAGTGGGTACTGCTGTATTACAAGAGGGTGGGCTTATATTTACTCCTTTGTGGGTAGAAAAGTAAAATATTGCAGTTGCAGCTTTGCCTGGGCTGATAGGTTTCAGTGGAGGGACCAGTAAAGGTTTTATGGAGGTTTCCAGTAGCTCATTGCACAGCAGTGCTTGAAAGGACTGGAAGGAGGAAGATAGTTCTGCTCCAGGCTCATCTCTGCATCCTGCTTCAGGACCCTGCCAAGGCCCAGATGAAGCATCCCCAAATGTTGGCCACATGGGGAGAGCTTGGAATGAGCAGTGGCAAGGAAGCACAGGGCAAAGGTGCACTGCTACTCCTGTAACTCACTGGTCCTCTCCAGTGACGTGTTGATTCATGGGTGGGTGAGGAACTCTCCTATGTAAGCTATTCCCCCAGAGCCCTTGGAAGCATTACTCCCTCCTTCAGATTCTCCAAGAATTAAAAACCACTCAGGACCCTCAAGCTATCAAAGCATCACTGTCTGCAGGCCCATGGATTTATTGTCACAGGTCTGTCTCAGAGAGACTTGATGATGAAACTCGCAGTTCCCACTGCAGTGAGCTGGTGACGTGCCAGCAGCCAACCCCAGGTTGGTTAGCCATCTCCCATAGCCACTTGGGGTAGCCTGCTCCGAGCATCATTGCTGTGGTCTCCTTCACCTGGAGAACACTGCTGTGCGACCGTCTTGTCCTGCAGCGGAAGATAGAGAGACACCAGTGGTGTCCCTGGGGCTTTATATCCCTGTGATTGCACCCTGATGTGCTCCCTGTGCTGTACCACACATGCCTCTCCATAGGCAGGGAAATCCACATGTTGCAGCAAGTATCCGTTGCTTCCTTCCACGCTGGCTTGCGCTCATGCATGGCGTGGGGTATGTGCATGGTGACAGCTAGTGTTGCTGCTTCCTACAGGAGGGCTTCAGTCTGGCCACTAATTTCAACCAACAAGAAGTGAGACACAAGTCTTAGGTAGCTTGAATGTCCCCCTGGACCTGCATGGAGAGTGTKTTTAGATTGCTCACTGCCCAAAATGTGTGACCTTGTCTTCTGTGCCCTTCATCATCACCCTACCTCTAATACTCCTCTCTTTGGAGTTACGTGCTCTCTCTGGATGAGTACTTGTATCTTTTTTTCTCAAGCTGATGATGTCTTCACTCCTTCCCCCATTTTTTGACATTAGCTGGTTGTAACCTGATGTTTCTTTTTCTGCTGAAGCCATCAATGAGAATGTGAGATAAGATAATTTCCAGCATTACTCTTTAGGGAAGCCTTTTAATGACCTTCTTTCCCTTCAATTGATCTGTCCCTGTACAGGTCACTGCTTGCCTGTCCTTAGGTGGGTCCTGGCTCCCTCACAGCTTGTGGTAGCCCTCATCTCCTTCATATGAATCTGCAATGTCATGTGTGGCACCATGCCTCGCTCCTCTAAGTCTAGTTCAGCCTCAAAACCAGATAGTGTGTTAAAGATAAGGCAGACTATAAACAGTCCCCCAATTTACTGCTGCTATTTTTGAGGCCCCTTCATCTCTTTGGATGTCTGGGGGATGTCCCGATGCTTGCCACGCAGCTGACCACACACCAGAGAACTTAGCTGCATCGCTAAGTTGCTCCCTTTTCAAAGTTAAGGTCTCTGGTCTATACCCTCACTTATAGGTAAGCTTCACTTGCACCTTTCCCAAATTTCCAGCTTTTCCAAGCAGTGGGATGAGACAGTCTGCTTCCTTAGACCTGGGCACCTCATTTCCCTTCTTTGGAAGCATCCACTTTCTTTCCAGAATCTTTTCCGGAATGCTCAACAACTACCAACCACCTACCTACCAACCACCTACCTACCAAGACCTGAAGCAAAGAGACATTGGACATTTGGGAGAGCTTGAACTAACTTCCACTTCTACCTGCCCCTCACTTCAGCCCTTCTTTCTCCTTCTCTTTTTATTTAGATGAGTAAAAAATCCTGTTAGTGTTTATTACCTTTGCAGCATCTCTAAATTTTGGGCTGTTCCTTTCCCTTTCTCCCTCCTCTCTGAGTTGCAACTTTCCTTGATGACCACTCTCCTTTCTCTTCCTTCCCTTCCTGCCTCTATCCATTTAATATCCCTTTATTCCTATCATATCTGACACCTGCCCATGGCTTCATGCAGTAACCAGTTCAGTACACTATCTATCCTGCTTTGGTTTCAAGGTGAAACGAAGCACCATCTCACCAATGAAAAGTTCTGACTGTCGAGCAGTGTGTTATTCAGGGCTGATGAATAACTTAGAGGAGATCAAAAGATATTAAGCTAAAAGAATTATTATACAGGAGCCTACGGGACCACACAGATCTCCTGTTCCAACTAAAAAAGTCCCAAATTAACCCCCCACACCTCTCCCCCTGAAAAAAAAAAAAAAAAAAAAGCGTGTGTGGTCTTGAACAGCCAAAGAAGCAAGCCATTATTTGTAAGTCTGCTATATAAAGCATAATTATTATCCTTTTTATCATCCAAGTTATGGGGCAGGCTTTTCCATCTTTACTCACGCCAAGTAGCACCTCGTGTCAGAAATAGCCTTGCTGGTTTGAAGGGGGATGACTCATCCCGCAATCAGGTAGGAGTAGAACAAAGATAGACACGACTTCCCGGACTGGATCATCCCACCGTTCTCCGATTCATGATCTCGCTCCGTAGCAGCTATCAAAGCACAACCGCTGGGAGCGTTGGTGCAGGCGTGCCTTGCCGATGGCCTGCAGGCTGGATGCGGCCCACCAGGGCAATTCATCTGGTCCACAGCTCACTCCTTCTCGCTCGCCTTCCCGACAGCTCCTCAGATGTGGGCAGAAGCACGCTGTGGGCTGTATGAACTGTTCTGGCAGCTGGCGGTCCCACTCCTACTTGCCTTCTTTCCCGTAGCCCCACAATCTCCATGTGACCATCGCGTACTGGGAAGACTCCAGGTTGGTTACTCAACACAGAGGCTCTTCTACAGTCATCGAGGTGGGGGGAAGGGAGAGGGCACTGACACTGTCCTGCCATGGTCAAGAGGACAGGGGTAGAGGAAGGTGAAAATAAACAGCAATGATGTGGCTTGAAAGATGCACACAGMGAAAGAAAGTCATCCTGCCCAGCCAACCCCAACCCATGGCCCGTGGTCAGGAGGTGCCATGCAGCTTCCTTTCATGGCCCAAGTTTTGTCTAAGCAGGGACAAAATTGAGATGTACATGTCCTCTGGAACCAGAATTTAATTTTCAATCATTTTAATGAACAAAGGAATTCCAAGGAGAAAAAGAGCAGATTATTTCCTCTTGGTCACTCTCACTGCTACAATTTGAAAACCATGTATGGAATCCTATGAATGGATGGAACTAATGAACAATTTTGGGCTTGGGGGAATAAGCTGTTTGCCCAAATGCTCTGGGAAAGATCACTTAGTATCTCGGAGGGGACGACCTTACTAAAAATTTCATTAGTATGCATTTGCTCCTGTAAAGTCTCCCATGTTCATGGGAGGATGAGACCTTACGCATGACTCCTCAGTTATGACAGGTCTCTTCTCAGATGGTTCTGACAATGAAATCAGTGCTTATAGAGCAATTTTATTCACAGCTATCCAAGAACATCTCACCAGCTCCACGTAGTCACTACAATTGATGATTAGAACAAGCTGTTCTAATTTAATCAACCGGTCTGTTCACTGTGGTGAGAGCTCTGCTTTGAAGCTACATTAGAGCACATGGAGGGAAACACTGAGTAATATAAGAAGATAAGCAGCTGTGTTTGAAGCTGAGGATCCAAGAAACCATGGAAGAACCCAAAAGGCACGGGAAAAAATGGTGTCATCTCCACTCCTGGAGGGAGTCCTAAGGGCCTGAATGGAGCCAAGGCCAGGCTCTTTGCCTTCTGATTTGTTGACTACACCCGGCTTTCCACCCTGAAGTCAAATGCAATTTCTTTCATTCCTTTCTCCAGCTCTCTTCTCTTCTGATGAGCTGCTGATCTGTGGTGGAGACCAAAGACTGTGGCCACCTCTGTGTCTCGCACTCAGTTTGGGTGGAAGAATCGCTGAGGTCTGGTTCCTTCCCTTGCACCATCTCTTTGTCTGTTTGTCTCCTTTCTCAGGTTCATGTCTTAGGAGCAATAACTGCATTCATGCAAAGTCTAATGCCAGAGTGAGACCTGCCCCAGGTTTTTTTTGTGTGAAAGAGAAGAACTGAAGAGTGAATTCTCAGCTCAAGCAGGTGGAAGTTGAACTATTCAGAAGAAAGATGTCATAGAAATGCACGTTGATACTGGAAATCAGGCAGACTACCTAAAAGTTACAGTCTTAACCCAATGACTAGGSTATGGGCCAACAATGTGAACAGCACTATAGGCCTCTTAGAAGAGGGATCCTCTACCTGTAGAGAGATTCTTGGGCTTTCTCTGTGTGTCACTCACTGGTTGCCATGGGCAGCTCCTGTTTTGGGGARCTAGACAAGCAAAGAAAATAAAGAATATTTTTTTGCATCTTTTTCCTCTGTCCTTTCTTCAGGAGAAGAGGAGCAGCAAGCATGGGGATCCTCGTTATAAGCAGCAGAGCTCTCAGCTTCTTAAACTGAGCCTGTTTTACCAGCTGAGAAACAGCATCAAACCATCCCTAAAACAACTTGTGAAGTTCATCTTCACCTGGAGAAGTTCAGGTAGTGGCTTGTCTGATACCACACGCCACAACTCACACAGGACCAASAGTTATTTGTCCCAAAGCAGGCAGCGAGGACGCCCTCTGAGAAGTTCCCTGCTAGAATTAACATCCCATAGCTCATGAAAGGCAAATCGCCTCCTCTAATACCCTGGTGCTTTTTCCATGTGAGCAGGTGCAGATGTTTTCTGGCTTGCGCCTGCCACCGGGCGTAGGTTCTGCAGAGCTGTTATCTCTTGCATCAGATGATACAAGTTCGCAGGCTCATCTCCTTCCAAGAATGCAACTGACTTAAAAAGAGTTCAAAAGAAGATTAGGTTTCAAGGTAACTGGAAGCTATTCAGTCAAAGCCAAGCTGCATAAAGCGAGGGGAATCCTCCTGCTACCTCCATGAATGTGAAAGGCAAGTGGGAACATGAGAAAGGAGCTCGGAAAGTGTGCGTCTTCTTCACAGACACAAACAGGACTGCAAATTGGAGACAACCGCTACAAATTTAGCTAAAGATGCTTTAGAAATTGCAGCTTGCCAATGTTTTGCTTATCAAGCTGCAGTGTTTGCTGTCAATTATCTTAGCAAAGCTTGCACAAATAAAAACACACCAGAACTAATCGCCARTGTCAGCATGGAGGACTCCATGGAGGATGGTACTAGGAGAAGCAGAGATCTGGGCAGCATGAGAATTCAGGCTGGGAGAGCAACAAGTCCCAGTCCTGGTGCTGGTGTGGTCCGTCCCTGCCCCTGGGCTGGTTGGTGCTGCTGATGGACAAGGGAGAAGGGGACAGTGAGGCTGTGGAGCCCCTCTCCATCATCAGCTCCCTCTGCCCACCTGCTGCTCTCGCCCATGTGGAAGCAGCAAGAGTAGCCAGCTCTGCTCTCCTGGTCTTTCCCTCCACCCTTCTGCTCTGTCTCGATTCTGCTCATCCTCTGGCCAGTTTTGCCTGCACAGCTGAGATGTCTTGGAGCATAGATGGAAATGATCAGGACAAGAGCTAGATAATTAGGTGGCAATAGACATGGTGAGAGTAAGACGAACAACCAAAGGTGGAGATTGACAAGTGAGGGTATTACAGGTGTCTGACTGCCATGGAAATACTATGCATGGAGCTGGACATCAACCCTCCAAGGTCTCCGTTATGTAACATTCGTATTATGATAGGACCCCATTGCTCTGATTAGGATTGTAGTACCACTTCACAAAAAGAGTACAACCTAAGCCTTCTTCTGAGGACTTTTGGGTCCATTGCAGAGCTGCTCATGATGTGCATCTACCTGCTCCTTCAGTCATAGAATAATTTACAGGATAATAGGRTAATACAGATGTCAAGGGACCTCTGGAGGTCATCTAGACCAACCTCAAGTCTCCAAGGATGGCAGCAAGATTCGGAAAGGCCTGACCCAAAGCCTTTCTATTTGGAGACTGCTGAGGATTATTTTGGCAAACAGGTCTTTGTGTTGCTGCAAAGAGTCCTGCTCACTCATTCCCCAAGGGCGYGCTGCACGGTGGAAGAGATATAGCTGCCTGGTACCCCTGCCAAGAGCTGAGGACACATGGCACGTACCTGTTTGGACAAGCAGGCTCTTTGAGCACCATGAATGCCAGAGAGGTGTCCACACCCAGGGTTATTTTAAAGCTCTCTCGCCCACCACCAGCCGGCCTTGCAAAGCCCTACCCCAACCACAGAGCACCTGCCGGAGGAAAGTTGAATCCCACATGGCTGGACAGGAGGAGAAAGTGGTTTTGGCAGCTAGAATCCAAGCAGGACTGCAAAGCTACTAGTCCAGTCGGTGCCACCCAACCCATATGGCGCTGTGGGACTCTGGGTGTCCCTGGCTGCAGGGTCAACACTGGCCCTGGCCTCCCATTTGGGAGCTGGTGCTGTGGTTACAGCTGGACATCTCTGCTTGGCTTTCACTCAGCTGCCCATGTGAYGCACGGCCCATGTTCTTCAGAGCTTCTCCTCAACTCCTGGACCCTGCATTGGTGCCGCATGTCCAGGGCCTGGTGCCCGACCTGCAGCAGCAAAGCTCCTACTTACTAAACCTGCCATCCCGGTCCTGATTTTCTTTTAATAATCAGACATGAGAAAATGATTCACTGCTTGCTCATCAGCAGTTTGCTTTGCCATGTTGGGAGCCAGCATGTGGGGATGAACGTGTGCTGCTGACTGACCCCTCACTCTCATGGGCTCACAAGGCTCTTGGCAGGTGGGAACAGACCTTGGCCAGAGGATGTTCACAGCACAGTGAAACAGTGCTGGGTGCTGCATCCCCAGTCATCCCCGGTCATTTATAAAAGGGTTGCAGCTGTTTTGCCTTTTCCAGCTGCCACATCCTGCTCAGCTCACGTTGTCTTGGAGATCATGTTCCACCAAGAAGGAAAATAAGAAATAGTCTGGGTTTCACTGCCACTCTCCTCCAGAGGAGCTAAGATGAGGATGAGGATCCCACCGGCTAGTTGTGTCTGTTTATTTACAGTGCAAACAGGTTCTGCTCTCAGGCTTTGAAGAGGCACCATGTATTCGTGCCCTGCCATCCCTTCATGCTGCCCGCGGTTTTCTCACATGATCTGAGATCAGATCTTTCAGAGATCCCTCTGAAAGAGGGAGGGTTGCTCATCTGCCTCCACCAGCGAGTGCTCATCTTGAGCCAAATGCCCCAGATGTCCATCCCTGTGGCCAAGTCCTGTMCTGGTTCTCCAGTGCAAACCCCCCAACCTCACTTGCAGTAACCGAACATGGTGCCTTCTGGCAGATAAAACCAGTTAAATAGCTCTTAAGTTGCTCCCTGTAACGTTCACCKGATGGTTATTCAAGAGGCTATGAGGAAGGTTGAGTATTTGCAATGAATYGCCATTGCTGTGAAATCAATCCTGGTGAAAATCTCTCTACTAAAATCAGGAAAGCCTCTTAATCAGGTGAAACCGCTACGACTTCTTATCACTCTCGCAACCTTTTTGGTTTGACAGCAGCAATGATGGATGTCAGAAATCTTATCTCAGCAAAACAGCTCCGCACAATACCCGAACCCTGAACATGATTGTTATCCAACAAGCGTCTGACTCTCATATTTACTGTAAGCTATTCCTGTGACCGTGTGCTCCRTAAGAAATGGGGTTGCGTGAATATTAGATTTATATGGTTTCAAAATTATGAATGTGGGCCCGGTCCTCTGGTGCGTAGCTGCTGAACTTGGCTCTTGCGTCATGAGATGTTTAGTGTCAGCAGAGCTGGGACGTGGTGGCCACACAGATGATTTTGCTGCACCGTTACCTGGYTCCAGCTTAGCATGTGCCGGTGGTATCGCTCCATCTTTCCCTTGGACAGTCCTGTTCCCACTCCAGTGTCTCAGGTCCTTTTGTGCATGGCCTAGGGGAAACCATCCTTCTCCTGTCACTTTGCAGTTCCTTGCCTCTCAACATCCACTTCCACCCTGACTTAAACCCTTTAGAAACATCCCTGCTCCCAAGATCTCCCAGGATTTCTCCTGCAGCCCCAAGCGCAACCTTTGCACAGCAGCTGGGAGCTCCTAGGGTTGCTGTCTTCTTGTTGGAATCATCTCCTGGATTTGGGGAATCATGGCAGGGACCTGCTGAAGGTGATGAGGTGGGTGCCCAGGGCAGAGAGCTTGGGATGCTGTGAAATCCCCTGTTTCTCCCCCGGGTTGTGGCCACAGCCATGGGATGCACTTCTGTGCCGGGACACCCTGTGGGCGGGAGCCACTGCCTGAGCCTGGAGACTGAGCGGCGAGTTGTTTGTTTTATGTATATACATAAATATATGTAAGATATTGTTACCAAAAAAAGAAAAAAGAGAGAGGAGGGGGGGGGAAAAAAAAGAAGGAAAAATAGAAGTTGTGGAGGCCAAGTGCTGCGGAGGCTGCTTTCCCGGGAGGCTGCGCGGGGCAGAGGGCGAGCTTTGAACTGGGGGAAGTCCGTGCCGGGGCTGCCAGCGCGCTCCAGCTGCGCATTCCTGTGGCACAGCTGAGCCGGGAACGGCGGCTCCRGTTGTCCCTGCCCGCGCCAGGAGGCTCCCGCGGGATGTTCCCATGGGGTCTGGGGGGCTCGCCACCACGGCTCCCCACGCACCGAAGCGGGGCAGGTTTGAAYTGCGTGGAAAACATTGCCTGAAAGTGGCTGCTTGAAAAGATCCTGCTCTACTCAGGGAAATTTGGGCAAATATCCCATTGTGCAATTTTTTTTTTCTCCTTAATGCCTCTTGAACAATTTTGCACCCACCCTTTTCTCCCACCTTGTTTCCAATGGGACACTTGGATGCTGGATTTGGGGAAGGTGCTGGCAGTGCCTCGAGGTGAAGGTGAAATTCTGGGCCGAGTAGCAGCTCAGAGGGGACAGTGGCACAGGGAGAAAATCCCCTTTGCTGCAGGGATGTGGGGCAGCCCTGGACATCTGCTGCCCCAGGAGCAGCCAGGGAACACAGGAAAGGCCTTTCTGATGGGTCCTGTTAGCTAAAGTGAGCCTGCGGGAAAAAAAATTGTTTAAATTGTTTTTTGGGTGGGGTTATTATTATGATATATTTTTTTAACATTCCTCCTTGCACATGAKGGTCTCCTCCTGCCATCTTTACTAGCATCCCCAAAGCCATCCTGGTTTCTTTCTGGATTTCTGTGGAAGTGCTACTTTTTGGCAAAATCGGCGCTATGCAGTTTATCTCTGCTCAGCCAGAG
The DNA here is from genome assembly GCF_003342845.1 of Nothoprocta perdicaria. Lineage (NCBI taxonomy): Eukaryota > Metazoa > Chordata > Aves > Tinamiformes > Tinamidae > Nothoprocta > Nothoprocta perdicaria. Next base: position 645,509 of record NW_020454538.1, on the reverse strand, counting down.
CCCTCCTCCTGAGCTCACAGGAATGGGGAACAAGACTTTGGGTGGAAATGGTCACCATATCCACCCTGGGACTGTGCAATCCAGGTCAGTCTCCCCCTCCCTTTTCTTTTCTTTTTTTTTTTTCTCCTTTTACCTGTCCCTCTGTAGGTATCAGAGCTTGCTGGAGCTGTAGAGGAGTCCAACTTCCAGGGCTCCCAACCAGAAGTGCTAGTTCAGCTGTTTTCAAATTCAGTTTCACGTTTAATTTCCTTTAATTGTCTTTTTTTTTTTTTTTTTTTTTGTTATCAGTTTCATTTTACATATGACTTCGGAATGCAAAAACATTTTTAAAGAAGCTTTTTTTCCCCCTCTGTACCCTGTCCATCCTCCGGTGCGCATCGGAGACGCAGGTTTCCACTCTCCATCGCCGTGCGGCTGCGGGGCGGGAAGCGGCTCCCGCCTGCTCTGCCGTGGAGATTTGCCCCTGGTCATTCCTGCTGGGAGGGAGCGGAGGCTCCGCTCTCACGTGGGTGGCCCAGAGTTCGTTACCTGAGGACAGCCGCTGCCGTGGCTCTGAACTCCCCGCTTCCCAACTGTTGCCTCGCTGCCTGTGCCTGCTTGCACTTCTTTTCCTTTTTTCTTTTCCTTTTTTTCCCCTCTTTTTCTTTCATTTCCTTTTTTTTTTTCCTTATTTTTTCTTCTTATTTTTTTGCTTTCCTTTTCTTTTCTTTCCTTTTTTTCTTTTCTTTTTCCTCTCCCTTCCATCCAACTTAGTCATGCACCTTGACCAAGTTCAATGTCCACGAGGATTGTCCACAAGCTTCCAGGGAAGCTGGAGCAATTTGGAATTAAAGAAAGACGTAAAAAAAGGGGGAAAATAAAACCATTGGACGTCAGAGGAGTAATAAAAAAGCAAAAAGAGCAAAAAGTCCAACCACCCAAAAGAAAAGCCTGTTGGAAATGGGAGCAAGCCTTGCCCCATGCCCAGCTTGCAGAGCTCGTTGTCCCTGCGGATAATGAGCAGTGTCTGAGCTCATCAGACACTGATCATRTTATCAGAAATACCTGTTCTCCCTTCTTTTGCTTTTCCTGGCTATAAAACACAGCCAAAACAACCAAACCCTAAGAGAGACAAGGATGGGAGGGTTTCCTGAGGACAGGACGGCTCAAGCTGTCCTAGCCCAGGAAAGGAGGGAGGCAGAAATTCCCTCTGTGTCCCACAGGCAATCCCTTGGAGCAGAAGATTTCTACCTTTTGCCATTAGCTCTGCTCGCCTTGCCTGCAGAAAGCTGTAAAAATGATCCYAAGCACAAAGGCACAAGAGCCACAGTGTTGTAGCTGTCCCCGCGTCCGGTGACCTGCAGCAAACGGAGGCGGAGGGAGCGGGGAGGAAAAGGGGGGCAAAACACAACCAAAGAGAAAAGATTGACCCARTATCACCCAAGCTGGAGGGACTTCGTTAGTGCATTTAAGCCCGTGGAACAGTGCCGCAGCGGGGGACCCGTCTGTCTTGGTTAGAGGTCTCTCTGCCAGCCCGACTTCAGAAGTGCCAACACTAATCTGCGAGTCGTGGCGAACCCTAGAGAGCCGCGGAGCTGGGAACCTTTTTAAAGACCAGACCCCTATGGACTGGGATGCCCTTCCCCATTAATGTCCTGCTCTCCCCAGCTGCCCGGCCAGMGCCAAATTCCCAGGCACCAAATCCCGGACTCGGGCGGGCAGCCCTGTCGTGCTGGGAACAGGATGCGAGTGGAGGGYCAGCACCAGCTCTGTGCACTCCCAGCTAAATCTGGGCATGTCTTTCCCATTAGTGTCCTCCGGAAGGCTCCCAAATGGAAGACGGTGCCCTCGTCCTCCCCTAACCCCTGCGGCTGGCRTGCGGAGCCCATAGCTTTCGCTGAAATGCTTGTTTTTTGGCCTAGAAATCTTTGGTACTGGCCGAGGAGAGCGTTGTCACATGTGCTCTTAGACTAACAAACAACACTGTTCTTTTAAGACCATGGGTAGCAATAATTCAGGGTCAGTGAAAAGGGCGTATCTAATAAGAGGTCTAGAGGATAAAAAAAAAAAAAAAGAAAAGGCAGTGGCTGAAAACACCCGACTTGCAAAGTGCTGGGAGAGGGATGAGGAGACCTGGCTGGGGAGTCATCACCGGGCTGGGCACACGGCGCAGGAGTGGTGTGGGGAAAAGCAGASCGATCCACACAGAGGGATCTGGGGCCTCCAGGAAAGCCAAGAATTAGCTCCGTAATGACAGCACCTATAAACCCAAATATCCCAAGCGGGCTGGAGTGAGGAGACTTCCCATCCCAGGGAAGTCTCTACTTTGTAACAGAGTCCAAGGATCCCGGGACATGGAGCCCGGGTCCAGAGCCCAAGCTCTCTGGATGTGTCACTCTGGATTCTTTCCATGATGCTGATTTTTGCTTGAGACGAATGGTCAAGTGCAGGACAAAGTCCAAGGCCACATGAAAGACTGCTGGTAAACAACTATTCTTAGCAACCGCCCTGATTATTAAAATATCAGTGGCGGAGAGAGAGGTGAGCAGCAGATTTGGAGAAATGCGGATCCCTTTTGGCAGGAGCAGCACCAGCAGCCAGGGCTTTAGTTAGATTTTCTGAGGTATGCAGCAAGATGCCAAAAAAAGCACAAACTCTCTTTAAAACATTAAAAAMCCCCCAAACTCCAGTCAATCATGAAAGGAATAAAGAAACCCAACTTTACTATTAAAAAAAGAAAAAAGCCTCATAGAGCATTGTCCTTGCCATGTAAAAATATAAAAAAACACTATGCAAAAAACAAACTGTCTGCACAGAGGCTTGCTTATGCATCTGAGTGCAGCGTGTGCCTTTGCTTGTAGTAAACATGCCCTTTGCCTTGCACTGATGACACGACACTGGCATGTCACAGCCGAATTATAAACACAATTGGATTTCCAATCTCCAGGTCTGAACTCATTGCAGCAGACCCCAGCAGGCAATGTATCTCTGTTTACCTATAAATACTGGTTGCCGTGCTTTCCTCGATGGAGGCAGGTACAGTAGGATGTTGTTTATTTTCACTCGCTTGGGAGGAGAGGAAGCGGCGCTGCGTATCAGTCGGCATCGCAAGCGGAGCGGCTGCAGGGCTCTTTGGAGGGCTCTGAGCTGCATGATCCAAAAAAAATGCAAGCAATGCTTGTCAATCCTCGGGCTGTCACAGAGACTTATCCTGCTGCATGGGGAGACCAATGAGGAGCGAGAAGACCTTCAAAACAYAGCACTGTTCAGGGCTGGGATGAGGAGTTCAGACAACCCCATGCCACTAGGATGCGGTGGGAGCTGCCGTGTTGATGCAGAAGGTTCTCCAAAGTGAGGGTTTGTGCAGGTTGAGCTTGAGCAAATGCTTCCAACTCGGCTTCCCGAGGTCTGCGGTCACCCTGAAGATGGGCAGGTAGCTCTCTCAGGCTCATCCCTCCTGGGACCAGCTCATCTCACAGCTCAAAATCTCTGAAGTGCATAAAGAATATCTCAAAAAAGCACATTCATCCGGCTAAGACTAAAAGCAGTGAAGCATCAGCTCCATGTGCCTCCTTCTAAAGCCCACTTTCTTTCTCTTTGCCTTTCTGGTTTGCTGCAACATTCAAAATTGCTTTGCTTTCACACAGTCATGCAGGAACTCAGCATAAAAAGAAATGAAAGCCCTACTACACTAGAAAATATGCTTTCGGACAGTATCTCAATACAAAACCTCTCTCTTTACTCTTGTGCTGTTCTAATACTTCCCTTGTCTCTTCCCAGATACAGAAATGCACAAATATGAGGTGTTTTTTGGGTGACTCCAGATGCAGAAAGGACATCTTAACAAATACCCCAAGGCAATATTTAAAAATCCTGATATTGGTATTCTGTTTGACTCAATAAAGTCCTTGGATTGCAGAAGTGCCCATCAGAGTTGAAAGGAACTGGATTTTCGCTGCAGATGCAGCAGTTGCTTCACAGGAACAGAAGGGGCAAAYGCAAGCAAGGATTTACAGACACATRAAAGAAACTGAGAAAACAGAGAAACAGAGCTGGGAAATATGCCTTGGTAGTCTCTGGGTTATTTAAAAGGGCTTAGAGGGATATGGTTAATAAAAATGACAGCAGATTAGAAAAAAAATCAAATAAAAAGAGATGCGTGGTAAGTAGTTCTGTGTGGCTGAAGACACATGAGCATCAAAGATAATTGTTTGATTTTAGGGGGAAGAAGAGGACAGAAACAGAAAAGAGAAGGAATAGGATATTTTTTTCCCCCTGCAAAGACGACAGGTTCTCAACATCTGCAGCATCCCATTTAGAAGTGAGTTTAAGCAATTCCTCTGGCAGGATTAGGTGGAGATAAGACTCCAAATGTTGCTTGCTCTAACTCCTGTTAATGCCAAGTTGTGTGAGATGTTCCTGTGGTGCAAAAGAAGGGCACTAAGGGCTGTTTGGAAAGCGGACTGCCTTTGCTTTTCTTTCCTGTTTAAAAGGAAAGGCATTCCTGAACTCCACGATATGACACCAAACTAAGGAAGGACCAAACCTCTGTTTAGATAGGGAAAATTCTTATCAAGGAGAAAGGATTTTTTAACAAGAGCTCCCACCGGTGGCTCCATGTTAACAAGATTTTCCCATAAGCAATAACGTTCTATATCTGCATGTTTTCTAATATTGTAACATTCCCAGAAAACGTATTTCGCATGAGCCAGAAGGACTCAGACCTTTGCCAGATGGAAAATAACCTCAGTAATTGTCTCAGTCTGTGAGAAACATCAAAGCTTCAGTGTCTTATTGCCTATCTTATGCCAAAGTATGAATGTATATATAAGGACACTGTAAAATACAGTATATATATGCTGTACAGAATATATATCAGTATACCAAGGAGCTTTGTCCCCACCTGAGAAATCTCATGTGTGGCATGGTTTGGAAGTAAGATGCATTTCTCACTCTCCTGGTTTCATTATATGATCTTGAACACACAGCTGGTCTTCCACTTCTTGAGATGATCTGGCATGACTTAATCTACCTCACGTGCAGAAAGTCCTCTGAGCTCTTCAATCAGACCTGCTGTTGCTTCCGTGAATCTGTGAAGGCCAAACATGTCGATTCTCACCTACTTTCCAATGTTGACTACTGAAACACCAGTGTTAACATCTCTTTTGCAGCAGTCTGTGCATTGCACGCCTCAAGTCCAAGCACCGAAATGCTTCCAGAGTTAGGATGGTTTTCTTATGTCTATTGGAAATTGGTAATAGATTCAGAGTCCAGTCCTGAGCTAAGGGTCTCCTGAGATGGATTTAGTATCAACAGACTGTCCTAGATAATGTCCACRTGTATTAAACTCTTTGTAGACAATGTACATTACTCTTCTTAGGCAACGTACTCATTTCAGGTTGCTATTGCCCTCGCATGCTATGTGCTGATACAGTTAGACCCTCTCCTGCTGCCACCAGAAAAACAGATCTTCATTGTTTCAAGGTTTGGTGATCAGTTTATAGTCTGTAAAGACACTTTCTGGAAGCTAGGGTGAGGTGGCAAGATAACTCATGATGCTTCTTGACCCACCTCCCTCACCGTGGTCCTGCACACGCTAGGCACTTGCTTGTGGGCTGAGTGATGGAGGGCAGGAGAGCCAGGCAATTTCTGCAGGCTCACAAGCAGCTGAAAGGGTATCCGAGAGCGGAGCAGGCCAGCCCACGTACTCCAGAGAAAAGCTCAGCAGGCAAGCTATACACAAACAGTGCGCGCGGCAAACAAACAAACAAGCCGAGCAAAGGCCGCGCAAGCAAGCCAGAAATCACTGCTCAGTGCAAAGGGTACTTTGGCCAAGGCACTGTGCCACAGCTCTGCAGGCTCCAGGAACAACATCCCTATGCTTTCCTCCCCACGGTGGCCTCCTTTATGGGAGTATCTCCAAGGTGGCCCAATAGCCAGTCCTCATTCAAGGCTCTGAGCCAGGTTGGTGCAGCTGGGACCCGTCTAGGAGTTCTTCAGCCCACCGGAGCGCTTCTAGAGAGGCTTCAGGAGAGCTCTTTCTTCTGGCTTTCAGTGCATGGTCTCCCTGCTGAGGAGGGTAAATGGTTTGGAGAAGAGAAAAGCATGGTGTTGAAGTCCACTTACGCTTGGACTCAATCTTGAAGGTCTTTTCCAACCATAATGATTCTATGATTCTATAAGTGCTTCTGCATGCTACCTAGTCTACAAAGAAAGCAGTTCTGCTTGGATTGGGGCATAGATAGATGCCTAGAAAGCACTTGTGGACATTTCTAGGTGAGTATAAAGGAGCTGGGGCAGGCAGACATGTCAGTGCAGGTTGTAAGAGTCCTAAGCAGGGAGCCCTTGGCATTAGCTTCTCTGTGTGCCTGCTGTACCCGGTCCAGTCCTGGACAAAGGGCAAAAACATCAAGGCGGCTTCTTTAAAGAGCAAAGAGCATGAAGAGCTACTACAACTGGAGTCTGATCACTCGTGTAAGTCCAAGCCCTGAGTGTGATGGGTTTTGTCTCAGAGCAAGGTCCTCTCAGCAGCCTCCAGCTKAATCAGAGAAGAAAGCTGCTCTCATTAACCTAATTCAGAAGTGTCCACCCAGTGGTACAGAGTGGTTTAACTCCATCAGGTTAAACGGCTGAGGTTATGTTAGTGCAGCTCCCCTTGCCCTTAGCACTACTTAGCCCTGGAGGAGCCCTGGCTCGGGCTGAGGGGCACGCGGCGATGGGAGGGAATCATGCCTCTTGATCACGTCGCTCGGGCGGGAAACCCAAAAAAGGAGGGATCGGAGATCACAAAAGTCTTTTTAACCTCTGGAGAGGGGAATTTTCAAAAAACACCCCAAGCAGAAGGAACGTGTGCTGTTTGGGTGTAGGACTGGATCTCAAGCACGTTCACCTCTGGCGCTTGTTTGGGGCCCAGCTCTTCTCCCAAGGGCCTTGGGGCAAGCCGGGGTGCCATAACACAGAGCCATGGAAAGAGCAGAGCCAGCCAGCGGCAAGGATTTTGTTAGCATTTGGAGGAGAAAACAGGGAATTTCCACATATGGAAAAATGTTCCTTTAAACTGTGATTATGTAAAAATACAAAGCCACAACTGATAATATCTCTCACTCTGGGGAATGATGGAGAGTGTTTGTTTCTTTAATTGCACTTAATACTCATGAAAGTTACCAGCTTGACACCGCTGAAAACGAAGCTCGTTTGTTGGATTACAGCACACACAATACCAGCTTCCTTTCCATGCTCCTTCAGCAACATATTTCACTCTTGCTATTAAAAGACAACTTCTAATTTGCCGCAAACTTTTGATGGCTTGTGTTTTGCCTGCAAATTGCCAGTAGAGGTGCTAGTTAAAATTAGGTGCATGATGAATTTCTAAACGTGGATCCTTGTCCACATTTAAAACCGGACTTATAGCGCAGGATCAGAAGCACAAGCAGCCTCTGATGTTTGCTCTAGAGAAGCAATCCTTGGCTCTGATGGTTGTGAATGTTCTTGCTATCCCTCTAAATGGTCATCTTCTTGAATTTCACTCAGTTCTGGCCTCACAGGTAGGAAGTAGGTCTGTGGTTTAACCAGGATGTGGAATGATAAGTATTTCTCTCTCTCAGTTTTGGATTTGCCACCTTGGGGTTTCACTCTGACTCCTGTTCAGCTATTCCCGAGCCATCTTCCCTTGGTGTGCTTTTATCCCAGTATGCCAGCTTCCAAGGTAAGCAATTTGGGCTAACGCATAAAGCGACGTGGCAGAAATTAAAAAGGCAAGAGCCTGCGGAAGCTGACAAAGGCCACGGTCCTCTTGCTTCTTTAATTCACCAGCATTCAAGCATGTAAAAGCAGGACAGTCACTGAAGCTGCAGTGCATGAATCACCCTTTGAATGAAACGTGTCTCTGCATGCTCTGACAGGCCTTTCCTTTCAAAGTGCCATTGACAAACCTGGCTTGCTAAGAGCATGGATTTGAAAAGCTCTTGCTGCAAAGGTAAATTATATACTGATCCCTGCCTGGAGTTTGGTGCTGCGCCAAAGAGGTGCCGAAACCTCCCAGTGAGTCATATAAATCACAGACCAAAGCCCTGAGGGGGCTGGATTAATACCGGATCAATGTGAACGTGCCACAAAGTTATTTGATCGCTACAGTCTGGTATTGACTGTTATACACCTGTTATATCATTACGGATTACATCTGTTGTAAACAACCCGTTTGATGTTGCAGCCGGTGCTAACCACACGCACCGTAATCATGGCTTGTAGCTGCTGTGGTGGCCTCAACATGCCTGAATGATGCTAATTTTCTTGTTGTGTGGGGTGGCCTGACAAAAGAGGTTTGTTCTGGGCCTGTGCAGAAGACAGTGTGAGCGCTGAGGGCAGGGGTAGACGGGAGATGGGAAGAGACGACAGTCTAGATGATGGTGCAGATGATGCTGAAGTAGGAAGATTTCGTTGAGCCAGCTGAAATTATGGCCAGGGTAAAGCCTGAAATGATCAAAAAAAAAAAAAAAAAACCAGGAAAGAAAAATGGGAGGACAGGCACGGGACAGATTTCAGCTGCAGGAGAGGATGCTGATGATGGGAAGGAGTCAAGGGAGGTTTTAGGCTGAGGTTTCACACTGTTGTAGTGGGGTGGTGGAGCACACTCACTGATGATCCATAATAGTAGAACCTCGAAAATTCTTCCTTCAGTAATGTGGGCCTTCATTCTTGGACTTTAATAAAGCAATTTTTAAATCAGACCAGTGGTTCCCAGGAGAGAAACAAACTCTTCCTTGCTGGGTGTATTTCTACGATTTTTGTTTTGGCAACCTGATACTTTCTTAAGCCTGAGAGATAAACTGCTACACACCAGTGTCTTTCCTAATCCTCATCTTTCTCATTACAGATGCCAGGTTTCTTCTGCTTACACCTCTGCTTCATCTTTCTCAGAGAAATAAGACTTTTTCTGGAAGTCATCTCCAAAAAGTCCTGCATTGGATGAGCAGATGATGGGATAGGGAACAAATTACAGACCTAGAGCCCTTCTGAGCAGATGGAAAGATTGACTAAAGCTGTACATTTATATTAGYCACATCTTGACTTTAGACTAGTGAACAATTTGCTCAGGCCTTCCAGCTTGTGGAGCAGGTTAGGATCTTCTTCCATCTTACATATTTGGGTCTCTTTCACACAGAAACTAGTTATGAGAGGGCAGGCTGAAGGACACATGGTTATTCTATTCCTGTATGGAGAATAACTAGTTTCATTGTGATAACAAGGCTCATTTAGAAGAAGAATGGATGAAATATTCAGAATTAGAAGTCTTGTYTCCAAGAAAAAATCACTTTCAGAAGTGTTCTTTCCTTCCGTGTTTACCATGGACAGATAATAAATTCAATGGGSTCAAGTTTTCCTTCTGGGTGTCTTGAGGTCAGTTCAGCAGTATAACTTAATGAAAGGTAGAAGAGAAAGAACAAAAATGACGTTCTGAAATCAGTTTGGAATAAAGAASTGAGAAGAGAAAAGGTCACTGGAACAAGCACTGATTGGGAGAAAGGTCCTTGGCTGGCAGTGCTTAAGAATGGCAGGCAAGTTCTGCCTGAAATACAGTGTTCAGGGTGGGAAAGAGATGGGATGAAGGGGATGAAAATCCTTCTCCATTCCCACCAGATGGCTTAGTGTCAGAGTAGTAATGATTCTGGTCATGTGAAGAATGCTAAAAAACCACATTTCAGATGACAAAGAATGCCATAGTTTCCCCACCATCATGGGTGAGTGAAATTCAGGGATGGCAGAGGATTTTGGCTTTGAGAACTGTTGCATGTAGGCCTGGGTGGGACCATGTTGTGCACTGGGACTGCATTTCACTGGGGCTCCTGCCACCCTTCTGACCATCTCTTCCTGCAGTCTTTCCCAAAGGGTCAAGAATGAATTCATGAGTACAGGTTGTCTTTTCTGGACTGTTGCATGGGAAACCCCAGTGAAAAAAAAATACATCTGTTCTGGTCCCTTGAAAATGTCCCAAGTTGCAGACATGGCCCTTCCAGCTACAACATTATTTTTCACTGCATGTTGCTCCCCCAGAACAACAGAAAGTTAAATGTGGCATATTTCAATATTTTGTCTTTTGCCCAGCATCTCCCCAGCTGATACAACACCCTAAGGTGAGACTGAACTGCTCTTGTCAGGCAGAAAAAAGCAGGATACAGGTGTTCCCAAACTTTGGTCCAGAAAACAAGGCTTTAAACATCTCCCTGATGAGTCTGGTGGCACCCACTCCTGCCCTTTTCCTGAGCTGCTGACGCAGAGTTGGAGGATGTCCACATCAGACTTGGAAGAGCTTGTGTGTTACTAATGCAATTTGGATGCTCTTAGTGTGGAGAACGAAGGGAATATATCACAAAAGGACCCTAAGGGAAATTCCAGCCTAGGTTAYGTGCAGGAATTGCAGCAGCAGAACTTTCTCCAGTTTGGTGGTCACCAGTATCTCCTCTGGATCTAGCTCTGGTCTCACTCAGTTCCTTTTGGTTTCACCAGCCAGGCACTGCACTGGTGAAGTTAAATCACCATCAGAGATTATCAAACTGATGATCACAACCATCAGTTCATACTGACAGGACAAYGTCAGTGCAACATCTCACCATCCTTACCCAGCAGTGCGTTACTCAAGGAAAAATGGACTGGTCTGGCAACTCTGAGGCTTTTTCTGCTTGTCCAGACAGTGCAGAAATAGTCTGAGACTGCATCTCAGGGTGCCCAGAGCTCTTCCTCATGCCAGGTCCTGACACATGGACACAAGCCTTGTTAGCCAGGCTGCTCTGTGTGTAGCATTGTGAACGTGCTGCCTGCCCAGAGCAGATGTGCAGATTGACCACATACAGACAGCTTCATCCCAGGGAGGGTGTAAATTGGCTCTTCCAGGAGCCCTGAACCATGCTTTGCAGTAGCACCGTCCTCCTTCCATGTACTGGAGCAGCCAGCAAAGATGCTGGGCTCCCCATCCACCCTTGCATCCCATCAACCTTTTCTTAATCCATCACCCTATCTCAACTCATAGGGTGCCTGGTTTTCCGTGAGCTGGGAATTGGACTGTGGCCCTCCCAAAATATGATTCCATTTCCCAATTGTCCCTCTGTCCTGTGTCTCACCCCCCTCCCCCGATCTGGGGGTGAATGAGATGCTCGTTGTGGCTGCAATATATCATTCTTACTATTTGTTATGAGGTTTTAATGAGTGCGGAAGATTAGGATGTTTGCAACAGCGTAACAATAAAATACATATCTCGCTCATTCCTTGCCAAAAAGTACTTACAAATAATAAAAGTGAGGCTAGTTGAATGCATAAATCTCCTTTCACAAGCCCCCACCCACTGTGCAATAATTAGTACAAAGYGCAGTGCTAATAGATCATCTTACTTGTGTGGGAAACTTGACATTATGCTTTGTTTATATTATCCCTTTGGCAAGAATCTGCATGGCAAATCCTGGCAGCTCGCAAACAAGAGGCTCTCAAGGAAGGTTTTCAGACTGTCGTGCAGAAAAGCGAGCCACAGAATTGCGTGCTGGTCAGGATGCCGAAACCAGCTGGGGAGCTGAAGCATTAGATCCCGCTTTTATGGAGTTGAGCTACCAAGTTTCCAGCTGACTAGGACCAATATCCTGCGAACGATTTGCAAGGGGCTGTTCCCACCCCAGACATAACAAATCAGTGTGAACCTTGGCTTCAGGATGGTGCCCTTTGGTTAATTGTATATTCAGGGCCCAATTTACCGCCTGGGCCTCCTAATGGGAATGGACGGGGTTGCCCAGACTTGAGGCAGGCACCGAATACGGACCTTGAGGTCTCTGGCTGTGTAAGAAGAGGGATTTTAGCCCATCCTTGAATAGCTCCAGCTCCCGAGATCTTTTTCCTTCATTTAGGTCCTGTGTAAACCTTCGCTGATGTAGGRAATCATTTCCTATAGGACATCTGGCTCTATCTTGGGGTTCAGGACTTTCCCAGGAGAGTTTGCCACAGAGGATAAGAGGTCTGAAAACGYGGTGTGAAGGCTCAAGTCCATGATGACTAAATTGGGCAGCGGGTCAATGTGCTSGTTGGAAAGTCAGCTCTTATTTATCACACCTGCTACTCTTCATGCCTCTCTGTCTCTGMTCGGGCTCAAATCCATTTCTTTCGCTTGTTTCTCCATCCCAGCACAGAGACAAGTGGACAACACGAGATCCCGGTGCGTGGATCTAGAGGTGCATTCCTGCTGTGTGAATCACAGACCCTTAGCGCCACAGATCCAGGTATATTCACAGGAAGGAATATTTATAAGTATAAAAAGAAGGTGGGGGGCAGTTCTTGCCAGGTAGGTGAAAAGGGAGGGAGGGAAACATTCCTTTCTTTCCTCAGAATACTTAAAAGTCTCCTGTAATACAGTTATTTTGGGAGTAAAGTAAGGGAGAACCACCAGGTTGGACCTTGTTCCACTTGAGGACGTACCTCCCAAACGTGGCAATTTGTGCTTTCAAAGACCTTACATTCAGTCACACAGTGTTACCATCTCTCCAGACTTAGCCTCAGTATTCCTAATTCCCCAGGAGCCTTTACCCTACGTGCTATGCGTTTGTGTAATAAAAAATCAACCACACCGAGCTATATTCTTCCATAGGTAATTTTTTCTCYATAAAAGGTCCATACCACGTGCTCCATGGTCCATATCATACATGCACTTCTCCTTGGGTCCAGCTGGTGCTGGGTCAAGCCAGGCATGCTAAGGAATACGTTGTGTCCTAAGTATCTTCTCTCCCTTTTCTTCTGAAGGGTATTTGGAAGGAACGTCCTGGGAGATGAGCCCATCTGCTGGACAAGCCCCAGCAACCTTAGCAGCAGCAGGTGTGGTGCAGACTCCACCTTGCAGCCTCCACCCAACCATGTGTGTGCACATGAATTTCTGCTCAGACAAGCTCTCGGCGTGTGCTTGAGTCTCCACTTCCTTGCATGACACAGAGGCCTTATCCAGCCACTCGCTTGATCAAATCTTGCCCACTATCCTTGCAGAAAGGTGACCTTCCAAATGCACCCGGGCAGGGCAGTGTTGTGACCCTGCTTTTTGGCTGGGTAATGGAGATGAAGTGTCCCATCCAGTCAGAGGAGTGACTCATCCACCTGGGAAACTCATGGCAGAGCTGCCCAGTTCAGGCTGCCGTTTGCCTTTCCCTTCAGGCTCTGTTGTGAAATCCCTGGGAAAGCAACAAGGTTTTTACCTATGGGCCCAGTGGGAATGTAGCCCAYCTACAAATTTACACGGTATTTTGGTAGAATTTAGGTGTGCATTTGCCCATGGGTTCACAGCAGTGTGTTGGGCACTTGGAGGAAATGTGGGACCATTGGCTTTGAGTGGGATTTTCAAAGCTCTAGAATGAGAGCTGCGATGGTGGCCCAACCCCCTGTGTAAGATGTTGGCCAAACGGGAAGGGTGTGACGGGTAGGTGCTCCTCCACGCTAGATCCAGCTTGCTGGAGCTGCTCCGGATATATTTATTGTTTTTCACTGTGTTGGAAGGCTCAGGGAATCCCGGTAACGTGCGAGTAATCTCCAACAAAGTGCGGAGCGCGGGTGCAGCGTTGCCACGCTGATGAGGCCAGTTCAGACAGGGAGCGCTGGGCAGCACTCTTGACATTTTAGTGACTTGTGAGGTTATTTGAGGGGAAAACATTCCGGCCCGGCTTCCAGCAGCCAATGCCGACAGCAGCCTGTGCTGCGAGCGGCGTTGACTCCGCTGGCTCAGGACAATGGCAAACGGGCTGAAACACCGACGGTTTCTCTATAGACTCTTCCCAGAGTTACTAAAATTAACCTTTTTATTCCCCCCACTGCATAAACATAAAGGTTTTACTTCCCCTAACCTCTCTTTCCCACCCAGCGGGCAAAGAGTTTGTCAGATCTACAGTTAAAATAATATATTAAAGATTTCCAATGGTGCAAGTCAAACTTCACATTTCCTAATGATCCCAGATGCCTTTTTTGTCTGCAGACATTTCGAGTTAAACCTCTATGAAACTGACCTTTTGGCTTGTCATTCTCTGTAAAAAGCCCAGAGATGAAACACTTCTTTCAGTCTGTCACTACTGTCCGTAGACCGCCCTCCCCTTCCCCCCTCCTCGATTTTACCAGCAAGAACCTATAATTGAGCCCCTTGACAATAGCAGGACTGTGCATTTCTTTGTCAACAACAATGGGCCGTCCAAGTTCATTACTGGAGATTGTTTAAAAATTGATTCATGGGCCAGTAGTAGTAGCTTATTATACAGCATAAGTGACAGTGTGATCTGGATGGGGGCCGAGTCATTCTTAAACAGTCATGTCCAATTAGAAAGAACATTGCACACATTCCTGTTGGAGCCACATTAATGAATTAGTCCTACCACAAACTGAGAGAAGCTTGCAGGACCCTAATACCTTTTGTTCCTAAGGATAATTCAGTAATTTATAAAGAGAACAGTGTGGAGCACATTAGCAGAAGAATAGTAATCGCAGGATTCGCATAGTTCTTACACTTGTCCTTCCTTTCCCTACATGGGGAGAAACTCCTCCAGGTTTCTGGTGGGCTCAGTTCTTTCTGAGCCTTAGATACCTCCTCATATAGCACAAGTTTAGCAGATCCCAAAGGCCTCCAAAAGCCACTTCTGCTGCTCTCAGACCCCGTTACTGCCATTCTGACAGTCACTAGCTGCTGGAGRCCTCTTCTCTCACAGCCCAGGAACTTCACCCAGCCATTCCTGAAYTCTGGCCAATGTCGCTTGTTCAGACTCTGATTCTCAGGATAACAGAACAGCCAGAATATACAATACATCATCAACATACAAAAATCACATCCGTGTGTATTAATGTGCTCTGGTGCTTCCTCCTTGCTCTGCAATTAGGCACTGGTGTCACTTCATTGTTTTGGTACCTTTACTTCTGACCAGTATCTTGTAGAAAAAGACCACCCTTCAAGGCATGATTTTCAACTTTGAAAGTCTAGAACTGATGTTTCAAGCTCTCAAACCTAGATCTGGTTTTCAGACTAGCTGAAATCAGTTTAGCATTCATGGACCAGCTCACTGGAGACCAGGAGACCTAGGTGGATTTGGGCACTGCATTACACACACAAGGTGGAGGATAGCTTGCATGTGTCAAGCCGTTGCAAAGACTGTCTTAGTGAGAAAGAGCGAAAGAGGGTCCAGTTTGCCAAATGCTGACTAAGCGGAGAAGTGGAAGGTAGGAAAACTGTCAGCCAGTACCTGAAGGATGCTGAGGAATTACTTGGGTAGGTACAAATGAATGCAATTAATGGATCGAACTGTTTCAGCAGAAATCACTCGTGTTCCTTTACCATGGGAACTGCAGAAAGAGCAAAAATTGAAATAGTGAAAGCTCTTAATAGAGAGGTTTCCAATCTTCTCCATTATCAAATAGACTCCCAGGAGGATTCCCCCTCCCCAGGGATGTTTAGAATTGCATTGCACAAAGCACACAAAGGAGAAGGAACTATTTTGTACTGCCTACTTAGTGGATCACAAATCGTTCCTGCCACCATTGTCTTCTAATAAGCAACAAATCTTGAAGAGGATCAGATTTTGCCTATTGCTCTGCAAATGCCCTGTGGTTCGTACAATAGAAACCCACTCCTGCTTGGGCCACATGATCTTAAATGTTATAACCAGGAATAAACTAGTAGCAGTACTGTAATATCCTCCTGTTGAAGTGCTAATGTTTGGACTTCCAAGATGAGCTTGAGCTACAGCTCAAGATGAAAAAGAATAGTAATTTGGATAGTGATGTGAAGCTGTAATATTGCAGCAGGAGCTGCTATTTGCAATCATTCCATTCTTTTTGCGGTAGTAATGCTCATATGTTGTCATTGATCAGCCTGTGACTTTGTAGCCTCTGTAACTTTGAAAGACTTGGAAATTTCAGTAGCTGGCGATTTTTGATCTCCATATTCCCTGTTAGCGACAGTTATTAAAATATGCAGTTCACAGTGTATGTGTCTAGGTCATACAATTTTAAGTTTGTGTAAGTAGAAAAGTAGAGAATGCAGACGTGTAAGTGATTTTGGTGTTTCAATTTGCTGGTATTTCAAAGAATAGAGGACATAGCATACAGTTCATCACTAATTAAGACAATCAAGAGTAAAAATGTACACAGTTACAGTTCTGTTATGAATCCTGCTACTAAAACCAAAATGTTTAAAAATCTATTCTGAATGTGAATATGCTTTTGAATGTGAATAGATATAAACTTCACTCTGTAGTCTGTGTGTGGAAAGCAGGCAGTGCTCTGGTTCTTCACCGCWTATTTTAAAGTATCTTGTGCATCCCCTCCTTCCTATTTGCCCTCAATACTTRTTGACACACCAAAGACTCAACGAAGAACTTGAACTCCACTTCAGATTCATGAGGCTGGCTTTAGACTGTCATTTTGTAAAGWGTGCCTCTTATATTCTGGTCCTGCAAATTGTGGTGCACAGGTAATCCTAATGCTTTTATTTTGCTTCTCTAATCAAAGTGCTCAATCTGGAGTGGTAAATTCTACTATCTCCCATTTGAAAAATGSTAGGAAAATAAGAGCAGATAGATTAGAAATATAATCTACTAACCAATATCTCAKTTTAAGCACCATCATTAAACCCTGAGAGACCTCAAAAAGTCTATCTCCGTTCCCCAGTGCTGTTATAGGTGTGGGATTCCCTTTCTGAAGACAAAGGTGTCACAACCTGCTCAGACAATCTACTCCACTGCTTCCTGTCCTTGCTCGTAGAACAACCTTCCTAATGTCTAAAGTGAACTCAGAGCCTGTTATTGTTTGCAACGTGCTATGAACATAGAGAACGAATCTTCTTCTCCACAGCAACCTTTTACATTATCTCAAGGCAATTAATGCATTCCCATTTGGCCTTATCCTGTTTAGGCTAAACAATTCCGGTTTGCCCATTCTGTATACATTATGATTTATACAGATAACTCCTGTTAAGAACTTCTAGCCTCTTTCCTGTGGTCTACATCTTCTTTGGACAACCATGCTCAGTAGTGCAAACCCTAGTTTGGCAAAGCCTGCTGGTGTTGAAGGCACCAAAGGACTACTTGAAGAGGTTGAAGAGTTGAACATAGAGAAGAACCCAGCATGGTCTCTGCTGTTTTCACAACACTACAGTCTTCTACAGACTTCCCTCCAGCTCTTCCACTAGCCTAGTCTCCAGATGCATTTCTGAAGACTACTATCCAAACAGGCATCTGTTATCTGTGCAACTTACTATTCCTTCTTGCAATAACAAGKTTTTTTTCTCTAGCCTGAAACTCTTAATGGAAAGGTTAATTCTGAATTCATTTTCTCCAGTGTGTTGGTAGTTCCTCACACTTTGATCATTGGTTCCAGGTGCCCACTGATATTACTCARAATGCCATTCTTCAGGGTGTCAGACCAAGGGTGCTCCAGGGTGAGCAGGTATTTCAGAAAGTGTGGACACATTAAAGAGTGTCTCTTCTGGTGAGGTAACACCAATCTTCTCTTCCATTCACTGACTCAAATCCATTTCTAYGAGCCACTGTCCTCATGTTCAGTAGGGAAGCCCTGCTGAAGTCAACTGCAGAAGGACTTGCAGCATTTAACCYATGCTAAAATATCTATACTGCTGGATCTGAGCCATTTAAACTCATCCCCAAGAGTATCCAAGTCCATTTATTTTCAAAGAAAGTGTTGACTATTCCCAGCAATCTTCCAACTTCCAAAATTCAAGGCTGAGTGCATCCACTCATTCCTCATCATCTAAACTCAGACTTGTAATTATGACTTCCTCCAGCAGACAAAAACGACAGGAAAGACACAGTGGTGGTTCCATTCAGATATATCTCTTAGAGTTGAGATTTACTACCCTATTGTTGTTAAAAGCTGCAAAAAGCAACAGAGGATCTGAAGTGGGATCAATTGAAGGGGAAATAAGCAGTTATTGAATAGACTGTGGTCTGTGCAGGTAATTAGACAGCCACTCTAATGGCTATTTATCCACAGTAAATTGTTACCTGCATTTGGATTTTACTCTGCTTTCTCTGTCGACTTTCATTGTACCCTGTATGTACATTTCTTAATGGATCATTAAGAAAATTGTGGGGAACAGGATGAGCAGAATAACTCTTTCAACATATGTCAAATCGTATGTGAAATAATATCTATAGGGTTCGCAAAAGTCATAGACAGAATCATTTACTGTGTCAGTGAAGTTTTGGGGCTATGTGCCCTTAAAAATGAGCTATCAACTGTCTTTTTTGTGTGTTGAAAAAAACGCCAAGAGCTTTTCTCCTATGGGGAAAAAAAAAAGGCCCTCCTCCTATGTGCAAGAGATTACATTATGTTCTCTAGATAACGTGGTCATTGCTGTGGTTAGACAGCTTGTCCCTTCCTTGTCCCTTGGCCTGCATTAAAACAGGAAGATTGCCCAACTAATGCAGACCCTGGACATGTGTTCACATTCACTAGGCATGTTTTGGAAGATGCTAAACATCTTCATTTGTCATGGAGAGGAAAGAATATTAAGGACATTTGATCCCTCCTGTACACATTTAAAAACCCACAATACACTATGCAAAGGTAAGTTTACCTTTTAATACAGGACCCCATCTTCCTACCTCTTGAAGGCATCTTTCACAGTTGCATACCACAACACCATTTCATGGGAGGGGATACGCTTTGTGGTCCCCATTCTGTGATGGACAATAATATTGAAAGGATGTTTGGAAAATGGGGGAGAATGAAATTGAAAATGATCTGAAAGCTGCAGAGATTTTTGAATTCCCTAATTTCTACATCAGCAACTGTTAGTACTTAAATTATAGAGACTATTCCCCTCATTACCAAAAGGCAGAAATCTCTATGAAAAGAAACTCTGATGAAGAYATGGATTTGAAACACTCTAGGACACAAAGATTCGCAAGTATAGAAAATTTATTCATTGCCACAGATGCAGAGTCCATCTCAGATCTATGCATTTTCAGTGTCATGCCTGCACATAATCCATAAAAATTATAACAATCCATAAAATTAATCTAAGATTTTAGAGTGGGAATTACAATGCTAGACCTCCAACAAGGCCTAGGATGGCTTTTCCAGGCTGTTCTGCTGCACATCTAGCTGATGGTGACCACCGGTGCTTTAGGTCAGCATGTGAAATCTCCTCCCTAGCTTTCTCCTGCTCCCAGCAAAAGAGGTCATCTGCAACATCATCTGCAATAGAGCTGTGCTGGCAGGAGACCTTACCTCCCCTGCATGCTCCTGACTGCCCTTGTCAGAGGCCACTTACTCTTTCCCACCCCTTGCACCCCTCACAGTTCAAATTAACGAAGCTGATTAAATCCATAGGGCATTAGGATGCACTCTGGAGCTCTCTGCTGCCAGATCCATACAGGATGTAACCCCTGGGCAGGAAGGGAGGCAACAAAGAGCTGGAGGCAGGAACCTCTTGAGGCAGACAGAYGAACCCAGAACAGATGTTCCCAGCCCTGGATCAGAGTGCAAATCCCAGGCAAGTTCAGCAGCAATGTTATCTGATAAATATTGTGCCTTCTYGTCAGGGGAAGCTTTCTGCTCAGGGAAGTCTGTCCATACTCTGTGCTGGGCTTGGTGCTAATGCACTRTGAATGTTGAGTTTCCTCTGAGCTGATTGAGGTTTTGCCAAATCAGGTTTTGTTCCCTCTTGACTAGTTTTCTTTTAGAATTACAGCAAAGATGTCACATCTTTTCTTTATCTGGGCGTGTTACATTTGATTGTATTAATGTATATCTGATGGCACTAACCTCCTGTAGGATTCAGAGTTGTGTAACATGTTCCAGCACATTATGAAGTTACACAGAGTTGTTTAGATCTCATATCGAATATCCTCTGGCATGAGATCTGAAATGAATTATATATGGCAACCAAAGAAACACAGTACCTGTCTGAATAAGAAAAAAAGAAAAAAACACAAAAAAAAAGAGGAGCTTTTTGTGGAATTGTTGTGTTACCAGCTTTCCTCTATCCTTTCTCAACTGTCTGACACTAAGAACAACTCAAAAGTTACCCTAGTGTTGCCACTCTCTCCAACATTGCCAACATTTTCTCTCCACCTTCTTCTATCTGAATGATTGCTTTGTTCACTGTTTTTCACTGATGAGGAAGGTAATTCCTTGCTTGTCTTTCTGAACACACTGGAAGCTTTCTGGGCATGTTTAAGGCTCCTTGGCTCTGATTCAGCAAGACCCTGGGCAGGTGTTCTGGTTCATGGAGGTGTTGTGTGAAACCACCATGAAGGTTTGCTCGGTGGAGACATATTGYTCAGGCAATAGGTCTCCAGCGCTTTGGAGTAGTATATAACTCACTGCAGTATGAGAAGCAAGAGAATCAAGATTTGTTCAGGAAGATGCACAGGATAGATAGACTCAAGATATGGGGCAACTTAAGGACAAAATGCCCCTTCTCTCTTTTGCAAAGAACCTCTTTTCCCTTTTGCAAAGACACAACGTCATGGTATTTCCTTGGGTCCAAGAAGTTGCTCCCTTGCCCCCAGGACTGCAGGGATTCTCGGCTGCTCTCCATGACCCAGGGTCACTATAATGATTTACAATCTGGATGTCTCTGGAGACTTATATTTGTGGTTCACATGCTAAGTGGAGTCCTTCAATGAGGAGTTCAGCTTATACAGCTGGCTCCTATTGGTTTCCCAATGCATGTTGTTAAATCCGTTTCTTTCACCCAACTTCCATGTTCTGTCTACCAATGTTATYGATAAAGTCTTGTAGGTAGCTGGAACTAGACAGCTCTAGCACAACAGAAAACACTTGAAAAAGCCACCTTCCTACCTCTCCAKAGATGGTGAAGAGAAAGAAAGATAAAAGAAAGAAAAATAAGTCTCCAAAGGTCTTGAATACTCCACACAGCAGCCCTATGAACATGTAAAGTTGCATTTCAGAGGTATTGTCTGCATAAATCCAGTCAGAATACAACGAGACTATATTAAATAGAGTAATCCCAGTTGATCTGTGTGTCTATAGTGCGTGAAATTTTACTCCCCATTAAAACTTGGAAAGGGACAAGGATTTAACTTCCCAGAGCTACACTGTACCTATGCATATGTTTTACCTAATGCCATTAATCCCCAAAGTCCCCTGAACACACTACAGACCTCACCAATGAGTCTTTGGTGTGGAAGGCGATGCGTAAATATAAAATATCACCATTGGCCTCTTTGTAAGAATACAATGGAGCATTAAAACTTGGGTTAAAGTTTCTGAATATGATTTTAGACAGCATGTTAACGGCACTGGGTCATTGCTTTGATAGCTCTGACTGTGAATTGCTCAGGTCTGCTCAAGCATGCAATCCCTTCTCGAGCCGCTCTCTGCYTGTGCGAGTGCCACGAACCACCAGTTTCAGCCTTTGGCTCACAGCTTTTCCAGTTAGACACTCAGATGATGGCAYGTCCCACACTGCTCCATTCCCCGTGGGCAAGACCAGACGCTTGCCGTTTGCTGAGGCCTTGCGAGCTTGTGTCAAGCCTTGCCATACTGTGCAGCTCCTGGGCCAATTTAGGCCAGCTGAGCACTTGACCCTGTGTCCTCAATCAGCCCTGGCTGAGCCAAACTTCTCTTTCCACCATGACAGAGAGTTGTGAGGAGGCAAAAAGTGCAAACTAAAGTGGTGCTTTTCCCTTGCTAGCTCTCAGCATGCATGTGCAGCACCTTGGAATGGATTTGTCCCTCRCAGAGACATGTTCTGTCCTGTTGCGGTGTTTTCAGCCATTCCCTKCAGTGAGGAGCAATGACCACAGGGMAAGTCATGGGTCAGGATCCACCAGCACCTGCACCAAGCCTGGCTGGGCAGCCCTGAGACCRGCACTGTCTCAGAAAGCRAGATGAACCAGAAGAGTTTGGAGAACCCAATGGCAGGTAAAAAGAGAGTCTTATTAAATCATTGCTTTTCAAAGAACCTACCCTGGAGCTAGCTAACTGATCCTGTTAGATCTTTTCTAAGTCAGATAAGAAAAATAATCTGGCAATAGTCATCAAAGGCAGAATGATGCATAAAAAGTCCATTGTTGGAGCCCCTGGAGTCAAAGGTAGAGGGTTTTTTGGACATGACTTAMGGGACTTAGAGGCACCAGCCCAATGGAAATTTCCACTTCTTTCCTGTTTGTAGGAAGCAGGATTTGCACCACTGCTTTTGACTARGAGTAGCTCTTCCCACTGATATTAAACATCTTTTGCCTTCCCTGTCTTGCACTGTGACTCATTTCCAGGGAAGTGGGGATGCAGAAAGTAACAGAATGTCATTCAAGAGAATAATCAATCATTTGCTATTACTTCAGCTCAGTGGGAAACAAGTGAAGGCGACATTACAGTAAAAAACAAAGGTCTTTCMTTATCTTTATATTCCTTTCCTGAACTGCTGAAGATGGACAACTACTCTGGACAGAAAGGTGATCTGAGCCAGATTGGCTGCTCTTATGTTCTTTCTATTCCTGACAATTATAAAAATATCCAACTAGATGGAGCTTCAAAGTACTACCTAGCTCTTATAGTACCCTTGGAGGCAGATAAAAGGGGTAAGCATCACTACCTGCATTCTGCACTCCAGGAAAATGAGACAAAAATGTTTTCTGAGGTGCTGTACTCCCTAGAAGGGATATGAACAGCAACCCATCAGCTGGGTCTCCACTGTGGGCATGTGTCTAAGCATTGTCTAAGTTGCAGGCTGCAAGACAAGACTAGGATCCTCTCACTGAAAACATGATATGAAAAAAAAGACAGGATAGAGCAACAGAAATGGGAACTATGCAAACACAAGGGATTGCCATGGGACTCATCCTGTGTCTTGCCAAAATGCCCATAAGCCAGAGATCTTGTCTTATTTTGCCATATGTCACACACTATAAATAAATCAGTTTGGTTTTGGCTGCTTGCTATTACAATCTCTTGTGTATCTTTCCATGTATAATTAAGAGTCAAGCACTTGGAGGAGAGGAAAAATCATTAAATGACCTGCTGGCATTTCCTTTGAACAGAAACTGCATCTGCCACTCGAGAGCTTGGAGGAAGCTGTGGAAAAAAAAAATACAAATAAAGTGGAGAAGCTACACCTCCAGGTCAGAAAACAAAGATAAGCAAGCAGTTATCTTTTGACTCCATTTCCTGCCTGTTTGGCACTCAGCTCCAAAACCACCACAGCAATAAAAAACACCATCAGTGAGGAGGACAGCAGGGATGTCCAGGAGGAACTGGTTAGGGATAATTGCCCATCCTCTCCTTCCCTCCAAGACATCAGCACATGGAGGTTATCTGGCCACTGAGCAATCTACAGATCGCTGTGGGATTTCACTCCTGCAGGGTTTTGCAAGGAGAATAGAGTCGCCTACTCCAGACTGAGGACAAGATCTCTGGAGATGACCTGGGTAGTGTTTCTGGGGTTTCTGGTTGGGCCTGTGAGGGGTACATGGTGTTCCTCAAGGGTGAATGAATAATACAGGGTGTATTTGTCAAACTGTACATAGTTAACCTTGAAAAAATACTAATGGCCCCTCTAGCATTTACCAGGATTGTCTCGCTGCTTCAGCTCCACTTATACTCATAGCAGAATTCCTATATCTTTGTCGTTATAAATGGGGCTGGACCTTGCTTAAGATCCATGGTTGCAGGGAAAAAGCTTGAGGAAAGGCAGGTCATAGGGCTAAAGTGGCAGATGTTAAGGGTGGTAAGTGTGATGATCAATCTCTGAGGAGCTTCCTTGCTCTTGGCCTTGAAKGCTTGCAGGTTGGTCAGAGCTTCAGTGGGTCTCCAAGGAGAAGGAAGAGGAACAGCCACATTGGTTGCAGCTGGATAGGCAGGATACACCTCACCTCATTGCAGACATCTGTACTGTAGATGACTCCTCTGGAGCTGTCCCTTCTACCTCCACTTTATAGTAAACAAGKCAAAGTAAGGCATGTTTCATCAGTCAGATGTGGCTATTGGATTAAAGAGCGAAGGAGCCAGTCTCTGCGAATTCCTGTTTCTCTCCCCTGTTGAGAAAGGAAGCCTGGGGCTCGCTCACACGAAGGAGCTGGCTGGTTAGACATCTACATCCGATCAGATGAAACTCACTCCTTGAGTCTGTAATTACGCCACATCTCTGCAGGAACTCCAGAGGCAGAAACACTCATCTGAGAAAAAAAAAAATGTCAATGGATTTAGCAGGAGATAGCTAAAGTTTGCTGCCCCTATTGCAACAGCATCCAAACCAGTCAAAGCTTCACGGTGCAATCGCAATTGCACCGTCCAACTTGCACGAGAGACCAGGAGAAGGAAGCTGCAGTAGCTAGTGGACACTAAGTCCCATTAGCATTTGGCATGTCCTAGGATCCGGAACAGGGAGCTGTCTTTAAAGGAGAGTTCTTCAAAGAGGAAGGTGTTTATATATATAAAATAGATAGATATATATAAAATATATAAAATGTATATATAATATACATATATACATTTTTAAGTAATTTTTTCAATCCTTATTTTTAAGTGCCTTTTGAAGTTCTTGACATGTCCTCGCTCTCCATTTTATCCCCTTAGACTCGTCATGGGTAATTACCCATTTTAAAAACTTTTCTAATATTTTTCTATGGGAGAAAATCCAAATGAAGTTGTTTGTCTTGAATTACTAGGTAGAATATAAAAAATATATTGAGAATATATCCACATATTGACATTTTCAATTTGCAAACATTTTCTGAGTGTTACTTCCAGGAATATGATATTATTTTGGCTTTTAATTCTAGTTTCAGAAACAAGCGAAAACTGAAATACAGAAATTTCCTGAGAYAGGAAAATTCTAGTATGGATTATATTTGTATATATATGTATATTTATGAACTAACTACTGTGCAGAAAGCCATAGTTGAATGATGCTTGAAAATTCTATTGAGAGATCTAGCATGTTTATGCATAATTATAATCAAATAATGGCTATCATCCTTCATTCATAACATGGCTTTTATTATTCCCATCAAAAGAGCTCTTAATATTATACATTATACGTTAAGATGTTCTCACTCTCCATTCATTTTAAATATTTGAATCTATTATAAATTTGTGGCAAAGGATTTAAATTATTGACAGGAAAAAGAATGATTTTTGAAAGAAAACTCTTATTCCAGTGACTGTTCATATTATTCAAGAACAGTTTCTTAGCTGACTTTATGTTTACCAAACTCACTTTTTCTTACCTCATGCTAATTATGAGGCTTATTAGGTTAGATATTTGGAAGGTTTCTTAGATTGTTTGTTTTCAAACAGAGTTAAAGTATCTTTTAGAACATTTGATAATGAAAAGTGACCTGTTCACAGCCTTACCTAGAGTCACCGACATCTCTTTATAATGTGCCCTACTTTCTTACTCATTTCCAATTAATATAGTCCAGCGATTAGATTASAACCTGGCCAAAGTCTACAATTCAAAATATTTAGCTGATGCTTTTTGCAACATTTCTTCTTTACTCTGAAAGCTCAACTCAGAAGCTCAAAGTGAAAGTACAATTTTTCAGGATTTTATTGCAAATTGTAAATACATTTGCTCCTAACTCAGGTTAGAGCTATTCCAAAATTATTTTAAACAAGTGCACACAGGAAAATCTTTGGGGAAGTGACTAATACTTAGAAGTGCAATAACTTTTTCTGTCACAATATATAACATTGGTTCAGGGAAAGCTCCATCCTTAGAAAGGGTCAGAGGGAGACATTCCTTAGTTGGTTTTTCTCTCCTCAGAAGTTTAAACAAGGGAAAATGCAGGTAATTTGCCTATTGCATCCTTATTAAAGTCAAATTCTTGCTATATTCAGTAGAACTTTTGTCCAATTTTGTCCAGGTTTGTCCCAGGTCTTTTCATAAAATAGTACTGATCTAGCAGTGGAGCCTGAAAATTAGGGAGGACGGAGCTGGTGACATCTGTTAAATCACAAAAGGGAGAGCTGAACCTTTAAGTTTAGTGTCATTTTTACCCTGTGGTGGATCTTACCTCCCTTGGATGATGGCAAACATCTCTGCTGACTTCAAGGGAATTTCTCACAGGGCTCGTCTGCCCATGGAAAGATCATCTGCATTAACTCAACGTGTGACTTAAATGTTGACCGACCTTTGGGGTTCCCTGAAACAAACCCACTAATTTTGAAGAAAAGTGGTCAAGATTTGAACAAGCTTAACTCACTCCTCAGCCAACAGAAAATAAATAACATCATCACTGGGCAGAAGTGCCCATAGGGATTTCATGCAATTTAATTAGGTGACATCAAACTCTTTTTTCCTGTGTTCACGTGTGTCCCTTTGGAGACTTCCATTAGCTCCAGCAGAGTAAGCAGCTGAGAAACCAGCCCTTCTCCTCTGCTGATGAGAGTGATTTCTCCAGCTCACACGGAGACTCTTACTTCTGCCCAATATTTCAGTGAAAACTCCATAATTTCGTATTATTAGGAGGCAAAATKTCTGTTCTTGTCTGAACTGAGCCGTGGGACCAGCCATGTCATGTTACGTTGGATGTTGTCATTTAACTGCAGTGCATGGTTACTAGCCTATCTACAGTAACATCTTGTCAGAACTACCAAGCAACCTGTTGTGCATTAATAGACACGTCTATGGATCAGGATCTCCCTCTCTGGTTTTACATCAAAGGTYGAGCTCTTAATGTTACCAGGTCAGGGACATGCCTACTTGGTTGGACTCAGTTTGGAGTGGAGTCAATCAGAAGGACATACTGCAGCTGTCTATGACTAAATAATTCCATATTTATTTGATTTCCTTTATTTAATATATATTCAATAATTGAACAACGAATGCTGTATGTAGGCAGAGTTGTGCTACTGGAGGTACATAGGTGGGATTTTGACCTGACAGCAGCTCCAAGTGCTGTGTATCACAGCTGTGGGGAAGCACACGGGCTGGAAGGCACCATTCGCCATCCCTGGCCCAACTCCTGCTCAATGAAAGCTTAATAGTGAATCCAGATCAGCTTACCAATTTGCCCAGTGACTAGTGGAGCTGCAAGAAAATGGGGCAAGTGCCCTGCATTTAGGAACTAGTTCAACTTTCTCTCAGAGAACATCTCTCCTTGCTGCCTTCCAAGCAACTCTGTTCTTTTTAAAGGAGATGGCCTGGCTCCAGCTCTGTGCTCTTTGTGAGCAGGCACCCTGGGGGAGCCAGGATCGGCCTGAACAAAACTTCTTTCAGGACGAGGGTCTGAGCATGCATTGCTTTTCTGCTCTTCCAGCAGACATCTCTCCATTTCTGCCATTTCCTGAGGAGCTGAGCAAAGAGGAGGAGGAAACACTGCACTCTGATATTTTCATCCAACTGAGGTAAGCCTAYGTGTGAAAAAAGTTAGCTGAGGATGACTGTCTTTTCTCTTGGGGTAATGCTTCTGGGGATCAACATKAGGGAAGGAGAAAAGGAATGTGCTCCTTGTTTGGAAATCTTCCAGTGGAGCGGGCCCTGTCCCCCAAAAGGGTTAATGTAACCTCTCTTTCTCCCCAGTAGCTTCATGGCCCTAACAGCTTTCATTGTGAAATGGGTGCAGGTGTGGGCTATGCTTTGTTGATCACAATCCCTTTTGCAGAGGAAGCTTTGAATATGTTTGACATAATCAGCTCACAGCCTTTGCCCGCACTCTTTCATAAACAGGCCATTTTCACATCCTTTTCATGGGATCCGACAAGCGGAAAAATAATTAATGTTACCTCAGCCTAACAGTGACCCAGCTTTGATTCAAAAAGACGGCATGTTGCATAAACTAACCATTTAATTGAGTGATAGAAAAAGCCCACATGTATCAATTCTGCCTCTGCGTATTATGATTACTGGGGCTTTGCAAGGATTGCGCTCCCTTGGTCATAAAGCAGAGCTTAAATTCAACCTGATGAGGTGCTTTCAGAAGGTCTGAGTGAGCATGAGCTAGGGATTATCCATGTTTATGGTGGTCAGACATGGGAGCAGGGGAGTATGTGGGCATCCATCTAGCATGGTGTGTGTTCAGGTTATGTCCAGAAGAATAATTTCTCCTTGTGAACTGAGGCTAGCCAGATGTCTCCCAACTAAAGGCCATTTTGGATGCTGAAGAGACCACATCAGCCCGTAAACCTAGGACCAAAGATAACATACATGTATATATGCACTTCAGGTAGAGCTGCACCTAACATAAAGATAACAAAGTCACCCATAAGGTGACCTGCTGACAAGAGATGTCCCAGATAATCTCAGATAAATACAGATATTTTCTTGAGGTAAAAATAGTTCCTCTGATGAATCATCAGGTTTTGTGGTAGCTATTTTAGTTGAATGGGAACCAAACTAGCAGCCTCTACCACCATGAGTGACAGATCATTTTGCAGTGGCTTTGGTCCCTCTTCTCAGGGCAGTGGTGAGATGGGATATGTATGGAGYACGAATGACAAGGGCTCTCAGAAAAGCAGCCATGCAAACCGATAAACACAGTAGGTTAATGTCCTGGCAACACTTATGGTAACATGGTGGTATCAGAATTTCAAAAGGAAGACAAAGGAAGCCAATGAAAGGAAGAGGTTTTTCCATACTAGCATAACTGGGCTACCAGAGCCAGCCTATTAGATGTCACTCTTGTCCAAAGCTTAGTGGATTTAAAAAAGAGAACAACTATTTTTATGTGCACAAGAGCATCCAAAATTTAAACAAACTTGACAGAAAGGGAAGAGAGGAACAAATCCTTCATCTAGCAAAGCAGCAGAAAAAAAAMCAAAAGCTGGACTATCAGTCTGATCCCACCAAGGCAATAGGTATGTTCCTAATCTGTTCTCTCTGTGTGGATCTCAGGATTCTTTGAGKCTGTCCTTTGGTTATTCATCCTGCCAATAACGCTGCTGTGAGATGGAGGAAGCAGCAAATTGCACCAGGTCCCAGGTCCAAGTCCCTGGCACTTACAGCATTGGCCAAGATGCAGCAAACTCCTCCTGGTACCGGAATTGCTCCTAAGGAGCACTTGAGAAAATGCCTTTTTTTTTTTTTTTAAATAACACTTCCAAAKAGGGTATTTATCCCTGAACATGCAGTGAACATGAAACCTTGGGCTTCCCTACAGAGCCTCTAGGTGAGTAGCAAGGCACTGGGAAAAAAAGGCACCCACTTCTTGCTTCAACTGTGTGCCTTTGGGTGAAAGGATGTCCAGGCCCCATGTCTCAACCCTCTGTTTTGGGGTGAATATACCCCAGAGTCTGTGAGGAAGCTGCAGATTGTGAGATCTTGTGGTCCATCTTTGACATCCACTGCTGGACAAGCAAAGAGAATGCCAAGATCTCCTTTCCCTCTGAGGCCCATTGCCCTCCAGCACAATAATGGTGTTCCCACTAGGGCTGGATGAAAATGCGGAAGTTTGAGCTCATGAGAGGGAAGAAATGGCCTGAAAACACCACATTTGAAACCAAGTGTTGAATATATCATCCTCCTTTGGGTTACACTCAGTTACTTGAACATGGACATGTGCATAACCCTGCTTGCTTGCACAGAAGCAGCAAGGGTTTTCCCCTTTAACATAAAGAGGGAAGAGATTGTTCTTCTCAGTAGTCAGAAGAATKGAGATGTAGCAGTGCTGGGGCTGGAAAAGCACTTAGCAAGGCAAACAGATCAATAGTAATGAAGTACATTGCTGAGGCTTTAGAAGACTTACTGATTTGCTGATGCAAGGACTCCTGCAYGTGCATCCTGCGGGCATGCAGCGGATGCGGGTGAAAGGAAAGCAGTGCATCTTCCACAGCTACGGAGCTTGGGAAAGCTACCAGGGAGATCAAAATCCTGGTCAACATCAAACATCAAAATCCCGAGCAACAGTTTGCCACTGAGGCAGTTTCAAGAACCTTTGTGACCAAATCAGCTAAAAATAGCTATAGAAGCTTTTCAAAAAAGCTCTACTGTTGTCACAGTGGGCCATGTTGTGATGTGTTATGGGTCTCATATCCTGATTATAACAAATGCTGATTTTAAAATAGTCAAACTTTTCAGATGGAGGAGCTGGAGAACAAACTATGAAGTCTCCTGGTTCTGTACTGCCCATGGTTTCCAAAGTGCTGCTTTGAGCAGTTTGATGTGTCTCAAGTAGGGAGGCAGCGCTGTGCCATTTTTGTCTCCCGGTAGCCCCACACATCATCCCTTCACCCTGGYGCAGCTAGCAATGAATGTCCCTGATGAGAGCTAAGATCCTGGTTCCTCTGTTGTCCAGCATGCAACCATGCAGCTCCATGGAGGAGATCTCCACCATGCACCTTCTCAAGGAAAAGCTTGATGGCACTGCAGGGACCAGACCTAGCTGTGGTGGCTCCAGCTGCCACATCTGCACCCAAGTGGGGTTCGGTGAGCTCTCCATGCCTTGGGGACACATAAGGTGCTTCTTGGCAYCCCTACATTCCCTGTCATGCCTACTGCTTGCAAAGTGAGTCTGCACAGGCAGTGACACTTGATTCCCTGCTACACCACTTGATATCAGTCCCCAGCATGGTCACACCACATGRCGAGCACCCCAAAGGTTGATCCTGATATAAACCTCTCCCAGYCTAGCCTCCTCTGAGCTGTTCTCCTCCCTTGCCTTGGAGGTATTGCCCAAAAATCCTGTCTTTCTTCAAGAGACTCAAATTTTCTGTGGTTGCCTCAGTGGGAGAAGAAAAGCTGTCAACGGGCCCTTCTCCCAGTCCTGGAGAAAGGCCTGGGCAGACAAGGGCTGCATTTTGGACACCGAGACATGGTGAGCAGCTGCCAACCACAAACACTACCGGTTATGCCCTGGGCCTCGGGCACTGGCAGCCTCTGATCTGAGAAGTCAGGGTTATAAATATCAGCAGGTATTTCCCAGGCCCTGGGGAGGGAGCAGCAGGCATCTCTGAAGTGCTGAGCAGTCTGAGGTTGCAGAGGAGAGGCGCTGGGTACGTGCGCCCTTTCATGTTGCGATGTTCAAAACGTTTCGGGAGGAAACTATTCAGTGTTTGCAATCCAAAAGCTCTACAGTGACACCAAGGAAGGGCTTGTTTAGAACCCACGCTCAGTAAGAGCATCAGACAGAGCAGAAAAATAAGACAGTCCTGCGGTTTCCTTGCCAGTTGAGGGTCTCTCGTACCTGATTCATCTTTGTCAGACCCTAACACACACAGTCTTCCCTATATCTCTCTCTATTTTATTTAGTCAGACCCTTCATAATCCCCATTTATTTATACTGGGAAAGCCACAAGGCTACAGATGAGAATGTTTGTAAGAAAGAGCATAATTCTGCTCTCATAGGAATAATGCAGGAACAACGCAGCCAGTTCTGAGATATTTCTCTGAGGGAGAGACAGGAAAAATCTTGGCCCTGGTGAAGTTTTATCACCAGCTGGAGCCAGAAAGTGCTTTGAGACACGAACCACACTAACCATCTGAAAGCAACAGCATCACGTTCACCTTTATTTTGGAGGAGGCTACAGATTTTGTACCCTACAGGGATGGCAGCTTGCTTGAGGCCTGATCCTGCCAGCCCTACTTACAGGGYGTATTATCTTATTCTACAAACTCGCCTGTTTATTCCCGCAGGAGCGCTAATAGAGTAGGATGCTCTTCAAGATGAATGTGTGCGTGGGGTGGGGGGATCAGCCCATGGTAGAAAAGTTTTAATGTGAAGTAAGATCAAACATTGCTGCCACACCTCTACCTCCAGCAGTTTCAGCCTACACAAGAAAGGGGAACGTGCAAATGTGCAGAGGGCTGCTGCCCATGCAGCTTCTAGAAACAGGCAAAGAGAAAGGAGAAGAGGAAGGAATGACATGTAATGATTTTCCAA
>NW_020454538.1:602298-613384 GCF_003342845.1 Nothoprocta perdicaria | reverse complement strand
AAAGAAAAGAAGGAAAGGGAAAGGAAAGGAGAAAAGAAAAGAAGTTTCCCAGCAGTGCATTGATGTTTGAAGCTGAAAAAGTATATTTGGCTCTGCTCTTACACCCATGGACCTAATTGGATTTACTGCCTGGGCACAGGAAAACTTTAAAAGATTATGGAAAGAGAAAAGAATTTGAGATTAACACATGAAGTACATTTCAGGTGGTGGGACAATCAGAAATGTAGTTAAGTTTTGGCAAATCTTTGTAAACCTGAAAGGGACTTAAGACTGAATGCCAGTCGGTGTAATCCATGATCACCGGTGCCTTGTGCCCAGCCCTGATTTTTCTAGACCAGCTAGGTGTTGGAAACACAATGGGTAAGGATGGATTCCTCCCCTCTGCTCAAACCCTTGAGAACAGGGAAGGAAACACAGGGGACTTTCTTTGTCCAGCAACTCTCTAAGGAGAAACCTTTGGAGAGGATGAAAGATATTCCCTCTAAGCAGCCCAACACAGGTCTTGTTCAGCAGCTTGGCCCCAGCCACCTTCCTGTGGTGTCCTGCATCACACAAACTTCTTTCCTATTCATTGCTGTGCTAGCTGACAGGGCAAGGAAAAGTTGTCACTGTTAGGAACATCGCTAGTCCAAGAAGAACCAGGACCTAGACTGGTCTGTCATGTTGATTAGGATTTTTTTGTGCCTGCTAACATCGGTATGGGATCAGTCATGCAGTCTGCGTGTTCCTTCCAACCTAGGGCATCGGGTTTATGCTCAGTTATGCTGGTGTAATTGTGACTTGTGAGGATGGACTCCTAGRAGCAATGCTGGTGTAAAGCGGCTGTCAGTCAGAAGATGAACCCACTTGCATCCTTCTAGTGAAGCCCAACTGCAACAACTTGCTGCTTAAGAAAGTCCTTTGTAGGCTATTTCTCTTCCCTTGCTTGAGCAGCTTTTAACAATCAGACCTATTGAATTATGTTTCCTGGTGTCAGTCAGCCAGCTTGGACCCAGCATGGCTCCCTTGCTGCTTTCAGAGCAAATGCAATTGTAGGTACTATGAATAACCAGATGGATCTAGGGTGATTTACATCAGCAGAAGGACTTGGCCTCATTCCTTCAAACAATTAGAGAAGCACAGTGGTTTTCCTGATGTGTTATAGTGAAAGAAAAAAGACCTCTTCCATGAACAGAGAAACTAATGAACATTTGCCATTAGACATGAGTGCCTGGTGAAATGAAGGGATCTTTCATGCGTTTATCCTCCCTGCCTTCAACCTCAGCACCAGGACCAGGCTTCTTCCCTGTCCTCCACCTCTCTGTTCAGTCAAGCAGCAGTTAGTTTGAAGCTCCATGTGTGGTGGCTGTCCAGCAAGCCAGCACCGCTGAGCTGTAGCTGTGCTTCCTTGATGGAGGCAGTAATTTGGGTCTCTGCTGACTTTGATGACATTTATTGTAATTCATGGATGCAATCCAGCTGAGCAAAAGAAATCTGCCCCCTTCTATGGCTAGGAAATGATTCTTCTTGTCTCATTTTGAAGGAGACCCCAAAAGATAAATCAGATGCATTTCACCTTGGATGCATTGATTTCTCCAGATCAGCTCCACGGGGAACGAGGGTGGTTAGCTCAGATGTAGATGTCTGCACTGGGAACACCTGAAGCTGGTGAAACTAAGCCCACTCTTTACAAAGGTCTGAGGAGTTTTGGTGAGGATCTGAGAGCCAGACATGTAGGTGGGCAGAGAGGGCAGGATGCAGCTCGCAGGTGAGCACCAAACTGTACGTGTCTGCAGGCAGGTGTCTGCAAGAGAGCGGGGTGCCCAGTTCCTGTAATAAGGGAAATAGGCAGTCAGAGGAGCCTGGAGAGTGAGTCACAAATGAAATGTCTGATAGGAAGTGAATCGGGGCAAGTCCTCATTGCAAATCAACATGATTTCCAGGTAGGAGCTGCTCTCCTGGTCATTTGGAGCTCGTTCCTCCTCCTGCTTCCAGTATCCTTCTTGGAGCAGCGCCAAGCATAATTTTCTGATTGCCAATGGCAAGGGAGAAATGGGCTTTCCTGCATCTGCAGCATTTCATCAAACTGAGGACATTAGGGCTTATCCATGCAGCAGGAACTTAGGGAAAGAATTTCCCCCTGCCAAGACCAGAGAGAGTCAAGGTGCTCCACACGCTGCAGCAGCCCTGGGGACAGCCCAAGTGCAAGCAGTGCTGAGAACAAGCGGCTGCTTGGAGAGGGCTCAGATAGGGTGTAATCAAAGTGGTATCATTTCTGGATGCTAACATGACTTCCCCGGGGGTATAAAAGGGACCTGAGTGGCTCTAATTAGATTACCATATCTCCAGAGAAGGATTCAGTTTATAATGTATTTTAACTCCTTTTTGCAGGAGTGTGGAGTGCAAACCAAACCTCACTGTTGCAAAATCTGCAGATTGAAATGCATGGAAAGTGCTTTGCATCACTCTGTTCATGGGGCAGATGTCACAGCTCCCAGTTGCTGGTATTATTTCGGGTGKGTTTAGCACATTCCCAGTTGCACTGTTATGAATCCCTCCCTAAGAACAGTGCTTACCCCATTTGAAAATCCCTTGGAAGAGCATCAGTCCCTGACTGTCCAGATTTAGGGGGAGGAAGAGTAAATGCAGCTTGCTTCCCTAAACAAGAGCCTTCTTGCCTCAAGGAACACTCATACTCCTGCATGAAGCAGATGTACATAAGGGTTAGGCAAGAGATGTCATGGTCCATCATGGTGTCCTGTAACAGAATCAAGGAAAGGTGACTTCAGAGCCACCTCTTGTGTTTCAGACTGGCACAAGGGCACTCTTGTGATGGAAGCTTTTGGAAACATGGATTTCATGCCTAGCTCTACTATGGCACTGTGTTATCCTTAGAAAATCCCTTTCCTCTGCTATGCCCTTAGCTCTGGCTGTAAAACAGAGCTAGCAGCACTTCTCTGATCTTACTTGTCTCTTTGGATTGTCACTTTTATGAGTTAGAGAAGCATGCTTCACACTGTGGCAAAAGCTGCTTTTGGAAAGGAAACAGTATTCAGAGTTATGATAAATGACCTTTAACATTCATGGCGTGTACATTGCTCTAGCTTTCCCATTGCTCACGTGCTCCCACCTTAGACAGTGAAAACAAATACATGCCCTTGTTCAATTATAATATATCGATTYCCCAGTTCTTTCAGCATCCCTTTGATTTCTCATCGTCTCACTTCTCTGCTATGCTGCAAATAATAGATTCTAAGTTGCAGAGAGAGAGAAAAAAAGATGTTTTTCCCTCCTCACTAAAGTATTAAAGAGCATGTATTATAGCTTTGTTGCTCATGTAAAGTAAGCAGTAGCAAGAGTCCCATCCCCAGCCAAGCCTGGCCAAACTTCTGCCACCAAGTCTTCCATGGTTTCGATGCTAGAGATCCAATAGTGTCTTGAAACTAACCAAAGTTTGTTGCCCTAATTACTAGTGCCCCAACAAGCAGTTCAACTGCCCTCATAAGCTGGGGACAGCTTATGGCACAGGCTGCCTTGGAGCTGCTATGTGCAAGAGACAACTCTTCCCCGCGCACCCATGGGTGCTGAGAGACACTCACCTCTAAGGCCAAGCTGACCTTTACAAGCAGCTTTCTCTGCAAGTGCCCAGCAGCCTGGACATGCCAGCAACAGCAGTAACGTCCCTGTTAAACCAAAATTCTTGTACTTTGTGAGCAATTCTCATACCAGGAAAGAGGTAACAGGTATGACATATAAATCAGGAGCCTAAAGATGGAGCCTTTGTATTTCTTGATCTCCACTGCATTTCCTTTCTGTAGACTTCTCCTGCCTCCCCACCAACTTGCAGCCTCCTTAGGTAAGGAGGTGCAATGCGTCCCTAGGAAAAGGCCACCACTGCAATACCCCGCAGTCATGGTGGATGAGGTGCGAGTCCTGCCAGCTCCTGAACTCTCCTGGGTGGGAAATGGCACAGGTCCAGCCCCACTCTTTAATTAGACAGAAAAACAGCACCACTTGAGGGGTCCAAGGGCAGATCAGCCATCAGTCATGGCCTGACTAGTCACTGTTTATTGCTAGCAGGGACCCATGGCATGGCCAGTTTTGCTTTATCAATAAATCCTAGGCACAATCCATGGAGCTGCATGGATGGGGAGACGCCTCTTACACTCTGGCAGCAGCCAATTACCCCCATGAGGTGCGTGGTGTTTAATTCCCACGTGTGCAATCTCTCCACTTTTATGTGTCCCGGGGCAGTTGCAGAGACACCATCTGAAGCAGGCGAGAGCCGGGTCTGCTCCAGAGCCCTCTGAAGTCAGTGGGAGTCTTTCTCCTGACTTCACTGCATTCGGGGCAGGCCCTGCATGAACATCCCTCGGGTTAGACTGTTTAATCATCCATTCAGGAACACACAAAGCAGATCACATACAGTCTTAGCCTGCATTGTACGGTGTTATGAAACGAGAAGATTATTTGATATGATTCAGAGATAGCACAGGTATAAGGTTAAAAAAAAAAAAAAAGAAACAACACCTTTGATGTTTTACATTATGCTTCAGTTATTCCTCGAGGGGCATATTCTCGTCACCTTACCCAGGTGAATATCATGCTTGCTAATTTGGTCAAAAACATTCCCTCAAACTGCTTTTTAACAGAAAACATTTGAGAAGGGGGAGTTCAGCTTGGTGGAGACGCCTGCCAAAATGAAGGGAAAAGAAAAGATGAATCCGTTGGTTTTCTTCTTTCAACGGAGAAAAAGAAAAAAAAAGGAACAAAAATCTGTTTCAGAGGGATTTTCTAACAGGATATTTTTTGTTTCCAAAGCCTATGGAGAAACAATAATTTCACAGCAACTGTATTTTCCATTCAGCAAAACTATTTCTAGCTGATGCATCAATCACCTGTGTTACCACCAGAGAAGTCTGATTCTCACTGTGCCTCTCTTGGGTCAACATGAACCTTTGCCCTTTTCACCACTTTCTGAGGTATCAGAACCAAAGCAACAGGACTGACTCCCACAAATGAGCATCTTACCCCAAAGTCAAATGAAATCTGCAGGTTTGTTGGCGCTCTCCCTAGCGAAGCTTGGCAAGGATTTGCTGTTGCTAGAAATATAGGGAGGGCAAGGTCAAGGTAGCAGCAGAGCAGTTTCTCTGACTAGACCTACCGCTGCCTCTTTAATCCTAAAGATTATGGGGAAAAAAAAAAGAATATAACACAGGCAATAAAATCTTGTGCATAGGCACAGTGTGCCATGAACGGCTTACATGGGGCAACAGGGTAGATCTAATGGCTCGTTCCTCAGAGGAGATGCCAACACGAGCCCGTGGCCGGTGGCAGCAATCGAGATGCTCCCTCCAGAAGAACTGGCAGGCGATGAAACCCATCACGGAGCCGAATCCCCTCGGAGCGCCCGCGAAGGGGCTCGCCGCGGCGGAGCTGGGGGATTAACAGCCCTGGCACCCGAGCTGCGTTTGTTGGTAGGAGCTGGGTCTCCTTAGGGGCCTGGGCTGCTCCAGCTGTGCCGACAAAACCCTTGTGGCGCGGGGCCGGGCGAGCGCGGCCTGCGGCAGGGCCTGCCCCGGCCTCCGCGGGCACGTCGACAAGGCCGGCGCTGACTGAGCGCGGCCCAACGACCCTGCGCCGCGGAGACGCCGCACGGGGCAGCGTCTCTGCTCCTCACCCCGCATGTCTCAGCCCTGCTTTCCAGCTGGGCGCTGCCTTTGCGGTGGCTGCATTTGCAGCGCCCCAATGTAGGAGCCGTGTGGGGAGTCCGGGAGGGGACAAGGTCCGCAGGGAGCAGCCAGTTGTCCTTGCAGTCCCGAGCGGGGCCATGACTTCGTACCAAGCGTGGCTGTGCTGCACTAGCCCTGGCAGCGCCAGCAGTGCCTGGCAAGGATGTGCCTTCCTGGGCCTTAGCTTGGCTTCCAGACATGGGGGATTTGGGGACTGACAGCCATTCCCGGAGAGGCCACCGCTCCCTCAAGGCCAGACGGAGTCATTTTAAGGGGCAATTCCTGCAGCTCCTGAAGCAGAGAGGATGGAGGAGCTTGAAGTCTGGGCCTCTCCCAGAGACCTTCCCTGGTGACTTCCCTGGGAAGAGGCTCTGCCCTGGGGGCTGCTGTAAACCCCCTCTCCGGCCTGGCCAGGCTGGGACCGGCTCATTGTCATGGGGAACCGCCAGCCCATGCATGGCCTTGGCATCTAGAGGCCGGGAGGCTCTCAGGGTGGGACCAGGGGGCTAATTGCCTTTGTCACCTTCCTCCCTCGGCTCAGGGACATGACAAAAACTCTGCTGCTTTTAAGTGCCTTTCATTAAGCGCAGTGCTCCTGCCTTCCCTCTCCTAGGACTTGGGCGTTCCTATAAGAAGAAGCCCTTTGAATGACAAAAGGAAACCTAAAAGGCTGCCATTAACTGGCCCYCTCGGCTCCTCTCCGCAGACTGGGTGTCTATTTGCTGAATGCTGCTATCAGGTGTCCCCTGGGCAGGTCACTTTAGCATGGGCATGCCGGCCTTTGCACCCATGTGTGTCCCCAGGAGGGCCCGGAGTCCCTGACTCCAGTTTAGTCACTCACTTTCCCTGGAGGGAGCAGGATTTGGGATTAAGGGCAGGAGAGGTGCAGTGGGGACAGGTAGACCTGCCCAGCCGTCCCCCAGGAGAGAGGACGGGGACAAATGCCTGTGGTGGGCGATTCCTCTTGGCCCTGCTCAGCCTSTTCTGGCCGTGCCATGGTAGGAGAAGCCATGGGGTGTTTGCTGAGCACAGGCTTGCAGAGGCATTCCAGGGAATACTGAAGATTTGGGATCTTAGAAGGAAGCACTTATGGGCATGCTTTGCAAAAGCAGATAGCTGAAAGAAGCAGCACAGCAAAAATCCTGAACCAGTCTCGTGGGCAAAAGAATATTGGATGGAAACACAAAAATCCCCACTGTGGCCCCACTATTTGGTAASGTTTGACAGCAGGCAGGTGGAGCAGGGAATTGTGGCAACAGTCCCTTAGGAGCACAAGGGAGCAGTTCTCCACTTCTCCAAGGAACTATTTGAAATCTTTTTAASGCAGTGAGAATCCCTACACTTCCTCTAGATCAAACTCAGCAGTCCAAAGCCCAAATAAAACAAGCTATTTGGCTTGCATGACTGAGCCCAAGCAGGGCAAGACCCAACGCCTTGCTTTCTTGCTCAGGGCAATCTCTCCTTTCTCTCCCCTCGTCCCTACCGCTGCACCACCTGCAAAGCAAGCAGACSTGAGGAAATGAGCCCAAAAGGCAGGGAAACCAGATCCACGCTGGGAAGGGGTGAGCAAGACTGGGCTTAGGTGGTCCCAAAGAGCTGCCACCCACCCAGAGATTGTATTGGGCCAGCGCTGGGGAAAGCACTTGGTCCTGATCCTGAGCACGTGGAAATCATCTGACACTTCGTCATACTCCATTATATTTCAGATCGGGCTGGTGGTTTGTCTTGCATCACCACCAGGTATGTTAAGCAGGTAGCCAGCGAGGTGCTGGAACGCGCTGCCAAGGAGACGCTTTCGGATAGCCTGCAGGGACGGCCTTGCATTAAGTCTGATGCACCTATGTTAAACAGCAGCAATTTCATGCTTAACTCCCTTATTAGTGCTACATTCCTCTAGAAGTCATTTTTATATATGGCTAAACGCAGAAGCCAGCCAGCGGCTTATGCAAACTGCAAGAATTGGGAGTTTATTGTTTTGCATAATGGGTATTGCAGGAGGGCTCCTCCTTCCACAGCAGCGTGAATCAGGGAGGCTGCTCAAGGGCCTGTTCACAGCTCATCATGGCCCCACTAGATGGGGGTCCCACTTCTGCATGAGTCTGCATGTTTAAGCAGGTGCAATCATATGCAAAAAAAAAAAATATATATATATATATCTTATCATTATTTTTAAAATTTATTCTGGATGAGCCTGCATTTTTAAACAGGTGCAATCATATGCAAAAAAAAGGTAATTTTAAAAAATTGCAAAATGGATCATGCCAATGCAGCCACACTCAGGCTCCACGCGCTCTGCCAGCTAGCACCAAGTTGCAGCCAGCCCTGCTACTTATACTTTTGCAAACTTCTATTATTTTGRCTAAACCAGAAAGAAAATAATAATAATATTAAAAAAAAATGAAAAAGGATGGTTGCAATTCAGATGATCAGCAAAAGCAACCAAAGAGGAAAGCCTCTGGTGTCCACTCTGCATAGGGAGACCACAGGAGGCTGCAAACCAGCTCCCTGCCTCTCCTTCGGATGGAGTGCAGGTTTTTCTCTACCTTTCTGCAGGGATGAAATTGTTCACAAATCACCTTTTCTCCAAAAAACATGAAAGCAAAACCTTGTCTCCCAGACAGCTACAAATTGCCTCAAATTTACGGAGGAACAAGCAGGCAAAAAATCTAGCAATTGTTAACATTTTATTCCCAACAGTTGCTGTTCAACCTGAAGAGTTTCATTAATACACTAACAAAAAAAACCAAMCAAACAAAAATCAGCAACAACAAAAAAGAAGTGGAAACAAAGTAAAATAAACTTTACCAAAGTTTAAACACATTATAAATAAGAACAGCTCCAGAGCATAATTTACAAATATAAAACCACATAGAAACATATTTACAGGAGAGTTACATTACATACAAATATGTATAAAAATACCCAGCTGCTCATTCTCTTGCTAAAGCTGCATGGCTAGAGTGGTATCTTTGGTACTAAGCTCAAGGGGAAAAAAAAAAAAAAGATTGTTTTACAAACCGTGGCCCCGCTTGCACAATATGCCCTGCACAGGGAGATCACAAGGCTCCAAGGAGATCTGGGACGGGTATTTACCCAGTGCCTACCCATGCAGGGCATATTGCAAGACCAGGGCAGAAAGCAAGGACTTACAGAGGCAATTGCTGGCAGAATATTTTTTTTTTCATTTTTTTTACTACATTGTACAAGGCACTTCATAAGAAATCTCTTCATTTTTTATTTTCCTGCTCTCCTCTAAGACTCACTGGGTGTCTACACTCGGCTGTTGCTGCTGCCACTTTACGGCTATATTTTTTCGAAACTCTTATTCTACATTCAGGACTGAAAACCTCTTGGCATCACTCATTCAGTTCACTTTTGTCCACAGCAAAATGGCAAAACACCTCAAATTTTCCAGGATGGGGAGAAGGGACTTTGCATCTGCCTTCTGCTGGTGTTCCTGGGGCATTTTCCTTGCAAAAGCTGAGGAAGATCTATCTTCTTGGAAGAACTCCTGGGAAGCGTCTCTGTCGAAATGCTGGCTGGAAAGGACCGGCTCCTCCGCGCTGCCGGATCCGCCCGCATCTCCCGTTCCCTTGGCGGCACCAACGGCCGCCGCGTGCCCTACACCTCCGTGCCGTCCCGGGTGTAGATGAGGCTGTTAACGGTGAAGTTGTAGTAGTGGTTGTACTGGGCTCCCTGGCTGCTGCTGCTGGGGTGGAAGGAGCTGTAGTAGGCGGGCGAAGGTCCCGGCACGCGCTGCAGCTGCTCGGGCGAGGGCACCTCCTGGGAAGAGGCACTGGAAGCGCTGAAGGTGCCGCTGCCCAGCTGCCCCGCGGAGAAGTTCCTGTGGTGCAGGTCCCCGGGCAGCCCCGCAGCCAGGCGGCCGCCCCCGCYGCTCAGGGAGCTCATGCCGCTGAAGAAGGTGCTGAGGCAGCTGGGCGTCGATGAAATGATGCCAGAGGGAGAGGAGGTCTTGGGGTGGTCCCTGGCCGAGGGCGACGGCTCCAGCTCGGGCGGCGGGCTGCTCCCGCACGGCTTGCCCGCCATGGGCCGCTCCTCCTCGGCCTTGAGGCCGCCGAGGGAGGAGGCCGCGGGAGCGGGCGCGTTGGGCTCCGAGCGCCGCTTGCGCTTGCGGCGGAAGTTCCCGTTGTCAAACATCTTCTCGCAGTTGGGGTCTAAGGTCCAGTAGTTTCCCTTCCCTGGTGGAAAATGGATGTGAGGAGAGAGAAAGTCAATGGCTGCGGTGGTGAGCCCTGCTGCGGCCTGGGTAAGCGGCATCCGTCCCTTGACCGAAGCCTGTCCCCACTCGGAAGCGCTTGAGGGCACCTTGACCAGCACCGGTGCAGCACCCACAGCTCTCCTACAGCCCTCCCAGGAGAGGAATCCAAAGCCAGACTTTAGACACCATCAGCCTCCACATCGTGATGGATCTAAGGCTGGATCTATGGAGGAAAACCTCCCACCACAGAGTTGAAACCTCCCAGAGGCACTTTGGATGTGCCTGGAGGCTCCCCTTGCTCTTCCCATGTTACTGCCACCTGTCCTGTCCATGACACAGGTGATGGAGGTGTCCGCGTGACCCTCCCAAGGGGAGCACCAACAATAAGGCGCACGTGCAAAGCACAGGACACATCCACATTCGGGATGATGGAAAAGAGCAGCCCAGTGCCCCCGATCAATGGTGAGCTGGACAGCTGTGACACTGGCTGTGACACCGGCTGTCCCTACGCACAGCCCCATGGTGCCTGGCCCCATGAGGCCCACGAGGAACCTCAGACCGTCACCTCCCCAGCCTCCCTGTCCCCGCTGCCCACAGAGAAGAGGGCCAAGAGCGCCCAACGTGTCGCCTCTCCCACCCACRGCGTCCCGCCGCGTCTCGCTCACCAGGGTCATCCTCGTCGCGGGGCACCTTGCGGAAGCAGTCGTTGAGGCTGAGGTTGTGGCGGATGGAGTTCTGCCAGCCCGCCTTGCTGCGCTTGTAGAAGGGGAAGTTCTCGGCCACGTACTGGTAGATGTGGCTGAGCGTGAGCTTGCGCTCGGGCGCGCTCTGGATGGCCATGGCGATGAGCGCCGAGTAGGAGTAGGGCGGCCGCACCAGCTTCAGCAGCTCCTCCTGGCTCGCCAGGCTCAGCCAGCTCAGCTCGGCGCCGCCCGACGACGGCGACCCGGGCGCGGGGGGGGACCCCACGAGCTGCCCGCCCCGCGCGCAGCCGTACGAGCCCGGCGGCAGGAAGGTGGCGGCGGCGGCGCCGGGGGGGCCCTGCAGGTAGGCGGGGGGGCTGTTCATGCCCCACAGGTAGCCCGCGTTGGCGGCCGCGCCGTAGTCGCCGAGCGCGTAGCCGCCCGCGCGCTGCCCCGACGAGGCGGCCGCGGCC
>NW_020454538.1:590565-602028 GCF_003342845.1 Nothoprocta perdicaria | reverse complement strand
AATCCCGGGGGGCTGCGGCCC
The DNA here is from genome assembly GCF_003342845.1 of Nothoprocta perdicaria. Taxonomy (NCBI): domain Eukaryota; kingdom Metazoa; phylum Chordata; class Aves; order Tinamiformes; family Tinamidae; genus Nothoprocta; species Nothoprocta perdicaria. Next base: position 602,007 of record NW_020454538.1, on the reverse strand, counting down.
GGCGCCCTTATAGCCCGGCGCGGCCTCCCCGCCCGCGGCCGCGCAGCCAGTAGCGCGGCGGAGGGAGGCGCGGGACAGGGAGGGGGCCCGAAAGCGGGGCGGGAGGGGGCGGGAGGCAGCGGGAGGCGCCAGCGGTTTGGATGGGCCCCGCGGGGGCGGAGGGGAGGGGGGGACCGGCGGCGCGGGGCAGCGCCGCGACCCCCGGCCCCATCCCCGTCCCTCCTCCGCAGGACCTCCCGGTGCCGCTCGAGCCCCTCTCCCGCGGTGCCGCTCGGGACCCGCCGGTGCCGCTCGGGTCCCCCCGATGCCGCTCGGGACCCGCCGGTGCCGCTCGGGACCCGCCGGTGCCGCTCGGGTCCCCCCGATGCCGCTCGGGTCCCCCCGGTGCCGCTCGGGACCCGCCGGTGCCGCTCGGGACCCGCCGGTGCCGCTCGGGTGCCCCCGGTGCCGCTCGAGCCCCTACCGGGCTCGGCTACTCGCAGGGCTCGAGCGCTGCGAAATTCATCCTGGCGCGAGCAACGTTGAACGTTGAAGCCAAACGGAACCTTGAGAGAGGTGGTGGGGGGGTCGCTCCTGTGCCGGGGAGAGAGACCCGTCGGGTCCGGGGCACGGCTCTCTAGGAATAAAAGAAAAAAAAAATAAAGGAAACTTTCTCATCTGCAGATGTATTTTTTTTTTCCCGGAATTCCCATAATTTAGTGGCCGGCTGCCTGTGCTTCGCCCGATGCTCTCGGGGTTTGGGGCGAAGGGGTCGGTCCATCCTGGCGACTGCCTGGGGGTCTCCGTGTCCCACGCCTGGAGCGGGAAGGCGCAGAAAGGACGAGCCCCGCGGACCCCTGGTACCACACGTGTCCACAGTGTCCTGCAATCTTAATTTCCTTGCAAGGAAATTAAAATAAAAGCTATCAAACTGCACGGAAGAATTTGGAGAATCTTTGCCCCGTTGCTTTGAGGATGCAAATCCTCAGGTCTTAAATATTATTGTTATTCAATTCCCTTTTCTGCTGATAAAGATGCGTAAAAAATCGCCTTTCAAGATACAAATGGGAAGTGTGTAGAACCTCCCTTTCAGGATGCAAATGCAGAGGGGGCTCTGCATGTGTCTCGATTTGACATCGGGATTTCGGGGAGCAAACGGAGAGAAGATCAATTATAAAGAATCTTTCCCTTTTGTGTTGTCAATAAAGTACTTAATAGTGGAAATAATAAAATATTTAATAAAATAGTGTACTTGTAAATCGGGGAAGCCCAAAGCGAGCAGCTTTCCTGGGTTGGATCAAATCACAGGTTTTCATCCCTTGGGTCATTTAAGCAGGAACACGATAACTGGAGAATTCCTGCCATTAGTTTTCATTTTAAAGTGAGCAAATAGATAATTTGGGAATAGAGAGTCATTTAAAGTCAGTGCAATGAAGAAGAATGATTTAGGGTCTCCTTTAAGCACAAGAGAGGATTTTTTTTCTGTATTATTTATTATTATTGTTTTCTTTCCGTCTCTGCTGCTGTTTTTGTTTGGTATCTCCTTGGGGAAGAGCTCGCTGTGTGCATCGTGAGCGCGTTTGCAGAGTCACARCAGCAGGAGAAATGTCCACGTTGGATTTTGTGAGCCGTCTCTTCCCTCCTTTCCTTCTGCGCCTGTAAACCTTTATTATTTGCAACTGTTCTGCATCTTTCTGAAGTCACATCAGAAAAAAAATGATACTTTGCAGTCTAAGCAGAAAGCTGCATCTAAAAGAAGCAGCTTATCAGAAAACCGTAGCTAATAAGGGCACTGAAAGGACAAGAAGCAGGTAGCTTTCAAAGGGAGATTCCTTTCGCATTTGGAGAGCCAACCTGGAGGTTTGATTCCCCAAAACTACAAGCCCGCGTTCATGYGTTTGCTCACAAGGTCTGTGATAGCCCCAGTGGGGAGAGGAGCAGCTATCAGCCGGATCCCTTGAAACGACAATTTTTGCTTCGGGATTTGGTGCATTTGGAAAAGGGCAGAGCCACCTAGAGGAGCGGGCTGGCTGCGAGGAGGTGCCGCGAGGGGCACATTCCCTGGAAGGCACCGGAGGTCGGAGCCTTCGCGCTCTCTTCCCTTCATTTCTCTGCCTCCAAMAAAGGAAACAGCTGAGAAAAATCCTGCTGAATTAGCGCTACTAAAAACACGTGTCCTCAGAAAACTCCAGCTCACTTTACCAAACAGTAGGAAATGTGAAACAAAAATAGCTTTAGAAAGGTTATTACCTAGCCGGCACGGATATGCAAACCAGCACTTAATTTAAAGAGTGGAGAGAATAAAGCTTTGATGGTGCGATGGCTTCAGAAATGTTTCATTTTCTTAATGTGTTTGCCCTGCAAATGGTATTCAGCATTGCCTCGATGCATTGCGAGCTCTCAGTACGAACCTGTTGCTCTCCCCCTTTGCCAAGGCACGGGGAGAGCAGCGAAACCCGGYGCTCTCCCGTTGTGCTGGCTAAACCCTGCTCTCTGTTTGCCTCGGAGAGATGTGCAGAGTGGCCAGCAAGTCTGGGACCGACACTCCAAGGTGGGATTGGTTGCAAGGTGAGTGTCTGGGGTGATCATCTGTCACTGCAAGAAGTCAGTTGGGCTTGAGCAATGCCTTGAAATTGCTCTGTTATTRTTAAGTCACTGGGATGTTCATTAAGAGCAGCCGTGAGCTTGGCTGGGCAGAGGAGCACATGGCACCTTGGATCAGAGCTGAGCAGCCTCTCCAGTCTCTTTGGAAAGCGTCTCGAGAGCTGGTGAGGGGAAGCACTGCAGGAGCACAAAGTCTTCCCCATCCTTGGTTTGCACCAGCAATTCCATTCCTTCAGGGCCCAGCTGGTCCTTGCTGTCCCCGCAGGAGGCACTAGGCAYGGGGAGGAAGACGCTGCCTTTGCCTCTAAGGCCTCGCTCCTCTGACATGTAGGCACAGGCTGAGCTTGGCTGCGCGGAGCTCAGGTGTGCGCAGCTGAACCCTGCAAGTGCTGCCGAGCCGAGCGCTCAGCCTTGCAGCGGCCCGAAAACCTGCACCGAGCTGGGCAAACCTGCAAACCCTGAGATCCAGCCACACGGAGCAGGTTGCAGGATCCGGACCTCAGAGCTCATACTGGTCGCTATTGGCCTTCCTGCTAGGATAGAGACCAGATTCCTTTCATTGGCTCCCAAATGCTGCAGTGAAGCCGGAACCACAGGTTTGGTTTGTTTTGGCTGCATTTGCAATAGAAGTCTCCCTTTCTCCCTAGGGCTGACAGGAGGCAAGGCAGTAACTCCATGGCCCACGTATAAAAGAATTCTTCATGTGCAGATTGTATCTTCCTCCAGAGTCATCAACAAAATTGGGAGTGAATTCTTCAACCTCTAGGACAATTTGGTAGAATTATTTTTTTATTTATTTTTTCTTAGCAGTGGTCCAGGACCTTTGCTCTACCTTCATTCTTAAAGAATATCAGCAAGGGACTGACCAAGAACAGCTCAAATTAAATTTAAACCCATGATCTCAAATGGCAGGGTGCTCTGTGTATGTATATACAGCTTGAACTAAGTTTTATCTGTTACCTAAGGAAAATAATATATATTCCTCCATTGTTGTATGTAGTAACCTGTTGGACTGMAGTGCAAATGCTGGTGATCAAATTTTGCCACATAAGTTGATAAGATCAGAGGTTTTCATCCTTTCTTGACTTTTCAGACCCTACAACATTTCCCAAGGAGGTATCCTCATTCCATGATTTTCAGCCCACGGACCACAGGCCTGATTGGGTTTTGTTGCTGGTTGCTCTCCACGGTCTCCTTGAAAACACTGGAGGCTGCAGATTGAAAATGCCAAGAGGGGCAGCATTTTGGGGTCACAGATATTTTTCCTGTTACATTTATGTGGTGCTGAGTGTGAGGGAGCCCTACGGACTTGGCCACAAGACACTCGGTGAGTCATTGCAGTTTATTGCAAGCCACACGAGCTCTTTTCGCTGCCGTGGCTGCTGTACTTGCACGAGTGTTTTTGTGGCTGTGGACCAGCAAAATGATCCAGGTCAAAAAGTACCCTCCCCACTGCTTTTTTTTTTCTTTTTTCCCCCCACCTTTTTTCACTTCTTTTAACTTTATCCACCACTTTTTCCTTTTCCACTTTTTTTTCCCCACAGTGTGTATTAGCCTGGGCTGAATGCCTTGATCCAGCTCCCTGCATGATCCAACAGATGTTCGCACTGAGCAAAGGGAAATGGAAGAGCATCCTCSGGAGCTGTTTCAGAGCATTCATGGTACCAAAGCCTTGGGGGAAGCCTTCCCGGCCCAAGGCCGAGCACCAGTCCTGTCTTTCTCCCTCTCCCTTGACTTTCCTCTCCTGGTGGTGCATTTAGTGGGTGACTTTCAGATTCAAATCAGGCTCCTGCCTTGCCCCTTCCTGAATGGAAACTTGTTAGCAACAGATTAGCCCGAGTTTTGATAAAAGCTTCATTGTTTTGCAACCTTTGTAGGCTCCGGCTCACTGGGCTCACGCTAAAAGTGGGGTTAAACAGACGCCTTGGGAGGGAGGCAGCTGCAATGGGGAACCTCCAAGTTGTGGGGTGGTTTGAGCAGCTCTGCATGTGAGACTTGGTTTTACCAAGAAACTCAATTTGGGGATTGCACAGTGGGGAAAGGAGAGGGAAGGAAAACAATGTTTGCAGGGGGATGAAGCCCACGGTGCAGGGGTTCGGAAACAAGTTTGCAGAAGTAGTTGGCATTTCTCCTGACAACCTCAAAGAGCAGCCCCTCTTCTTGCCCAGGAGTCACAAAGAAATCCCCACTCCCACCCCACAAACTTGATACCTCCTTGTTTAATTTCTGCAACAATAAAAAAGTCTGTCTGACAAAGAGTGGCGACCAACCTGCCAGTACCTGATGCTACCTGATGGTCTGATGTTGACTTTCCTGTGAGGAGTATGAAGCAGGGCGCTTTACCTCTTCTGCTTCTAACTGGAAACAAAGGTGAGCTGAAATAAAGCCATTTCTTTGGGGTTTCTGCCTCCTTTTGATGCAAATTGAGAGGTTTGACACAGAGTTGGGTGCTCTAGGCTTGCTGGGCTGGGATCACCAACAAGGTGAACACCAACATCCTTTGATTTTAAGTCATCTAAACAAGCCTTCGTTGCCCTCAAATAAATAAYGGAAATAAAAGAATATAAGGATGAATTTGTAAACAGCTAAGGTAAAAATGTTTGAAACTAGTAATAGCTAAAGGTGATAGCCATCATCATAAGAAAATAGAAAAGTATTAAATGAATCTTCTTTTCTCAKGTTAGTTATGGGGAGAAAATCAGGCAATGTATTAGTATCAGATACCTATGAAAGAACATTTTTTGCTCCCTTAATGAATAAGTATTATATTAAAGAGTAGTCATATAAAATATTTTTTAATTAGTTCATCCAGGTGTTATGAGAAACCCCAGAAGAAGATGCACCCAAGGCCATATTTTCACTGTTGTTGCTGGYATATTATGAGAGAATACAGACAAAAGGAGCAAACACCGGTAGAAGACGAAGATAAGGACCACCGTATCTTYGTGGAACTGGCTGAAGCAGGACAGTAGAACCAAAACAGGGCCTACTGAGTCAAAATGAAGCCATATATGGAAGTGACTTCCGGGAAGACGACCACCAGGGGGTCTCAAAAAGACCACCAGAGACCACCAAAGGGACAGAGGGCRCATGCGTGTGAGGGTGGGRTATATTGTAATTAGTTCCAAGAAATGGAATGAATATGTATGATCATTTCCTAGAATTTAATGCATATGTAGATAATAGAGAAATAAAAGTTTTAGCAAGCACCCCCTAGGGCATGCASGATAGGTGGAGCTATCCCCCGTGCATCCAGCGCTGCAATAAAGTGAATGCCTGCTTCTTAATACTACATTGGTGTTAAGAGGTTTATTCCCGGTTTTCGGTGACACAGGTAATTTATATGCAAGGGTTTTAGAACTCTTGGAGCCAGGGATGTAATGAGCCCTTAATGCTGATTTTTGATTCTAGGATACTGGAAGGATTTTAGAGGACTGGAAGCAAACCAGTTATTTGAAAGTGTTGGGCACATGAGTTGAGTAACATTAAGGCTCTCAGCCTGTCACTATCACAGACAAGAAATAGCGGGCACATCACTTGATTAATGAATTATTAAAGAAAAACAATAGAGCTGATGCCAATGGATGTGCTAATATAGAAAAGAGGTCTTGTAAAATTGATTTGCAGCTGTCCTCCAGTAAGAATGAGCAGTTGTTGATGTAACTGATTAGTAAACACCATACTGGATAGTATAAAACCCATGTAGTGCAAATKAAGTGGATCTAACASGTTAAGTAGTAGATATCAGGATGTTACYGAGGAATCCTTGAGTCTGAAATYCTGGGGACTGGAACTGGGATGAAATACATGAGATATATTTCAATCTGGAAAAGTAGAAGGACACATCTAAGAACAAAACCTGAGACTGCTGGTGAAGTGTGTCCTGGAAATGATTTTTTTTTTACAAAAACTTGTAATAAGATTGTGAATTATTCTTGATTATTCTTTCACTAATCAGCTGYTCCTTGTTGTGTCTTTGGAGAATGAGGTGTAAGAATAAGGCATTATAATAAATTCATATTTGATACTATGTCCAGTTATGATGGCACCTCTAAAATCAGAAGTGGCAGAGGAAGGTGGCAGATATATTAATGTTTACTATTTAGTCAAATAGAAAAACTAAGAGACCTTGAATAGAACAGGCAGGATGCATATTCCAGAGAAGACATGACTTCACGCAACTGCAGTCAAGCCCTGAAACTCCTCACTTTAACTGCTTATGAGAAGGGAGGGTTGTGGATGACTTGACTGCAGTCTATAAATACATACACAGGAGCAGAAGAATGATGATAAAGACCTGGCAGATAATGCTGAAGCAAGAACTAGTGGCCAGAACTGAAGGAGAAACACAAAAGGCTCAATTCAGTTGCTCAGATGTAGGTATCTGGTGCTATATGAGGAGCTATGCATATAGTAAACAATTACTAGAATAATTTACCAAGAGTTCTTGGAGATCCATCACTGCTTGACAGAAGGCTGAGGGAAATTGTGGCCTGAGTCCTTCTCCATGCTTATGGGATACTCATAGCGACCTCCCATTTTCCCACCATCCCACCATTCTAGCTTAAACAATGCATTGAAATTTTTTGTTTCCAACATGAGAGTCAGAGCTTTGCTCAGCTATGTTGCAGGCTTTGCACTTTGTTTAATTTTGCCCAGTAGAGACAAATACTGGGAAAATACTAAGTTTTTAGGATCTAGCTTGCCTAGTGCTTTTGGTAATCAGAATATTGCTCCCCTAAATAAGAGGTACCTTCTTTTGGAAGTGTGGCTCCCATGAGAAGGGCTAAGCACCATCATTATCACCGAAGCCAAAAAYCTGCTCATGAGAAGTGTTCAGAAAATGCAGAGTAGCATGTGCAGAGCCCACAGGGCTAACTCTGCCATGAAGGTTCCTGGAAAGAAAAGTGATGTTCAGTTTTCTTGGCTGTGTATACACTATCTAATAACTGCTACTAGCTCAGTCTGTCCTACGAGGGAAAATATTCCTGTAAGAGGATAGCTACTAAAGGAMGCTTTGGTCAGCAGAAGTACGATGTGAAATCATTTTAGGAAAACATCAGTGCTAAGGAGCAAATTAGAGATGTTCTAGTGTAATACTGTTGGACTTGTGAAAATCAGGTGGGCAGCCAAGGCAGTGATGCCAAATGGCAAAATTTTAAGGCAGTGACAAATGCACAAGAGCGATATAATTAGGATTCACAATAGTCGGAAAACCCATGGTCAACTCARGGGTTGTCGCGGTTCAGAAATCAGCTGTTTTCATCAGGATACAGAGCTGTGCAACAGCCTACAGACTATGACAATTGCCAAGGAAGAAGCTCTTTGATTTATTTGAAGAATTKCAGGCTATTCTGCTGCTAGACAAGAAATCTCTAATCAGTATYCCCAATCAGTAGGGATAATCCCTACTGATTCCCTATCCCTAATCAGTATTGAACTGYTCATGTCCACATGACTGAGAAACGTAACTTTGGCACGTGCCAAAGAATGGCCATGGCAATCCAGCCAGGAGCAAATATGGCAAGTGCCTGCAGGTTTTCATGATGCTCTACAGGCTCTCTATATACATATAAAAAAAGAGAGCTTTGAGTGCAAACTAAATAGGAAGCAAAGCTGAAAAGTTCCACCTGCCTTATAGGAAAACCAAAMTTGGCCAGGAGAGGAAAGGCAGCCACTGCTCTCTGGAGCAGTGGTCCCCTCTAGTCTTAAACTCTTCCTCTGCCCTCAAAACATCTATTTAATATGGTGAAAAATGTGAACTATGGAAGTTGGTCAGCTTCTAGATGGTGCAATCAGCTACAGCATAGATGAAATGGAATAACCACATGCAGGAAGGAGTAAGATTCATTCCAAGCCAAGAGCTTGAAGGACTCAACTCAGAAGTTGTCACTAAGAACCAGATAGAGAAGATTCATCAGTTCTTGAAGTTAATGACCTAACAGGCAGGGAAGGAGGCAGCTATTAAGCTGGAAACTGTCCAGTGAAAGGCAGAATACAAAGCTGAAAAGATAAATCCTGAGCAAATATACCTAGACCTAGGCAAAAATTAAAAAAATAAGGCCAATCAAGAAGAACTGATTTAAACAGCAGAGAACATCAAACTATTGTGAGATTCCTAATGAGATGGACTTTCAGAACAGATGCTAATTAAGATGAACTAGTAAAAGGTCCAGAGCAGTAAGTCAAAAGACACCCTCTACTCTTGGAAAAGAACAGGCAGAAGAGATAACTGAAATATTACCAGACTGCTTAAGTGATAACAATTGAAGAGGTTTTTCAGTGTTTGGGAGATCCCAATGCTTCAAGAGCAGGTTGGCAAGAAGAATCTTGCTGGAAGAAGATGCAAAGAAGGGTCAGAAAACTGAAGAGAAGTGAGAGAGTGAATCAGTAGGGCTATATCATGAGTTGTTGACCCTGCCAGGAAGTTGCTGGGAAATATTAGGAAAGAAAAATCACTTTWCTGGATCCTACTCAGAAAATTCCCATAACAATAACCTTCAAAATTTCGTMCATTTCCTGAGCAAATTCCCCAGTCCTGCCCTACAGAAGGATTCAGAAAGTAAGTAGGAGAATAAATATTCACCTGTCAAGTTGAGGAACAGGCCAATTTCTACAAAGCAAGAGGGACAGTATGGCTAAACAGTGAAAGAAGCTGATCATGGGCAAGTTCAGGATATCAAGAGGAAATTTAATTGTGCAATTTCAAAAAGTCATTTGACCTAGCGTGTTGCAATAGGTGACTGGAGTGTCCTGGGGCTATGTGATATGTGTAAGAAGTTGCTGAAAAACATTATGAAGTGGTGAGGTCAGCAGTCCTGGTCAATAGTAAGCTGAATAACTGGTTCAACACAATGACGAGCAGACGAGGTGACCTGATAATTCACAGCAACTTCTGGAGCTGCCTGGAGAAAATGAAGGATGCAGTTATAGTCACCAGAAATTTTGGGCTAAGTCAGACAAGATCAATAAACTGACCACACTCCTTCACTGGCATGACAGGTTATCTGATGTGCCAAGCCAGGTCGATGTATCCCATGCTGAATGATGCAGATCAAAAATCAGTGTGGGTCAGACAAAGACCAGGGGGAAAGGGAGAAAGAAATAGAACTACACAAGCAGGTAGCAGCAGGGTGGACAAGATRGACAGCCCCGTTTATCTTGGAAATTTCGTCACATGTGACAGCAACAGATACCTCCACGGAAATATCAAGAAGGATGTACCTCGTGCATGTGAGTGTAGACCATCTGAAACAGACATGGAGAGGCAAAGACATTTTCATGGATGCAAAAATCATGGTTCCAAGCTGGTGCCTTTCCTTGTTCTACATGCAGAGAAATGGACTTTCAGGAAGATAAAACCTATAAATAAATAAATAAATCGGAGAGTTCAACTTTGCTTGTTATGGATTTTGAGACCATGTCAGAAATGGGAAATCATCAATAGGATTTACAAAAGTGACAGTCACCTCTGTAATGTGAGGAAACCTCAGTGATCTGGCTGCTGGATGGATGGATAATGGATGGATGGATGGATGGATGGATGGATGGATGGATGGATGGATGGATAATCATTTTCAAAATCCTTGTTCTTTGTTCTGGTAAAGGAGATTAAGAGACTGATGGTTGAAGGAAAAAAAAATATTGTCTTTTCTTTTTTTCTTTTTTTTCTTTTGATTTGTGTATTTCTATCAGAGTTGTGGACCTCTACATATTGAATTTATAGCTACCTTGGGAGACTGCTGCTTTGTAATCATTCTTCATAGGCATTCTGGGTCTATGGTCTGTGGACCTGAAGAGGCAGATGGCATGAGAAAATGGATCTTTATCTGCTGAACACAGTGGAGCAATAAGGAATAATCTGTAACTGTCCTGGACAGACAGACTACTGGAAAAAAATGAAGGAAAACCTCTCTGAAAATGGAAAAAACACAAAGGAAWTGAGAGGGAAAAGGGACAAGCAGAAGATTTACGCACGTAGAAGTTTCAGATTTTTCTTTGAGCAATGAAGATTTAATTTCCAAACCTGGACTTGTCACATTAGATCGTGCTAACAGTCCGGACAGACCAGAGCCCTGTCTGACAGGTACCAGCACCAAGGGTGCAGAAGAAGATGCAAAAACAAACTCAAATTTCCACACTCTCCTCCAGACGGATTTGGAATAATCCAGCTCATTGAAAGTCAGGTCTCTGCTGAGTTCATAATTCATACTACATCTTGAAAAACTTTTGAATTGGATCCCTGAAAAAAAAAATAACAGTGCTGCTTAGGGAGAACCAGATGATTTAATCTCTACTGTAGGAAGGGCGAGTGAGATAGAGGTGATTGAGCAGCATCAAAGGGTGACAATCAATTTGAATTTCCCCAGAAGTGATGTTGATGGCTGTGTTGCTTCTGTCTGTGCTTTTTGTTTAATTAAATACCCAATGTTCCGTTAGTAGCTGGAATAACATGCTGTTCTTGGGGAGTAGGAAACCCAAGTAAATCCCTTTATCTGTTAAAATAGATGATTTCTAGTAGATTAAACAATGGCCTTTCAGCTACCAGAGCATAGTTCATGCCATAATTGAAGTGTTCTCCTTGGTCTCTCCTTAGTCTCTCGCAGCCAGTAGTCCGTAGAGCCCCATCAACAGAGATAACCTCAGTGACTCTTGTCTGCAGTGAGTGTTTCTCCCGATGAGAAGATTAGTCAGAGATAAAGCATATTACCTGAAAATAATAAGTGATTATGGTCCCGGACTGTCTCTCCACATTCATTCCGTGCTGGTTAACCCTTGCAAAACTGGCTGCTGGTAGGATTTTAAATCCTTAAAGAAGAGGGGAGAGGGAATTTCTCACAGCAGAGTGGAAAATGGGAT
>NW_020454538.1:546320-590454 GCF_003342845.1 Nothoprocta perdicaria | reverse complement strand
TTGTGTTGCTGTAGCCTGCAGTGTGCAGCAGCCAGGGCTGCATTTCTCAGGGTGCTTGCAGGGTACGATCTACTTCTGCCTCCCCATGACCATCAGTGTTAAATGTGAAGAATTAATATCTCCTTCCCATGACAAAACTACCAATTCCCTGACAGCAACATTAAAAAATCCTCTCTAGATGCTCACACTGGCTGTGTGCACACTACTGCATTAAACAGGCCCAGATCTTAGGCCCCGCTGGTTGCCTATGATAGTCTATGCTGTTAAATTATTGATGGGGGGCTGGTGTATTTTGGGAAGGTCATCACTTTCCCATGCCCAGGCTATAAACTGTTCTCAATTGATAGTTTCCATGGGACCAGTCTGCACTGGAGGTGCTGGTTTAGGTGTTGGGGTGAGAATCATGCACTCCGTTTTGTTCAGGGCCAAACATCTGCACCTGCACTATTAATTTTTTTTTTTTTTTTGGAATGGATGTAGTTTTTGTGGTCAGATGACATGAAAACACTTAAGCTTCCATACTAATCACTGGGAAATCCAGAGAAATGCATTTCCCAAGAATTTGGTTGCAAATTGATTACACGTCTAAGAGAAAAACAGGAAATATTGTGGCTTTCTAGAAATTCAGATTGGTCACCTAGATAGGAAGGACGGGCAAGGATGAATGGAGAGAAGAAGAGTAAAACAAATATCAGGCTGAAGAAATACCTTGAAATCTGCCCATGTGGTCTTGCTCTTGCCATCAGTAAATGTGCAGTGGGAGGATGTTACCTTGAAAATATTGGAGGCRAAATCCTGGCCCTGCTCCAGCCCCTGGGAGTTTGTTTAAGGCCTTCATTAGAGCATTGCTGCATTTCATTCATAAAAGGCATCTTCCCAGGTTTCGTGTCATTGCAGCATCCTCCGTCTGTCATCGAGACGGGCTCGGGGAGCGAGGGGCGAGCGGGTTCATCCTTCTTCCTCTAAATGCCTGGCGAGCCGCTCCCTTGCAAACTGTAAATAAAGGCCGCTGGGGATAGCTTTTCTGCTTGACCCCTCACCTGAAATGAAAATAAAGGTGGCTGGATTTCATCCTGGCGCAGCGCTCCTGCATGGGATCGCTCTTTCCCTTAGCTGTTGACAGTTGCCTGCCAAGCCCCATGGTTACCTTTGATTCCGCCGTAATGACATCCCRGTGCTTAGGATGGCTCTGGGTCTGTAATCCTCTCGGAAGCCTCAGCCAATTTATGGGGTAACCTGAGAGCTGGTTCTCGCTTCCCCGTGATGTCGCCTCTTGTTAACACTCTCCGAAGGCATCAACAAGCTGAAGCTCCCTGCAGTAACGTGGAGGCTCCCTTCCAAAMGCAGGCTTATTTTCCTGGGTGCCTGGGGAGCTGGCAAATATTTGCACACATACCTGCTCTAAATCTCTGCTTCTAGAAGGTAACTCTGTGTGCTTGCCACGCTAAACTGCATAATTTTATTTCCTCAATGTGTGCTGATAAAGCAGAGGCTTCGTTAATAATAAATGGGCATTGCTCCAAGGAGATGTTATGAACTGACGTGGGGATTCAGCAAAGTGGGATTTATTCAGTTTTCACATAGATTTTCTGTGATTTGCAGCTTATTTGCTTTCTGAGTGCTTTGTCTTTAAAATCCTTAAAGAAAAAGTCCTTTATCTGTCTTGGTATTTAGACTGTAGCTTTGTCAGGGCCAGGGCTTTGCTGTTTGCGTGGCATCTTCATTAATATTTCTCCATTCTCTGATCTCTACAGGGCCGACCTGTGCATGTATAATACAGGGATAGAAAAGCAATCTCAGCTTCACTGTGGTGAACAATGCTGGAATTAGGGGAGGACACAAGCCCTGATTCCTGCTCCCTAACAAGCCTTCGCTGGCTCTTCGAAAGGAAATCTGAGGGCAGATGATTTACACGGGGGCGGAAGTAGGAGGAGGCATCTAGGGGAAAGCAAACACTTGAAACTTCAAGGTGAGATGAGTTTGGTGGCACACTTCTCTAATGACCATCGGATCCAGGAGGTACCCCACTTCCTAAGCACAGATCAAAGGCAGAGGGTGACATTTGAAATGACATGCAACCACCTCTCACATTGCTCAAATTCTCTCCTCCTGCTGCCGTTTGATCTCACTTTACTTTTCCCGTCAGTGTAAGCAGGTGGTTGCTTTATTCTCCTCAACAGGTTTAGATCAGCTGTACAGCTAATGGCCACAGTGGGAAAATCTCCTGGTTGGAGGCCCAGTCCAAACTGCGGTGCAATAAACAGAAAAGCCTCCTTTTCAGTCCAGTCAGTTTTGGATGATGTCTAAGTCCAAGCAACTTTGAGTGTTCACTATCCTGCCCAACTTAAGAGCTAGATATGATTGGATCATGAGCTGAGAAGGTGGAATCCATTAGTTCCTCCGGAGATGTGGGCATACAGGTTGTGGGTTTCCCGTGGCATGCAGTAAATGTGCAATCCTCATGTATTTACTGCTAGCAGTGCCTAGTGCTGGTGATTTGGGCTTCTTTRTGGAGGCTCCAATGACTGTTGATGAAAATATTGGACTCTGGGTCACTGAGAGATCTGTGACTGATGTGATTTCAGGTGGCAGGCATACATCAAGCCAATGCCATATTTAACTGGAACTACCTTCTATCAGGAGCCTCCCCAAGACTTTGGTCACTTGTATGTGCTGCTCTGATATGTTCTATTAGTCTTGCATGGCTGTAACTCACAGTGCTGTTTTGCCATGCCCGGGTGAGCCTATCTCAAGTTTTAACCTTCTCCTTCCAAGGAGAAAGAGTAGTAGAATTTACCTAGCAGGCAAGCTCTTAACAAAGCCTTGGATATCTGATACACATAATGGTCCCAGAGGCATGTTTACTTTGGACTGAATGAGTGAGTGAAAACCATTTTGGAAGGACTTTTTCACCTCCAGCGACTTAACCTAACGAGGAGAAAAGTGATGTGGTTAAAGGGCTATTTAAACAACAGCATTAGTGAGCAAATTTAGCTTCTCCAACAATACATATATGTATTTGCCTTACACAGGTGCATAAATATACATTGCTTTGTATCACAGGATACAGAATGCCCTCGCATAGGCAGTGATGAGATTCCTGCAGCCTCCTCTGCTGATAGATGCTTTTTGGGGGGGCTATGAACTGATTGATTTAAGAGGCTACAGCAGAACTGCCTGGAGAATTGGGCCACCACTCCTGAGTTCACTGGACTTTCAGGACTCAGCCCAAYAAGGGATGTAGGTGTTTGGAAGCAAACTTCTGATGTCTCAAACTAGGCTGAAGGGCGCTTGTTATTTCTGATCAGAGGGTGCCACAAATGGCCCCGTTAGTTTACCAATTCACTGGGGAAACACATGAAATAAACCCCATGAGAAATCCTCCCCTGCCTGCCTGCCGCACTCTCACCAAAGTTCATGTTTTCAGACCCAAATGGGTGACTGACCTCATGCTGACAGAGCAGGCTGTCAACACTTGTCCCTTGAAGAAGACTCTCCTCTTTGCGCTTTATCTGCCCGTGGTGTTAACATGAACGAAGATTCCCCTCACAGATTACACCCGGCCTCTTTCACATGATGGGGGTCCTGCTCACCCTTAGTTTTCCTCTTTCAACATCCATACTAAGGCAATGAATTTTATTCSCTGCCCAAAGAGCATTTGTCAAGAGTTGGGCTGACAGGGAGGTATGTCCTCCTCGACCATGTTTTCTTGAATTAAACTATTAATAGCCAAGTATTATTTGATGGTTCTACTGAATGCTACCACTACTTGGTGTAGCACCTTGCACAAGAATAAAACATGCTTAAATAGCACTCCCGACATTTTATAACTGGAGAATAGATGGCAAACAGAGGAAATTAAGGCCAAACTTGGGTGAAATTAATCTCTGAGCCAAGTCTTGTGTGTTACTGCAGTCCTACTGAAGTTATGAGATGTCAGAAAGCAGCTACACAGATTATGTACACAGGTTGCATTGTTTTATGCTARAATTAAGGTTCTTAACTTTAATTTAAACTCTTCACATCTGATTTTAGAGGACCTGAACTCRACATTCATGCACTCAGGCCCTTTGGAAATTCTCCCAAGGTGCTGTTTAAACATGTAATCGCCTGCCTTTGAAAATCTGATCCGGAGTGGTACACTCATAATTTTCTTATACCAAGCACATAAAAGGGTCTAGAGACTTGGAAAGCACCAACACCCTCTGAAAACCTCCCTGGAAGTTTGAGGTGATTGATGCCTTGAGAAATAGGGGCACTTTGATTCAAGTGCCTGGTTTAGGATCCTGACCGTGCAAATCTCAACCGTCACCTCTCCCAAGTGTTGTAAAAACAAACTCGTTAATTTAGAGAASTTTTCTCTTGTAGGTGTTCTGTAAGGCAGTGGTGGTCTTCAGGTTTTGCTTCTATTTCAGCTCTGCAGCCAGTTCTGGAGGAGAAGCTGTGTAGGAACAAGAGAGTTGTCATGGGGGAGATCAGTGGCTGTTTGACCTGTCTCTGTCAGTGCTTCTTGAGCACAACCCACGCTAAACGTTGTGTGCAGGAGTGATGGSAAAGCATCTGATGTACTGAAGAATCCTTCTGCCAAGCTGCATCAGTCCTGGAGGCTTGGAGAAATCTGGAATCATGGTAGGGAATTTTTACTAAGAAAGATAATGATACTAGAGCCTACATGCGTGAAAGAGGTTAAAAAAAATGTTCAGATGTATAAAAACACCAAAAATGGCATCTGTTTGGTTTACCTCTTCCTCTGTGTCTGAACTAACAACAAGGAGGCAGACAATGTCTCTCAAAAGTAGAGGAAGATGTGAGCTAGGGTTTTGGTTCAACCTGCCTCTAATCGGGCTCTCGTCAACAACTGTCAGTCCCATCATTTAGTATTTGAGAAGAAGAAATAGGAAGTTAAATAGCAATAGCAGGCTGCTCCTGCATGAACTATGCTGGCAAAATGCCTTTTAATTTTCATGKGAGCTGTGCCTGCGAGAAGACGGAAGGATCAAGCCTTCATCAAGGAAGATTAGGATTTGGAGCCAGATTTTGGAAGTTGTCTCCTATCTCATTAATGAATCAGACACCCTAGGTAAAATTTGGATCCTCCTGAATAAGCATTTTGCTTTCTGAGTTTAGCTGGGCCAGGATTTCACCCCTAACTTCAAACATTGGTGTGCTTGCAACTTGGAGCTGGTTACCACTGTTACATCCTAAAATTGTACTTCATTTTTATTAGCCTTCTAGGCCCTCATTCTACTCCCACTGCAGCTGTTGGGAGTTCAAGGTGGCAAGACTATCCTTCCTTTACCATACTCCTTTACAGAATGCCTAGATTTTAAGAGCAAGTCTTCTTAATTTGCGCAATTCCTGGTAATTTTAGAGTGCAGACTTGGTTTCATTTACATCAGAAATAGGATCCATTTTCCCTACTCTGAAGGAAGACACTCTCAAGGGCTTACTGATATTTGTGTGTTTGACTTTAAGGCAGAAGTTTGTTCCTAATTAATTGAATAAGTGCTTTAATCCCTGGCCTGAGGGTTTCCCATAGAGCATTAGCTGTATTAAGAAGGAAATGGAGTGTAATCCCTTTAATATAAGCACAGGAGAACACGAGAGTTTCACATTTCTGGAAATAATTTCTTTCCTTATTGCATTGTTTATTCTAATATTCATTTGCATAAAATGCAATGGAGAACCAAGGGCTTCTCATTCTGCCTGATTTCAGTGGTGGGGTATTAGCAGGACACTACTGTTGCCAGCACATCAGCCACCTAAAACTTCATRTATGTGCTGGAAGAAAACAGGGTGCAAAGAGTAATAACTCTAGTAATTTAGTTCACAGCTATAGGGCCTATGAGCCCAGATCCATGACCAGATCTCTTCAATAACCAGTGCTGGGAAAACCCACAACAAAAGTTAAATTTCTGTCTACATTAGAGTCAGAAAACTCAGAAATAAACTCTAAGTCTCACATAGATGCTTCTCCTCCAGCAGAAATCATCTGGTTGATCCAAACAAAAGTTTTGTTCTAATTGCTCTTTAGTAAACTCAACTGGGATCCTGAAGCCAGGACGACATTTTCTGGACTCATGTGGCATCCCTGGTATTTATTGTTTGCATTACAGTGATGGAATCAGGTTTCTGAAGTGATTTCCACGCTCATGTGTAGCTACTGAAACTGGACTCTTAGTTAAGATTCAGCTGAGTGAACACAAGCTTTGTGAGACAGTAGTTCATTTCGCTCCGGATTACTTACCTATACCGGTCTGGTATAAGCTGGGAGCCCAAAATAATTATCTCAAAGGGAGATGTCCTCTTTGTAGGCATCTAAAATCAGGTGAAATTAGTCTTGGATGAGATGGAGCTCAAACTTGGTTAATGTTTGACATATTTTAAAGAATAAATGCTTCCTTGTAGCTGTGGTCAGGCAGGCATTCATCTGTTGGAGTGACAGGAAACTAAATCTGAGCATCCTCTGCTGCGTTATTTTGCAGAGGTTCTTAAGAAGGATAAGGAGGCACCTGGATGGGACAGTTGAGGTGTAGTCAAACACCCTGCAAAGCCAAAGCAAGGTCCTTGCTTGCCTTATTTCTGCAATTTGCTTCTCATCTTTGTGTGTAGTGAGATGAGAATGTGTTTTCTTCTGCTCCCCACGACAGACCCATGACGCAGGTCTCCCCAGGAGCTCTCTGATGCCTCAGCAGAGCGAAGGGCTTTGCCCATGTCCTGGCCACATGTCCTCAGCATGACTGGCAGCAGCCGAAAGAGTGGGAGCAGGTCCCTGGCACCTGTGGCTCCTCCTCTGAGGACACCTCACCCTGAACCTTCATAGCGGGTCCCTTCCCCACCAGTTCCGCAGGGGTTCTGGAGCCTGGGTGTCTCACAAAGGGCAGGAGCTTCCCTCTCCCCGGACACGCTGATGCTGGATTACCCCAACACACAGGTGCTGAGGCTCCCACCTCTCCTCTCCCAGGAGGGGACACTGAGGGTCAGCTCCAGGGACAGCTCTGCCTCCTTCTGGCTGGGTCCCACAAGCAGCATCTCCTGAGGTGCATAGCCTGGTCAATGCTGATTGCTGGGCTAGATGGGTGCCTTTTGCATTGCTAAAGCTGGATGAAGTTGCTCCTGCTCAAACCACCAATTTGGGCAGCACAGGAGTCCTACAGTCTCCAGCCAAACCACCGTTGTCCCACCAGTACCTGTTCCAGGTCACTTGGTCCCTTGCATCAAAAGGGGCTGAGGAATTTGTTTGCTGGTTAACTGAGTGACTGTTTCAGGTTTCTGTTTCAGGTTTCTGTTTCAGCATGGTGGACGTGATGAGGAAAATAGCCCTGTCAAAGGTAGAGCTCTTCTCCCTGGCAGCATTTGAGTAATGGATTTTTAGTGCCTTCTGACTGGGAGGTTAATTGCATCTGGTGAAAATGGGATTGTGGTGGCCAAAGGCAGCCTCTCACTGGGAGATGGCAATGGARGACAAAAGGGTGAAATAACAGGAAAAAACAAATGAGTATATAAGGTGTAGTCTTGCCCATAATGGATGGCTTTGTTAGCAAGGCATGAGAAATCTTTGCCAAGGTGCCTTGTACTGGTCCCAGGTCTCAGCCATGGCCCCTCCACATGGTGCAAAGCTGAGCCTTGGCTGGCTAAGCCAGTTCCCACCTGCAGGATGTGCCTGGATGGACACATCCATGTGGCAGGGGTGACAGCAGTGACACCTTCAGTTGCTGAAATGTCTACCAAGCCTTCCTACCAAGTTTTTCCTACCTTCCTACCTATCACGTCTTACCAGAGCCTTCACCTCTCAGAGCCCTCTGCAACGCACTTGAGGGTTAGCACATTGTGTGCGTTAACGTAACAGCAGCTATCTTGGATCAGCCCGAAGGCTCATCTCACCCGATTTCCTGTCTCCAGTTGTGGCTCTTCATGGATGCCAAGGGAGGAGCACAGGAAGCAAGAAGAGCACAAAGTGCCTCTTCCCTAAAATCCTCTCCCCACTCCCAGCAGTTTGATTATGAGTGTTAGGGCTGGTGCTGTTGTGCTGAGTAGCCCTTGGTAGAGTTTTCTTCAGTAATTTCTCCAATCACTTGGTAGAATAAGTATTGACATTAGAGAGCACTTAACTTTAAATGTGTGATAAGCACAAAGGAAATATTACTGAAATGTGAGCCTGCAGCACGTTTAACCCGAGCCACACTGGACCTCAGCGGCTGCTCAGGCTATTTCAGCAGTTTTTTGCTGGGGCTCTTCCAGGGCTGAGCAGCAGCAGCAAAGATTGGCTGGAGAAAGGCAGGAGGAAGGTGCATGTTGCAAAGGTCCACTGGGACTAGAGAAGCCCCAAAGCCCTTTGCCAAAAGAGYACCCTGCCCACCTTGCTCTGGGCTCTGCTGAGCAAGGAGTTGTCGCTGTTGGACTCACCACAGCTGGCCCAGGGGACACATGCTGGATCCAGAGGAGCAGTTTGCAGTCTCCACAGCTCTGAGGAAGCAGTGGTTGTATTATCGTTTTCAAAGACTTCCCCCTAAGCCCTTGCAGGAGGCTTCTGAGTAAATAAGAGCTACGCTGGTGTCCCCTTCCCTTGTTTCAGGCCCCGGTGTCGCTGGGCATGTACCGGAGCTCCTACATGGCAGACTAYGGATGTCAGCAGGAGCAGCAGCCGCCTACCGAGGAGCACTTGGAGGTACCACGGGTGGTTCCCCTGCCTGGGCCSTGGCGCAGGCTTCCCCCTGGGCCTCCATCCCCCTCCTGCGGCAGCAGGGAACGGAGCCACCGCCACCAACGCAGTGGGCACAGGTGCCACCAGCACCATGGAGCCGTGCGTGGGCCTTGCCCCCCGTCACGCACGGGACCCACGGCTTGTGCTGGGCGTCCCTCCTGTGGGAAACCCCCCTGGCAGCTGGCAGCAGGGCCGCTGGGGCGGGCAGTGCTAATTACACGCATTAAGTCAGGGCTCTAATGACTGCTTGCTGAAGCAGGGCCTAAGCCTCTGTCCTATTGCTTCCCCTGGGGCCAATGGAGCGAGTCGGGATTGGGCCCATCCTGATGCTGCCACGGGAGGCGAGGGGGTGTTGGTGACCGAGTCGTCTGCTTGCCCTGCTACAGGACGAGAAGACTTCTGCAGGGTTTTTTTTTATTATTATTATTATTTTTAAGCTCGTTGCAGGGAGAGCGACCCCCTGAGCTATTTAATCTGATTTGCTGCGCTCCGCCTGCCCGGGCCTAATTGCTTGTGGCAGCGCGGCCCGGCCAGCTGCGGTTGCACTGGGCTACTGGGGAGAAGTAGCGGGGGGGGGGGGGATGCTGGCTGCTAAAGTGGCTTGATCTGTCCTACACGCCTAAGCGGGGGGGAAAAGAAGGAAAAAAGTTCAGGTTGGGCTGGGAAAATTACAGAGGAATCGTTTTGTGAAAGTGCCCGCTGGGGCAGGGAGGGGAAGGAGCGGGAGGGATGGTGTGAGCCCCAGAGCGGCCGCAGGAACAACCCRCATGAGTCCGTGGTGGGACCCGGGCTCTGGGCTCCCTGTCCTCTGCTCTGAAGCAGCCTCAGGAGCCTCTGCTTCGTTCCCATCTCCCTCCYGCTCCTTCCTGGCTGTCAGCTCCCCTCCTCCTGCCCTCTGGGAAGGGGCACCGCTGCCAGCGCTGTTCATTAACATTCCCTGCTCCGGGCTCCCGCTGTTCTCCAAGGCTGGCGAGTGGTTTGCAGGAAGCCCAAGCCTTAGGTGGCTGTTCTGCTTCCAAGATCCTGACTTGGCGGGCAGGCCATTTAACCCCCTGCCTGCTGCAGTGCAACCCAGTGCAAACGGAGAGATTTCTCCTTTTCTGAGCTGCACGCATACACTATTTTTTTCAGTCTTTTTATTATTTTTACTGTTTTATTTTCAATTTACAAAAGTCTTTGGAAGATTGCATGCCTTTTGTGGAGGTCTTGACCTGTGGACTGGATGGTTTGAGAAAGAGAGAGAGAGATCCGACACATGTTTGATTTCATTAGGCTGTGTTCTTTATTGATCCTATACTAAATCTAAAGGCCTATACAGAAAAGTTGTCCTGGTGGGTATTGTGTTGATGAAGTACCCAGAAGGCCCAGATTTTTCTCTTAGACTCACTAGGTATTTTTAAGAGGATTGGATGCACTTTGGCATTTTCCTAAGTGAAATTTTAATTGCAGCCCTATCCCAAATGGGAAGAGCCCTATCCCAAATGGGAAGAGCTCCTTAAAGCAGAAACTGGGGAGCTGTTTCCACTGTGAGCCTTGGGAGGCTCTTTCTCAGGAAATTTGTCACTAGGAGCCCTTTCCAACCCCAAATGAGAACACCGCAACTCCAAGCGTTCCCTAGAACTTTGCAACCCTGATTTGCCCTATTATAAGCATGTTTAAGAAGTTGTCTTGAGCTGGAGAAATGATAGGAAAGGGGAGAGCCCTGGGGATGTTGATATCGAGGGGCAAGCAGAAACCCATGGAGGTCCAAAACAACAGCATGGAGGCACCGAGGAGCAAAGCCCTTGAGGATGGCCTCTGAACAAACAACCTTGTTGACTTCAGGGGCCTGGGGCAGCTCACAGCAGGAGTGTCCTTTCCTGGGCCCTGAAAAGGAAGCAATTTGCTCATGACAGAGCTGCAGAATGCAGCCTAAAAGATGCTGAAGCCATCAGACCCCCAAGAGCAGCCACATTACCAGCTCCATTAGTCTTTCTGTTTGTGCCAGGGTTGATTTTCTTTTCTCTGCTGGCAAAATTAGCTGCATCCATAGTCTTTGTTGCCCTCCCTTCATAGGTTATGTTGTCATCTCCAGGGGCTGAGGGTCTCAAATAATGCAATCAGGTCATTGTAGCATTATATGCCTTCATAGATCTATCTGGTCCATCTATTTATCAGGAACATACTCATTAAGGAAGGTTAAGTGGGCTATTTTTGCCTGCTCTTTGATGTTCTCATCCGTGACCTGAGAACCTGGAATTGGTTTAGCAGAGGTTTCACAACTCTTTGTGACAGCAGAAAGATGTGTTAAAATGGTAGTTTATTTCCTAACATCATGCCATCTGCGAGAAAATCCCAGTGTGGGATTTCTTGTGGGTCAGGGTTGCACTCTGAGCTTGCTACTGGGTTACTGCCGGTAGATCTGTGTGCCCGGCAGAGTCCCCAGGAGGGTCAGATAGTTCCATGTTGGCTCTAAGAATGTCTCCGCAACTGGATTTACTTCAACACCCTGAGGAGGTTTGCAGATAGCAGAGTCTGTGAATAGCAGGCTGGAAAGAGGAAGGTGGATGAAAGAAGAGGTCCATGTATATCTCTGTACAGTGCAGAGTGTACTCAGTCCAAACCATCTGTCTCATATGCCTGCAGAGCAATGTTGCTGATGATGCTGAGCTACTAAATCATCTGTGTACCCTTCCCAGACAAGATCCCTGCCACAGCACCAGGTTTCGTAAACAGCCTGAGACTGGGGCAGTTTGCAAGCTCGGCCTTCTTGAGTGTCTATGAGTAGAGATGAGGGCAACACTGCTTGGGTTCAAGGTGACACAGCTGAAGCAGCCATAAAAAGGACAGCAAGAGGAAGCTGTAATGCCCTATATAAGTTAAAGATAGAATTATGGAGCTGCTTTGTGGCAGTTGTGTCCTTGGTCTCAGAGTTAGCACCGAAGTTCTTATTTTGCTGGGGGGAGATAGTGTTGCGTTCAATGGTGCTGTAGGAACTGGTGTCCTATCTCACTGTGTCTCCATTCACATATGACTTCTTTCTGCAGAAGCTAAAGTTTGCAGATTCCCAGTTAAAAGCCAAGGAGTTTTCAGTACCTCAAGAGAAGCGCTTGATGAACTACTGGGACAATGTGGTCAGAGAGGGAAACGAAGTCACCCCAAGACCACGCAGTGAAGTGAACACGCATTCTGATGACATGCCAGAGAAGCAGGAAGGTAGCTCCTCCAGGCCTGAGTCACACCAGCAGACTGAAAAAGAGAAGCAGAAGTACTTGAATTCAATCCTTTCTAATGCAGGAACTTACCTACCAAAATACCATCCTGTTATTGAAGCAAGAGCAATTCAGGAGGAGAAACTGGAGAGGCCACAGGCTCTCACTAAGCCGGAAAAAGAGTTTTCTTATTCCCAGCACCCTCCAGTTGCTGTCCAGACTCCTGGAACAGAAGGTAATTCCCACATCTTTGGCACTGTTTGCTGGTGAACAGCTGACTAGCCCTATCTAGCTACCTGAGGAGCTGTCTGCATGGTCATTTGCCAGCTGAGCTCCAGCTCCCTTTGCTCCTGGACCGAGCTGGCTGGACACAAGTGGATTCCAAACTCCAGACAGGGCATTAGCACAGGGCTGTGCTCAGCAAAGATTAGCAGCCTGGGCACAGCACCCTATTAAGACAAATCTGCAGCTTCCACACAAGCAAGAAGTGCAGACAGAGCAAGCTTGAATTTGCCTTCAGAAAAGTCTGCAGACCCACTCTTAGTACATAAAGAAGCCCTGCTACCAAATGTTTGCATTGCAGTCCTTAGAGTTTTGATCTTCCCAGCTCCTATGTGAAACAGGGAGATGCAGTCAACCCCATTTTGGAGGTGGAGAAAGGGAGTGAAACCAGGAGCCCTTAATGCCCTTCTGTCATAGGTACCTACAGAGTCAGTAAATGCAGCAGGAAATGATTGTTAGCAAGGCCTCAGCTGACCTCTAGTTCACTGCCTGCTTGTGTAGATTAAAATGCTGWTGGGTTTTTGAGCTAGGATTTCAGGAAAACAAAGTTAGTGATGACCAAATATCACCAAGCCCTGACCAACCTTCCCAAAGCAGCCAAGATCTTCCTCTGAGCTCCTGAGTGAAAGGGAAGGAGGCAGCATGAAGAAAACTATGTCATTCTTCCTTGTGAAGCAACTAACTCAAGTTAGGACAACTGCTTGTCCTTTTGTTATGGTGGAAGTTGCTAAGGCTTTTTGTTATTCTCTACGGGGTTTCAGAATTTTGATATTGTTTTCTGTCATTGCTGTGCACAGGAGCATCTGGGAATTTTGTTGCTATCTCTATGTATGGAAACTCAGCCTTGAGGAGGCTTTTTATGCACCAAGTTACTCTAAGGATTTCTTGTTTTTCCCTCTTGCTCCATCATCTTTYCTAGTGATGACCTGCCTGCTCTTCCATGTGTCAAGATGTGCTTATCTGYGAAGTGTGAGCTGACAAAGGCTCAGCCAGACTCAGTGTTCTGGCTCCATTTGGTGGGAGAGTTCTGCTGGGAATCTTTTTTTCTCTAGTAGTGCTCCATGACCACATAGGACATGAAACAGGGATGTCCTCTCCTCTCCCTGAGTTGATCTCTGGAGATGATCATCTCAGCTCGCTTCATGATTAGTAGAGACAAATATCACCTGGAAGGTGAGAAGAATTAAACCCTGGCAGGACTCTTCTCTCTGCACAAACAGGAAGGACAGTGGGCAAGCAGCCCTAAGAGACATGTCCCCATTGGATAGGTGAATCCTTCACTTAATATCTGATGGCCTAGAGTGTCTCCTTGCCAAGTCCATCTAAGGCTGTCTTGTACAAATGAGACAACTTAAATGGGCTTTTCCCTTTCTACTCTACTCCTCTGCATTTCAGCAGTGCAGTAATCCCTGCAAATTCTTTCCCTTTTATTCACTAACTTCTTACAAAAGGTCTCAGCTCATTTTAATGCTCCAGTGCAACACAGAGACAGCATGGCTCCTGCCTTCCGCAAAGCTGGCCATACCTGCTTGCTTAGCATCGCTATATATATATTTCCATCACTGGGTTCGTCAGCTAAATCAATTCAAAATTGATACAGCTCAGCAGGGTTCTGCTGAAGTGAATGGGTCTCACCTGATTTATGCCAGCTGAGGCTCCAGATTGCTCTTGGCTTAGCCTGAGGGTAGGATTTGGGTGAGTAATTGATGGYGCTCCTAGTCTAATGTGTTCTCTTGTTCCTCAATCTCCCAGGGATGTTGCTGCRCAAGCAGAAGCTGGCTGAGGGCTGGGCTACCTACCAGGAATTCATCTTGGAGACGTGTCGGGCAAGACAATTTAAAGCTCAAGAAAATAGGAGCATGGTCTTGGGATCATCTATTTTGAGGGAAGGTCAGTTGATGGAGGTTATGACAACTTCTTCACCTAGATGACTTGTGGCCTTTGGTTTGGCTTTGGGCTTTTGAAGTTAATGCAGGAACAGACTGAGGAAGTTTAAGGGCAAGGGAATGAAATGTGAAATGCCCTTGGAAGCAGCGTTGGTGGGAAGGTTACTGCCATGTGCTCAATGGGCACCTATCACTGGAACTGCGTATCAGGTCATACACATCCAGCTTTGCACCTCCAGAATTTCACAAGAAAAGTCTAGCCAGAGGAGGCTGAGATCCTCTGGGACCTCATCTTCCATATGGCCACTGTGATCCATGTGGTCCATGCCAATGCCTATTGTGGGTGCCCACCMAAGGATATGAGCAGAATCTGTCACTCCAGGCTGCTGTTTGCAGAAATGCCCGGCTCTATTTACTAGCCATGATGAAGACAACAGTCAGAGGTGCCAAGAAKGCTTGTGACTGAATTTCCTCTTCCTGGGAAGAGTATGGCTTAAGCACCATATTCTGATCTGGAGGCAGCATCATATTTTAAAGGCCATAAAAAATAAGGGTTTGATAATCTTCTAATGTCTAAATAATTTAAACAATAAATAATGTCTAAATAATGTCTAAAAGGCCTTGTGTAGACCAGAGAAACATTTCTTACATTTCCTGTTGTGGCTAATCCTTGTTGCATCTCAGTAATGGCAGCTACAACAGGAATGCTGAAAGCATTAACAGTTGAAGTTGAGAGAAGAGGGAGAAGACAGACTACAGGATATAGAGGATAGAGACTTGAAAAAAGCCTCTCAATTATTTGAACTATATATGTGKTTTTTTTTTTACTAGAATGTTTTGATGGTGATCGCAGAAGTATCTACAACACAGATTTTCAGCCCTTGCTTGGAGCCCATGGTGGATACTGYAAAGCAAATAGCACTTTTTCACACATTTTTACTGAAGATGAGTGCTTTAACCAGTAAGGCAGAGCGGGCATAGGGGATAGGGTGGGTGCTGGCAGTGGGGATACGTAGGTTTTGGAACTGTATAGGATGAGAAAGCGTTTCACAAGTGCRTTTCTCCTTGTCCATGTTATGCAATGAGCTCAAATGAATTCCCTCGGGGTCAGATCCTTTCACAAGACTTACTTAGTCTTTTCTTGAAAAAATTTTGGTAGGATTGATATGAGCTGAGAAACTTTCCCCTCCTTGGATAATGTCTGGTATACCCCTTTTGGAAAGAAGGAGTCAAGCCCCTGTGGGACTGTTGGAGGGAGATGTCTCTCAACACTGCAGTGCCTGCTCTCCCCCTGCAAAAGGGCACCCTCCAATTAGGGCAGGAGCTGTTTGCAGTGTGATTCATCTGCACACTATGAGCAAACAGGCATCAACTGCTCCTGAACCCTCATTTCTCACTGGAAAGGCAATTCCTCCCTGCTGCCTCATTCCCTTCCCTCCCCTGGTGCCCACATATTTCAGGTTTGCACCGAAGTGTTGATTTTGATCTATGATCTTGCAGTTATGTGTRGGTAGGAGGACCAAGTTTTTGTAACAGTTGATCTGGGTGGCAGATTGGTCCCAGTGACAGCCATGCCATGTGTGGCAGCATCCATGCTCTCCTGATGGAGACAGGCTGTTCCCAGCCTCCCCCATGCCATCTGCATGTGCTTTCATTTGCACTGCACAGTTGCACTGCCAAAACAGAGGCAGATTCCCTGTCCTGGTGCTCAGGTATGCCGAGCAAAGAAAGGAGATCCTCTTCCTACCCTCTTCTCCATGTTCTCTGCAGGAACTACTGGGTATCAGAGTACGAGGACAACTACAGCATTTTCTTGCAGAGACTAAGCCGGTCACCTCAAATCCCTGCTGTGGGGCTGTGCTCGGCCACAGAGCCCGTCCCACATCTCCCCCACATGCTGTCCTCCCAGGAAGTGATCGCAGTGGACACGGCCCAGTGAGAGGTGCTACAGCCGCCCATGGTAAGTGCAGAGATAACCCATGGGGTCGCCACTTCTGCGGTGAAAGCTGAGTCCCTGGCAATCAAAGCTGAGTCCCTGGTAATCACGGGATTTCCACAGGTGAGGCTGTGGATGAAAAGTGCAAACAATTGTGAGGGCTGGTACAAACTGCTGTGAGACCTGATAAAAAAAAAAACAATAAGAGTTTTACTGCTGAGATACTGGTGTGAATGGCAGAACCTCATCTAGGGGTTCTAAAAAGTGATTTTTCAACCAGTTTCTGTAACGGGATCTTTTATTCTAATGTCTAAGACACTACGTGGTTACAGGACAATCACTATATTGAGATGGGATGAAAGAYGACAGATTGCAATATCTAATCTTTCAGTTAGATACTAGGAAAACATTTTTAACCATGAAGATGGTCAAATAGTGACTTGGGGACCAGAAAGGTGGTAGAATCTCATGTTTATGTTCAGATGTTGTATGAACAGTACCCTGAGCAACCTCATCAGAGTTGGCCTTGTCTCAGCAGGTTAGACCAGAAGATCTCCGCAGATCTCCGCTGTGCACAGGTCTTCACTGTACCTCATTTTCTGATTTATTTTAGGATTTGTTGCCCACACTATTCTGTGATTACAGTTCTGTGGTTCTCCAAGTTATCCATATGAATGATATTATCTGGAAGGGACCCTGGGAGCCTGGACACACTTCATCTTCCAACCCCGCCAGTGGGGCTACGGAATAATTGTGAAGTGCTCAGCAAAGACCCTTCTACACACATACTTTTGTTAAATCCCCCCAAGAATTCTAGCTCTTATCAATAGCAGAAAAACTCTCTTCTGTAAAAGGCAGTCTGTGGAGCTAAAATCACTCAGGCAGTTTCTATTCATGTACTATAAATAAAAGGTGCCAATAAACCTCATCTTCCAAAAAGTAGTAGTTTGTGTTGGTAGCATTGTTTTAATGTTCTCTCATCAAAGCCTTGTGTGCTCACAGTGAAGGAGATATCTGGGTTGTCCATGGCACCTGGGTTGCTACCTTGTAAAGCTCTTTGCCTCTTTTGTATTTGACATCTTCTAGGTTTGGCCACCAATTTCTACTAATGATTTTTAAGCCAGGATTGATTCCCTCTGTCTKCCTTCCTGAGTTGAGGGTGATTTCCAGGGATTTCTGCAGGGAGCAAGGCTGCTGCCTGCCTGAAGATGGCATTGCAGAGCTGCTGATCCCGAGGCGGGCTGCAGAGCCCAGTGCTTGAAAGGACTGATGACCCAGGGATGCTGATCCCAAAGGAAACTGTCAGGCACTTCACAGCTTTCCTGTTTAGCTGTGTGACTTTGCTGTTTGTGTCCATATTCTGAAAAAGTTTCATCCTATCACTGCTTACCTGCAGTGAATGTTTCCATGCACTGCTGTGGGATCTTAAGAAAATCACATGCACGACAGCTGTTTTACTGCAGGAGGAAAAGTATTGGAAGGTTTAGAAAAGTGACAACTGGAAAGGCTAATCTCCCCCCAAAAATAGCTTGGGAGTAAACAGATTGCAGCTGCTGCAAAGTTGCCCRTCCTTCCCACTGAGATGAGATGTTGACCACAGTCAGTGCAGCACTTTGGGCATTATAGGTTATTTCCACTGTGCCTAAAGATATGGTGTGTAAAGAGGTGCAAAAGTCACTGGGAATRTGCTTAGAAAACAGAACATAACAGAGGATTTGTAGGACAGTATTGAACCTCCTTTAACTTAAAAATGGAGAAAAATAAGACTTGGCTATATCAGGGAATCCTAAGGACACAGAGATGTTTGATTTTTTTTCAGAGAACAGGACCATGAGAACAGAAGCATTCTTAGTGGGACATCACTTTTGCAGCAATTAAAATGCATCTCATGGCCTGACTAATGGATTTGTATTATGGAAAAATTCCATTAACCTGCCTCTTCGTGCTGGAGATGTTCACCTCCAGCAGATTTTGAGACTGCTCCATTGCACTGCTTTGTTATGCTGGCAGAGGCCACGTGTCCAGGTGAGAGTTTAGGGCACGTATACAAGGTAATTKCAAGCACTCTTCTCCAGGAACGAATATGTTGTTAAAAGCTGATCAAAACAGGCAACCAAAGAGGAAACAAATGGATGAATCAGGAGATATGTTAATGCTTCACACTGTCGGAAGCACTAATAAAAATACTTGACCAGACATACTAATGCTCGATTTGCTAATGTGGTGCTTAACAAGGTGCCAGGGAGAAGAAGTGAAGCTGCTGATTTGAGGGCAATTGTCCTTCCTGGACGTTTTGGCAGTGCACGCATTTAAACTCTTTCCAGCTTTGGTGACCAAACATGAGGCAAGGCTCTCAATACCCGCGCTTCCACCTTGCAGACACCCGCCTTGCCTGCAGCCAAGGGGACAATCTGGACACCAGCATTCAGCAGAGCATCAGCCTGTAGTGTGGCTGGAGGGGTCTCACCTGCCTACCCTAGGCTAGTCCTCCTCTGGGAGGAGTTGCTCAAGGCAGAGCTGATTGCTCTCTGCAAGAGAAGTGCAGAGCTGCTGACCTAGGCGATCTCCAGAGGTCCTTTCCCACTTGAACCTTTCTATAATTCTGTGATCTTGCCTGTTGCGTCCTCAGATGCTACCATTTGTCTTCCCAGAGATGCATTTATTTCTCTCATACCTTTGTCTTTCCAGGCCAGCTTATGGAAACCCTCATTATCAACCATTTCTGACATCGGCCTGTCTGATGTTGGCAGTGATTTCTGTTAATGCATTTTTTCCCCAACTCCCTGCTATGGAAAGGGTGATGGCTCCGAGCCAGCTCGAGCACACAAATGGGTAGGCAGTGGTTATCACAGTGCGAAGCRTGACTTCAGCAAGCTCTCAGAGTGCTCCTGGGAGCAATTACCATTTTGTAATGGGGGACATTCAGGCTGCATGCAAATATATTCAAATTACAGAAGGGAGCCAGTCACACGGACCACTTCCCTTGTCTCCCTGGCGCTCCCTTTGATGTTCCCATTAGAGGATGGATGGAGCCTCTTCATGTGAATGATATAGGCTTAAAATCAAAGAGCACTGGGGTCAAAAAGAGGTAAAAAGCTCCAGCTAACACTGGAATTACCTCAGAACAGCTTTTCAGTCCTTTTTCTGTACAATCCAAATGAGCTGTCTGCTTTCAGCACCAGACAACAGCAGCGACAGTCTCGACAGGATTCAGAGAGGGATGAGATGTTTGTATGGAGGGCATAAAGCTTTATACAAGTAAAAAGAGAAAAGAAAAAGGAAAACAAAACAACACAAAAAAAAACCTTGGAGAAAAAGGCTGGCCTAGCGAGGGGAGGAGCTGTCCTCCAGAAGCATGTTACTCTTGCAAAAATCAGACTTAGTTGGTCCCATCACAGGATGCAGCAACCTAATGAATCCAAATTTTGTGGGTTTTCTCCCCAGGGCATGACCTGAAAAAAAAAAAGCTGTTTTGGTTAAGGTGAACAGGATGCTTTCTGTGCGAGGGCCTTAGTGCCATCTCCTGGGTGGAAGGGGAAATTCTCAGCCAGGAGGTGCAGGCTATGACCAAACACTCRCTTGGTCAAACGCCTTGCACGTTTATTTATTTAGCAATTAGCTTATGTATACAGCAGCAAGATACCTCACTGTGCCTCTTTCCAGCAACTGCAAATACATTTCTTCTGTAAGACACATAGTAGGGATACCTGGCCTAGGAAAAGGGTGGATTTATTCCTTATCATCACGATGAATGTCCAAGTGGCTGCAGTGTGCAGCACTGAAAGTCCAGCTGCACCACAGATGTGCTAGAGCAGATGTGGCAGCCAATTTGTGGTGTTAATTTACTCCTCATCAACAGGGCCAGACCAGACCCTGTGCAAGGGATATAGGCTTTGCCCACGTTATTGCTTACATGATGTTTCTAGGGGAACCCAAGCAAATCTTCAACATCTGTGCAACTTCCCTGCTTCTGGGGTGTACTTTCCTTCTTGTCATCCTACTAAGTTGTGCAAGGCTTGGGCAAGGCAAAGAGGGGAAAGAAGACAGTCTAACATTGGACAAAATTTGGGAAATGAGAGACAGCCACTGAAAGCTGGTAATGCTTGTTTTTTGTGCCACTGATCTCTGCATCCCTCTTTGTCTTGTAAGTCCCTTAATTTTGGGGTTTATTTTCAAAGGCCGATCCTTGCTTGAGGGGAAACACTGATTCCAGCCTTGTTTGCTGAGAATGAGCTCATGCTAGGACACAGTTTTCATCAGCTTTCTTTTAAATCACTTGTATTACTGCAAAGGTAGAGCACTTTCTGTATTACCATTGCAACAAGTGGCACACGTGTGGGGCAAGTGAAGATGTTAAAAGTGTAAAATCYGTCTTTGAATAAT
The DNA here is from genome assembly GCF_003342845.1 of Nothoprocta perdicaria. Lineage (NCBI taxonomy): Eukaryota > Metazoa > Chordata > Aves > Tinamiformes > Tinamidae > Nothoprocta > Nothoprocta perdicaria. Next base: position 570,072 of record NW_020454538.1, on the reverse strand, counting down.
GTAGTGCATTATGGAATTTAAAAGAGAATTTAAAAATATGCCTGGGCCATCATTGTCAACATCTACTTTCACCACTGGGTGACCAGGCAGGTGTTTTCATTGATGTCTGTGCAACTTGCAAGGGAACAGGCAGAAATCCCACTGCTACAGACCATGAAAGCTTCACTGGAGGAGTGTGGTTTGTGACAGAACACCCATAAAATTGCAGAAGTATTTTTGTAAACATAATTAGAAGCTGAATTTAACTCAGCACAGGCAAAATATTGTTTACAATCTCACTGGTATAATATGCAATTCACAAAAGAAGCTGCAGCACCACTGCTTTAATACTTACGCTATTTGCTCTACAGAATGTGTCTGGTTCAAAGTCACTGTTTCTTGGAAGAATTTTAAGAATGTCACAACTTCCATAAAATGCATGATCCTGAGCCCCACTACTAACTTTTCCTCCCCTTTCTAAGATTTTATTTCCCAGAGCAGCAATTCTGCAATAAATCGTTCAGCACATGTTTAATTTTAGTCCTATGAGCAGTTCAACTGCCTGGGATGGCAAATGGTAGTTGGAGCACAACAACCTGGAGCACCCAATGCTCACACTGTCTCTAGCACGCTGGAAAAGCAGAGTTTCCACAGATCATTGAAGAGGAGAGTTACCCTGAGCTCCAAACCAATCAATTAATGCATTTCAGCAAAACATGATTTTTGGACCAGGCAGTGCAGATTAATCAAAGCTTCGGGAGCAGTGTGTGTTTTAATGAAACTTTCTTGATCCACAAAGGAGTTCAAAAGATACAGAGAGAAACAGAGACAACAAAGTAATTAATGGATTGCCAGCTGTAAATGAATAAAACTGCCAGTCACCCTTCCCAGTTTTCCAAAAATCAAGTCCTTTGCTTTCTCCACAGTCTGAACTGGCCTTGCATCTTTTCTCCTCTTGTTTCTGCTTGGGGGAGCTTGAGTTCATTTAGTATTTGGAGATCTACTATCTGCTGGCCTCGAAGGTGGGATACTGAATATACAGAAAATCATAAGCACTTCAGTTGTCTTCATTTCCTTTACTTGCATTCATTCAAATGTAAAGAGTTGGTTTGGTTTGGTTAAAAACTGCATAAAGTATTCAGTAGAAAAAGAAATCCATCTATTTTATATGTATTACTGGGTAATAATGACTCCATTTTTTTGTATACGTATGTCTCAGAAATAACCACAGGATAAAAATTAGTTTACAGCTATAAATAGCTGCAAGATCAATAGCAACTATTGCAGATGCAAGTGCTTTGCCTGCGCTCAGCTTGGGTGCAGATACCAAATGCTTTGCTTTTGTTCTGTGTCTTTGGGAGGAAAATACACATTTTTCAATTCTTCTTCAGTGAGATCAAAATGAAATGAGAGCTGCACTGACCCAAATGTTTTACTTTCCTCATTAGCAGGTTAATCTGCCACAAGGTCTTCAGAAAACTGCTGTTTGCACATCCTGAGCCCTCCCTTTACCTTGTGATCTTGTGTTTCTGAGGAATGCTGGGGTCATCCGTCCTTCCTAAGACCTTTGGAGACGCAGTCCAGCCGGGCACCCTGACCTGTGACTGACAAACCAAGCACTGATCTCTGCAGCTTCTCAGAAGGAGCAAGTCTCCCATTGAACTAAACCCGTATGAAACATTTCCGTTTTATTTGACATTGTCAAGCCGAAATATGCTGTAATAGCTCCTAAATCATTTCTAAKCTTTCCATGTCCAGCTGGAGATATGCAACCACATGTATTACTTAACAGTCAAATCAGATGCTCTAGCAACTGAAGAAATGTATTTTCTTGCTCTGTTGGCTGCATATGTGGACAAGACTTGGCTTCTGGCAATTTGCTCCATAATGAGCCAATTCATTGAAAAGGTCAGCAGGGCAAATGGTCTCATCCAAAAGCTTCTGTACTAATCAACACAGGAGAGTCTTCCAAGTTTTGCTAGGCCAGCTGCTAGTCCTTTAAATCTGGGTTCACTGTAATGAGATTTTTCTGTGTTTACTCAAGGAACGGGCATRTAAAAATTGTGAATAAATGCAAAAAGCAAAAATAAATAAGGATTTTATGTCAAACAATCAAGCTGTCTTAAGCATCACAGAGAAGAGCAGGTTGATGTTAAGAATTGCTGTCACATATGACCACCAGTACTGCACATCCTCTTGAATTCAGGCRTGATGGTTTCTAGCATAAAAGTAATTTAGCTGAAGGGCCAAATTAGTTGCATTATGATGTATGTAACAGAAAGTCTCCCAAAATCAGATTGCATTTCTTACTATATTCTTACTTATATTTCTTACTRTCACCACTGTGTGTTCTAGCAGAGACAGGTAGGTTCACATATGCCGAAAGCTTCATCCAGAGACTACTGCGTTCCCTGGAAAGATTTYCGCTTGTTTTGAGAGGCTCAGGCTTTATAATACTAGTAAAAAAACACTAGCTGCAGGCAGCCCTGCAGAGAACAGCCACCCAAAGCTCTTCTATTGCAGCTGCTATTCTGAAAGCACTTGCCATCCCCATCACCCCTACAGCATCTCCCTGCGTGGAGGCCAAGTGCTGCCCTTTACCTGGCAGAGCAGGACCTCTGCCCATTGCTCCATGTACTCACACACCCTGCTCCTCCCAGAGCCCCTCCTGCTCTTTCCACCTGTTCCCTTTCCCTCCCTGCAAAATCCTCAGTGGGGCCCTGCCACAGGTGTTTTCCTGGTTGTTCCTTTGCAAGGCCCTAATCTTGAGGCTTGTTGCCACCTGCCTCTTTGGTACCAACTGGCTCTTGTTGGGCTGGAGAGCTTAAGAGGGGCTAAGTGCTACTGTGGGGTTACTGCAGCATTCAAGATAGTGCCTGCCTCTGGGTCTCTGATGTTTAGGGAGTGGGGGAACCTCTTGGTTTGTAAGCTGATCACCAARGACTCCCTGAGGTGGTAAGTGTGTCTGAGCTAGATGTTAGCAAGGAAGCTCTTAATTATATCTGTGTGTCTGCTTCTGCTCAGTGTTGCCCTGAAAAGGTGCTTCGGAGTGTCCTTTMTGCCTGCTTTTGCTAAGCTTCTGTCATCTCTAATCTTCCAGTTCTTCAGTCTTCTCAATCTAATYATCCTATCCCATCATAGTCTCCTTTCTTCTTCCAAGCATCCCTTGTGCTCTTTGTTTCCTGTAAATACTGCTCTGTTCTGTCCTCCTTCCTTTTCATCTAAGTCTTTAAACAAAAGTGCAAGTCTTTAGYCATTGCCCTTGTTCATCTTGCTGCTGCTCTTAGCACTTTTCTTATTTTTGCAAATGGATTTATTGTCTAAAATAAGGTTGAGATTCTCTTTCAAGGTAGTGTTTCTTCACAAAAAGGAATCTCCTTTTCCTTCCCCATCCTCATTCCAGGGATGTAGGGGTAGAGTATCTAGGTGTGTGAGCAACACACGCCTAGGATGGCTGCTGCCAGAAATGAAAGGATTGAYTGAGCTTTTGAGGCCTAGACTTGAGGAAACTTAGCAGAAATAGAAGACTAGGAGTGAAAAATGCCCCTGAAGTCCATCCAAGTCTGCAATAGAGTGAARGGAATGAACTTGTGTTCCTGATAGATTAGAAAAAGCAATCAGGAGCTGACTTGGGAAATAGTCATTTCTAGAAAAGCTAGTCCTGGAATAATATTTTCCATGGTAACTGTACATCCTGTAACAGATATCTTCCTGTTCAAGCCTTAACTTATGTTCTTGGAGATAACAGCATCCTGCTTATCCATATTGGTCACATTTTTGATGAAACAAGGACAGATTGATCTGGGGGATGGCAAAGGAAAGACATATCTTTTTTTCTTTCCATTCTTAAACCTGGGAGATCAGCATTAAAAGGAATGCTGTGCTGCTGTCTGCTCAGAGCAGGAGAGTAGTATGACTAACGTGTTAGGCTTTGACCTCAGATTTCAACASAAATGGCACAACTTTAGCTAGTATTTTTTTATTAATGAACTTGAGACCTGTTCTTCTCTAAGTATCCCCAAGCTCTGAGTGCCTTGGTCATAGCTTGTAAGGCTAATGCTCTGTTGTGTTATAGCGTGGCTTTAATATAGGTTGCAGGCAGTGCTGAGGAGCAATAAGCAGGAATTCCTCTGTTGGGACTCAAACCTGTAGGTCAGACCTGGCATGGAGCTGTATAGTGTGGTTTTTTTTGTGAACAGATCTGCAAGGGATGCCAAGAGCCCTGCAGCCTTGGGCAGATTCCTCCTGCGTGACAGTGAATCACGGGAGAAGGAAAATAACAGCCAAGTGCAACCAGTAGCCTATAAATCATACACAGAAGACTGGCTTGTTTAAGCTTATACTGCAAGCTAATAATACATTTTTCTAGCTTGCACCAATGTAATTTCACACTCTCAAAGCACTTAGGAGAGCCTGTGTTTCGGGTGAGGGCTGCCTCTGCTGCTAAATCCCCGTCTCTGACCTACTTCTGCCTTTGTGATGAATTCCACATAKCTGTGATAACACTATTTTCATTATATCTTGCTACAACATAAATCAGTAAGAGGTGCTGCTGGGTAGCACTCTACTTGTCAGAGAATATCAGTCTCTGAAGACTTTCTAAACTACTTAGACAAGTTGTGAGCCCTGGATTTTTCTCTTTATTGCTTTCATATATAGCCAGTCTTACAGAAGCAGCTTCATCTGAAGTTACTCTTATAAAATATTCCAYTTTTGCTTTGCAATTTTTCTCACCATACATGATTTACTCTTCTGCTAACCAAAGACCTTTGTATTTTAATGGGATTTTTCACTTTATAACTAAATGTAAAAGTGTTCTGCATATTCAGTCTGCACGGGCAGTCTGCATGCACTCAAGTTTATGCATCCTTATACCCAAGTTTTCCCTTCCCCTCTGGCAAACATGAAAGACCAGGTTTCATACTTGCCCAGTAACCTGATGCTACTGATTGAAAGTTGGTATCTGCTCCAGTGTGAAGCCTGGAGTACTGGGTGAAACTGGTTCCCCTGGATAGGTAAGGAATTTTTTTGTGTTCTGGTTCCTCTCAAAACAATGAGGCCTGAAGCCTTGTTTCGATCAATCTCAACAGCTGCTGCTTCTGGACATGAAATATCTAAATACCTTCTTTAAAACATCACTGATGATACTTTGATTACACATTTTACTACTTTTTGGACCATCGTTGGCATTTTTTTCCAGGTTCATTCTAAATTTTAAGACTAATCCTTTACTGCTCAAGTAATGGAGGATGCTATAGAAGGTCAGCTATTGAACAGGCTGCTGGTTTAAGAGCATAGCAGCAGAATTGCTTGTCCCCATACATATATTGGGTCTGCAATTGACACAAGCATGGTGCCTGCAAATGAAATGCTGACTCTTTCTTAAATGACAGCCTTGCACTCAGAGGATCCTGGGGAAAATGATCAATACATAAATCAACACATAGGGGAGAAAGGAAATAGAATTGCAGGTTTCTGCTCTAAAATCTTCAGCTTTTGTGAGTCATGAGACTTAAAATAATGTTTGGGGCTTGTTTTGTTCTTGGGTATTAACTAACTGTAAATCAATGGCTGCTGAACTTTGCTAATTAATGTCTCTTAAATATGAAGAAATTCATATACAAGATTCTCCTATGCATACTTAATTTACAGTCTAATTGGCTTGAGCTTAGCATTTCTGAACTCCCTGGTACAGTAATTGAACATTTAAAGCTCCCTTGAGGCCATTATAACAAATGCTAGACAGGAAGGGAGGGAGAAAGAGGTTTTTTTCATATGGAAAAGCCTTTGACATGGCACAAAATAAAATCAAGACCTGCTGAACAGCTGAAAGGTCAGTTAGCAGGAAAGCCAGGTCTGAACTGTGCAGAATGTGGAGTCCTGGGGTCTTCAGACTATTCCAGCTCTTGTGTTGATTAGAAACTCTCCTGGTTTCTATATACCTCTGAACTTTTTCTACCTTTATTTCTGCAGTGTCTTCACTAGCACTTCCAAGCAGTCATCTGAGAAGTGCTTGAACCAGCCTACTAACAGCAGCCTTTTACAAGCAGCATCTTGTGTTTTTTAATTAAAAATGAATGGAACACAGTAGCCTTTATTAATTGTTCTGTGTAAAATAGCTTTAGAAAATGAGGAAAGCCATCTGGATATCCTCCTTAGTCTTCTGAAATTTTATTTAAAAAAAAAATGTAGTGATCCAACACTCTGATCCATCTAAAGGAGCAATTCCTGGTATGAAGCTTTGGGAATTGGAAAATTCTCTATTTATTTGCGAAGTTCTAACTAAATCTCTGCTGTCTCTCCTTGCACAGGTCTCTGGTGGAATGTGAGATTCCAACTTAAGAGCCAAGCAAATGTGCTTCATAAAACTGTTTTATTAAATAAAYGCTCATTTTTGATCACGAGTTTCTGCAAAACCAGCCAGTTCTGCTGGGCTTGTGCCAGGCTTCTCAGAGGTTCCCATAGATGCTCTGCCAGCAGTGCGAGGCAAATGGCAGAGCTGCTCCCTGCTAGTCAGGATGATTGCTGCCCTTCACACCAGGGTATCCTCCACCTGCCCAGCCATCCAACTGTCTCTCCTGGATGAAAAAGACAGGGTGGTAAAGGCATAGCTTTTCATGCTTTTTCCATGKTTTTTTCAGCATACCTATAACTCCCGAGTTAGCATTTGCTGATGGGTTTCTAACTGTCTTGTTCAGAAGCAGATGGTGCTTTAGAACAAGGAAGTGCAGCTTTGTTAGAATTAAGTGTAAACACTTAAAAGTACAAGGGTGAGTGATTCAAAAAGTAAAATAAAATAAAAAGCGAAGAGGACCATGATAACCTGATGTCATAGGCACTTGTCACAGGGAGTTTCTACCAGGAAAACTTGTTGAGAAACCTGAAGTCCTTCTGAGTGTACCTACAGAAGCTCATAGTTTGGTTCTGCATAAACACCTAGCTATTCATCTCTAAGCTGAGTCTGCCTGGGAATTCCCAACTCAAGCTTTAAAAGCCACATGGTTAGGAGACATAGGTGTGGATGGAGCAGCTGCCTTYTGGGAAATCGTGCTCCCAAAAGGAGAATAGATCTTAGTGAAAACTCTAATATTTCCCTTTCCATTGGAGGGGTTGCTGCTTCCAGACTACAGTCACAGGACTCATTGGTCTTCCTTTGACCAGGACCATGATGCAGCCAAGGTGACAAATTTTGCTGGACCAAAGAGATGAGGCAAGGAGGAGGTTGCCATTGTAGCTAAGTGCTTTGGCAGCTTAGTTGTTAAATGAGGACAGCTCTGGGGACTGATACCCTAGGATTTGTTCTTATTGCAGTAGATAATCACTGGGAAAAGCTGAGAACTGTTGCAGGCAATTGGGATCTGAATTCTGTTGTCACTTCCAGTGACTGTTCTGGTCAGTAGATCAAAGAATATGCCCAAAGATGCCTAAAATAGAATGGCAAAGACCATTTCCAGAGCTGGGTGCTGCCTCTTCTTGTGCTGGGAATTGCCTAAGTTGTTTCATATTTCTTGTCGTAAGGATTTTTAGTTAGAGAAGCTTTTTGGTGTGTGTGTTGGCAATGAGATTTAAGTGCAGCAGYAAACTGTAGCCCCAGTAAAAATACTAAATCATACAGACTGACTCCAGTGCTCAGCTCTGGGGATAGGAGTAAAGTTCATAATAGAGAGCAGAAGAGGGGAAACCTTACTAGCTTTAATATAGAAACTGTAATTCAGGCTCTGTAACATTAAATTCTGATTTCCCCTGAAAGCAGCCTTTCCATCCCTTTCCGATGGAAAAATACAAGTAGCCACTGAACTGCTGAAAACAGGTTGAAGTTTTCTTAGTGCATGTATATAAATCTCATTCATACCTTGGTGTATTCCATCTTAGACATGTCTGTGATAAAACATCTAATGGCAGATATATTTTGGATTTAAATGGGAGGATAGCACATCTGATCGAGAAAACAAAGTAAGTCAGCAGAGCTAAACCTTTCTAAACTCTATAAAGTTTAGAATGACACAGCTGGAACTAGTGATGAAAAATACAATAAATAAAAAGTAGAGTTATTTTTACTTAGTATTCCAGATCAGGCAGTGGAAAGTAGGTAAATTATTTCTGAAAGGAGCTCTGGGTTGTTTGGGACCAACCTGATGCAGAAGTGAGCAGAAATACATTTTTTCACTTTGTTCTTAAGGTAGGTGATAGATCAAGTAATTCATGTTACAGATCTGCAGATGGTACCTGGAGCATTGCCTTTAGCTGGCACCTAGGGAGAGAATTTCACAGCTAGAAGATCAGGAAAAGCCCAAATATGAGAAAGCAGGGAGCTGASATAGAGAACTGCTGCTCAGGCACAGTTCCCAGGCAGGGAAAGGCTCCCTCCCCATTTCTATGCCACCATCAATGATGCAAATTCTTTACTCCCTTCCCCACTTTCTATATATTTTCCTTTCTGGAAAGGATAAGGTTTTGTAGAGATGAATRTTTGTCCTGTTCCTCAAAGGCTCTGTGCTCCTGCTCAGGGTAAATCACCATCTCGCAGGGTCACGTTCTGAGATGCCTTGACCATTATTTATCCTTTTCTATTGTATGATATAGCAGATGATGAGCAATGGTGTGCTGTTCACATACAAATGTGTGGATGAAACATTATAAAGATACTGAAGGTAGTAGCAGTTATTTCTGTACTGGAAATTAAGATGGAGGGGTAATTGTTAYACAGCGCTAATGTATTTTTATAATTATGATTATTAAGATGTAGGGGGAAGTAKGTTCTTAAAAAGGTTATTTGCTGCAGAAGGCTATGTATAGATCAGGCTTCAAAGTTTATAAAATATTTTAAGATCATCTGGTAAAAACACTTACTAAACTTCAAGCTATTAACCTTACCAGGTAACTTTATCCTTCAGCTATGAATGACATAAATTAGACCCTAGTCTCCTGGATTGTAGATGAAATGCTTTGGAAAAGGTTATTTTGCTGTTCTGCTGAAGAACAGAGAGATGTTGTCTACATTATGTCTGTATTTACATCAAATCCATTCACTCTGAGTGGGCAGTGATAAGATTTGAAAGGAGATATTCAATTAAAGCTAAAAATAAACCCTGCTTCTATTTGCTGAATGACAAAAATATAATTCAACTATTTGCAGCGGCGACTGTGATATATCCCTTTGCAGCACTGTAAGGTCTGAGATTTAAACTGCCTGTTGCCARCAATGCAACCTGTCTGTTCTTTTCTTTCCACCATTTCCTTGCCTATCTGAATAATTCTTTCTGATTTATAACTTTCTGTGAAATTTCTCTGAAAATGGGCTGTTACTGTTGCGATGTCCCCAGCTGAGATGGTGTTTGCTCCAGGCACAGAGGAGAGAGGCACCAGAGTGGAAACACCCATTTCACAGCTCAGCAGCCGGTCTTGCCTTGAACCAGGCTGGAAGTGCTGTGCATGCGAATGAGCTGCGCTGCTGTGCTCCGCGGAGGGGAAATCACACACGGGCAGATGGAATTTGAACAGGGTTCATAAAATGTGAATGACAATGACCCTTGTTGGAACAGGCTGGCCCTGGCACCAGGATCTATTTCAGCAACTCGGTGCCATAAAAGCTGTGGAATTGCATATGCTGTGCTTCAGAAGTGTGTGCTGCTCCCTTGCTGGGGACTCCTTTGGCCTTCTTCATCACTTTGAGGCACCTATAGAATCATTATGGTTGGAAAAGACCTTCAAGATTGAGTCCTCCCATAGGCTCTTCAACACCATGCCTGTTTAACCATATCCCGAAGTGCCTCATCTATGTATTTCTAGAACACTGCTAGGATGGTGACTAGGATGTTGACCGCCACTTCCTTGGGCAGCCTGTTCCAATGCCTGACTGTTTTCTGTATAGAAAACTTCCCCTAATATCTAACCTGATTTACCTTATTTGTTTGGCAAAAGTTGGCTACAGGAGGCTGCTGAGGCTTGATGCTCTAAGCCTGAGACTTGCCCTTTCAGCCCATCTTCTACTCCTCCTAGGGGCAGCTCTGGGTTGGGGTTGCCCTGACATGCATAATTCCAGGGCAGGAAGAAATGGTGGCAGCTACTGTGCTTCCTAGTGGGATCCCAATTTTCCAAAGATGTCCCTGGGAAGGACAGCACATTCCCTGGGCAGAACCTCCATGTGATGAGGTGCCTCACAGTGAGCATGCCTGGCGTCTCACTGTGGTGCCTCAGAAACCTTCCCCATCACCTAGACTAAAGTAGGATGTTGGGACATCAACACTTGTCTCAGCTGGGAGAGCCTGAACATGTGATCCAGGGGGATTATTCTAAAGCAGAAGGACAAAATTATTTTACATGTGAGGATAAATTTGACGGCTTTGGATAGTGTTGCGCAGCCTGAGTAAGGCAGGCTAGTCTCTGAGAAGCTCTCAGCTTGTGTTTATAAYGTAGAGCTGGTGTTTATAACGTAGTGCTTGTGCTCCTGTTCTGCAGCTTCCTAAAACTGATCTGGGTCTGGCAGTTCAAGTTATGATAGCAGAGGTTCAGTAGGAACATGTCTGTGTCCAGGTCAGTGTGGTCACTCACACCCATGGGTGTGCAACAGCACCATCAGAGGCAAACCATTCCCAGGAAAGGCTATTTATAGTACTGCCTCTTCCACTCAGAAAATCCTCTTTCTTCCCTCACATCTTCTAGTCTGTAGAAACCAACCCCGTGCTGTGGGGGTGGCTGTTGATTGCACTRGGCTGTTCTTTGGTGGTTCACCTGCAATGCTTCTAGCATCCAATAATCCTAGATGTCCAGTGAAATCTTCCTCCTATCTCCTCCAAATTACTCAGCCTTATCCTTGTCAGCCTGTAATCAAGCCAAGCAGCCTTGTGAGGCACTAATGTGTTTCGTGGTTGTAGTTTACTTGCCGGCATTTATGACATTTGGAAAGACAGTGATGAGTCATGCTAGACAAATGGTTAGTGCCTTCAATTTTTTTATACAAGTATATAATTAGGTTTTGTGGCACAAAAGCAGCCCTTGTCCAGCTTGTCACAAAAGTTGCTAAAGAAATGTTTATTTTCTTCTAACTTATTTCAGCCTGACAATTTCCTTGATGAGTTTTTCAGATGACTTGTTTCTAAATAGCACAAAATAATTTCACTGCTGTTGCTAGAAATACACAATAGAGTCATGAAACAGAATTGTTGGAATTGAGTGAAAAATACACCAGCTATTTAAACAGTGCATCCTGATGCATTGTGTAGGATATACTGTGTGTGTTTTTTCCTTCCAGGTGTTTTGTTTRTATTCAGTGCTCTCCTACTGCTCTGAATACTGTTCTGTGTGTTGCTGTGCCTATTGGTGTCCTCTTGCAAGGTCAGAGAAAGCCTTTTCACTCTCCCTTAGTGGCCTCTGCAACAGGTCTCTTCCTCTTCAACAGGATTTCTGGCAATTTTTCCTTTGCTTGCATTATATCTGGACTAATGGTTAACACAGAATTTGGATCTTTTTCCAACACCTGGCACTCATTATGCAGATTTTGGCAAATCATGGAGAGCTAACAAAATGCTCACTCATTTTTTGTTGACTGAGTGCCTCAATAGCTCTTGGGCTTGAATTTCTCAGAGAAGCTGAGAAGCCTGGAGTACATGCACTGCAGTGACTTATACAACGATTCCAGAGACCAGCCTGGACACTGAGGAGTGGTGGTGCCTMTAATCTGAATTCAAGAGCACTTTAGGAAATGTTGGTCTTACTCATTGACCCTTGCTTATCCTTCCTTAACATAAGGGTAAAAATACTAAGGCTCCTTGAATGGGCTTTTGTTTGAAAAACAGTGATCTTCAGGTGAGAAGCTCAGTGGTGTAAACAAGGGGAAGATGTGTGCCCTTGTTGCAAACCTGACGATCTGATAAGTAGGACATGCCTTTTTGCAGGCAAAAACATTTTGCTTAGAAGTACTATCAAAATTCTGGAGAAACTTCCCACGCAAGTACAAGGCATCYGCCCAGCAGCGACATGGAGATGCACAAGCCACTTCAGAGATGTGAACACACAATGTCATTAGTGCTTGTATGGTAGACACCATTCATGCTTCARTGCAAGTGAAGATCCCAGAAAGCCTCTTGATACATAACAGCTGGCCCTATTATAAAAATCATGACTGTTTTTACCTAACCTGGGTATATTTCCTTGTAACCATTGAACATGTCTTTTGAATTATAGGGTATGACATAAGTAAGTTTCTTGGATTAAGAGTCAATGTAGAAGGATTGACTGGAKAGCATAAGGTTTTTCTCTGCAGGATAAATGTGCAAAGTCTCATCCAGGTGTCACATGAATGAGAAGACTGAGAGGGGGGTCTGATCCGTATGTATAAATGTAAAAATAAACCTGAAGGGGGAATCTAAGGAGGAAAGGGTCAAACTCTTCTCAGTGGTGGCCAGTGACAGGACAAGGGACAATGGGTACAAGTTGAAACCCAGGCAGTTCCATCTCCATGTAAGGAAGAACTTCTTTCCTGTGAGGGTGACAGAGCCCTGAAACAGGCTGCCCAGGGAGGCTGTGGAGTCTCCTTCTCTGGAGATCTTCAAAACCTGCCAGGATGCCACCCTGTGCTCTGGGTGTCCCTGCTGGAGCAGGGGAGTTGGACTAGGTGATCTCTAGATGTCCCTTCCAACCTCAATCATTCTGTGATTCTGTGTATGCTCAGCTGTAGCTGCTCATGTATGGAGTGACATCACTATTGCTGAGTTGCAATGAGGAGATAAAGAACAATTSAAATCATAACAATGAAAAACATAACAATGAAAATTGGGATCTGTCACCCTTACTTGTCACAGGCTGTGCTCTTCTGTTTCTCAACATGCTTTTGCAGCTTTCAAGACTCACATTCCTCTGTAGTTCAAGGGAGAACCACAGTTAGAGGCAGATGGGGATCCATAACTCCATAATTAACCTGACCGCTATTACAGCTTCTTATATTTGTTCTTTGTAAGATTATTTTCACATCATTAACACCAAGAAAGACTAGGGTACGTGAACTTAGATGGGAGACCTCTACCACATTAGAGTTTGGTTTTGTTAGTCTTGAAGTGTCAGTCTCTTCTCCTAGCATAACCTATTGGGTGATATCTATGGGGCAATCTTGAATCACCCCATAAAATTGAAAATGTTGACCACTTSCAGTGAAATCTTCCAATGCTTACAAAAATCTTCTGTGCTGATCCAGTTCAAGTCCATGTGGACTTCTCTTTAATATTTCTGTAATACCAGAACTATATATCCTTGCCCTGCTTTGAAATAATAGTTGTCTGTGACAAAAAATCTGAAAGACTGTCTCAGACTTGAGTAGTCCCTGTGGATTTACACTAGGAATGTTTGTGTGTTTTCTAGTTTCCTTCAAAGCCAGAAGGACCCTGATTTTTTTTTTTAACATGTTGATATTTTGCTACAGTTTGGTTAGAGCAAGYAGAAACAGGCACAGGTATCTGCATGGTTATAACTGGATCACCAGAAACACTACTGAAACCCACTTCTGGGCTGCTGGTTAAGGAAACCTAAATTATTTAAGAAAATAAATCAGATATGCTGCTGTTCAAACTGTATTTCCCATACACAGCCATTGGAGAAGAGTGAGACCACTTCTGGAGGCAGAGGGGCAAGTGCAAACAACTCAAGATTTGAATGTTTGAAGTAGAAAAAAAGGAATAGCCCCTCACTGTCCATCCAGAGGTGGACACTTCAAGACTTAGTGACGGTGGAACCCATCTGAAAGAGGAATACATAAATATATGGAGCCTGATGGGTGAAAGCTGAAAGGAGAACAGTCAGATGGAATTTGCCAAGTACTAGAAATGTAGCAGATAYAACAGCATGTAAAGTATTAAAAAAGCACAATCAGGGAGCACAGCAGGTGTCATGAGTCAAAGGAACTTTGCTCTTTGAGCTGATGAATTCTGGTGCTTATGCAGAAATCAAGCGAAACAGGCTAATGTAACCTGGCAGAAAGCACATCTGAGGCAGCTGTGTCTGATCTGCAGTACAGCTAGAAAAACAGTGCTTAGCACTGTCTTTGGTGGCTTCTGTTTGCAATCCCTGTCAATCAGCAGAGTTATTAAAGAGTTATTGTAGAGTAAAGGTGTCTGTTTATGCAGCTTCACACCTGACTAAATCTAGACAGACAGGAAGGCAAATGCTTTCTTCTTTGCTGCCTTTCATGTAGCTTCTCAAGTATGGTGCTGAACAAGGGGTAGGAGCATCAGCCCATGCTCCCCCTCGCAGGAAAGGAAAATGGGAAAAAGCTACRGGAACCGTATTCCCCATCCCACATCCTCTTAGACTCCAGTTTAACAAGATGTGTTGCAGTCTCCCCTTGGCAGCATCCTGGAGTCTGCACAGTTGTAATTCCTGTTCTCATCTTCTGAGGTCAAGATGCTTTTGATAGGGAAAAGACTCTCAAGAATGTACATTTTTCATCTTGCCAAGAYTGGAAAAGGAACTAATTTTTTTTCTATTTCAGTTTTGCCTTTCTGCTTTCCTCCTTTCTAGTCAGCCTGATGTATAATATGGAAAACTGAGGGTGATCCAGAACAGAGCCCCGGAACAGGCTGCGCAGGGAGGCTGTGGAATCTCCTTCTCTGGAGATCTTCCAAAACTGCCTGGACACCACTCTGTGCTCTGGTTGTCCCTGCTGGAGCAGGAGGTTGGACTAGATGATCTCTAGAGGTCCTATCCAACCTCTACTATTCTGTGTGATTCTGTGAAAACAAGCCCCCAGCAAACCATATGATCCTTGCTTTTATGATATTCTTGGGGTTACAAATTACACTTAACACATTAAATTCTGCTGGGTGATTTGTGACATTCCAAAGGGTGATCAGATCACTGGTGACACATTAATACCACAGGCTGGCACAGCATTGGAGCACCTTGCCCAAACCACTTTCTTCTGCTCATTTCTCTATTACATATACATTTCTCTATTATATATACATATACATTTTTGCTTCCTTTTGTTTTTTGATGGTTGCCAGTGATGGAGAAAAAATAGTTTGGGAAAATCTTTTTTTTTYTTTYTWWWWAARRTWKTTKTTTTTTTTAAAAAAAGTTATCTGAATTATAACTTCTTATACACCACTTATCTTCCATTGCTAGGCATTCCCATTTGACATACTGGTACTGTGGAGCATTTTGCTCTGCTTTTGAGTTCTGGAAATACTTTTAGTTTAATGCAGACCAACGCAGATTCAGTTTGATGTGAATTAGGAAGTTAAAACGATCCAGTTAAAGCCTCTGAAGTAGATTCGAGGAGGTTTTGTACTGTTTTTGAAGGTCAACCTGCTGAGGCCACGGTTGCAACACACAACGTCCCAACGGATGTTCCTCCCACCCCATCCCTCCATCACCCCACGCACAGCCGCCCGCGCTCAGCCGTTAACGGCCACGCGCCTCAGCCGTTAACGGCCGCGCGCGTTCAACCGTTAACGGCCGCGCGCCTCAGCCGGTAACGGCCGTTAACGGCCGCGCGCCTCAGCCGGTAACGGCCGCGCGCCTCAGCCGGTAACGGCCGTTTTCCCGTGCGCCTCAGCCGTTAACGGCTGCACGCCTCAGCCGTTAACGGCCGTTCTCCCGCGCGCCTTAGCCGTTAACGGCCGCGCGCCTCAGCCGTTAACGGCCGTTCTCCCGCGCGCCTTAGCCGTTAACGGCCGCGCGCCTCCGCCGTTAACGGCCGTTCTCCGGCGCGCCGCAGCCGGCGCGGCTGGGCGCTCCCTGTCCTCCTCGCCCCGCCGCCGTTGCGGGGCCGGGCCGGCGGCGCCGCCCTGGGGCCGGTAAGTGCAGCTGCCCGACCCCAGCCCCGAGGAGCCCCCTCCCCGCGCTCGGAACAACTCCTCAGGCAGGGCTGCCCTGTCGCTTTCCCAGGCGGAGTTCTGCCCCTGCACAAACCCTTCAGGGGGGTTTTCCTTAAGCCCTCTGTGTCCCCCAGGCAGGGCTATCCCATCCCTCCACAGACATCCAGCACCCACAAACAGGACCGTCCTGTCCCCCTCCCATAAACACTCCTGCTCTTCTTGTATCCCCCCGCCTCGAGTACTACCCCTCCCAAGAAAGGGCTATCCCACCCCCCCAAAGCCAGACCTCCCCTACCTCTCTCCAGAGACCACCTCCAAGCAGCACCCCCCCCATTTCCTCCAGGGGAGGAGTGGGAGCTACATGGAAGATCCAGCCCCCACAGGGTTGCATTTTCYAGTGTGAAGCTTGGATTTTCTGCACCCTGACTCCCCTGCCCCTCCTGGTGTGGGGATGTGGTGGTGCTAGCGGGCACCCCTGGCTTTGCTGAGCAGTCCAGACTCCAGCTCAGTTTTAGCTCCGCGATGGTGCCAGCCTCTTCACTGGCAGCACTGTCCCTGGCACGTAGGGAGTCAGCTTTGAGTCAGAACCAGCCCAGAAGAAACCTGGGCTGCTGTACRAGGTTTTCCCTGCATGAGCCTTAGCTGCCTGGGGATGAGGGTGCGAGACACCTTGGGGAGACTAAGGTGCTGCTGCTCCATCTGCTTGCCTTTACTATGGGAGAACGCGTGCTTCTGCTGGGTGGAGGTCTCAAACCAAACACCCCTGTGCTATTTAACAGGACCGGGTCCAGCGTAGCGGGCTGGGGGCAGAACTAACCAGCTACACGTACCGGAGCTGAGGAGGAGCTCCGTGGGAAGGCACTCGKGAGGCTGCTGTGAGTCACTCATCCCCTGCTGCTGGGAATAGCAGCGAGCAGCCTGCGAAGCAACACCGGTGAGATGCTTCGTGTTGATGGACTGAAATGAACGGCCGGTTTAGGAGGTGAGGAYGGTGGGCTTGCTGGGAGGTCAGATGTGACGTCTGGGGTGGGGACGTGTTGAAGGAGTGCCTCTGCACTGGTTTGGGAGGTGAGCAGCGAGGATGGCTGTCTATATGCAGCCGATGTGAGGATGAGCCCTAGTATTTGGGAAGTGGCACTGTGTCCAGCTGTGTTCCTTCAGCACACACTGCCCTGGGCGCCTGGGGCTGACTCCTGGACAAGCAGTGCCGCGAATGCGTCCCCGGCTCCGCAGCGTCCTGCTGTCCCTGCTGCCCCGTCAGCTCGGGGCTGCACCCTGGTGGAGGGTGGCTGGTTCCTCTTCTTTTGAGACCCTTTTGCACCCTTTGCAAGTGTGGTCGCGTCTGTGTATACTGTTGACCTCCTCCCTAGCAAATTACAGACCTCTTTTTCATTAAGTGCCACACAACTGCAAAACGCAACACCATTTTTCTACCTTTCACATGGTGAAGACAGGCAGAAATTGTTTGGGGAAGGAGAGTGAGAGGGGAGAAAAGCTACCACAGAGGCTCACTCACTAGCTCAAAAGTGTGGTTTCCTAAAATATATGTTTTACTGCTGGAACCGTGCCCAGGGACATCTCTTACCACGCAGGAGGCTTACGTAGTAATGCTCTGCTTTCTGACAAACTATGGAGCAGCTGCAGTCCTGGCTCACAGTAGTGTCGAGGAATGGAGCACGTTTTGAGGTCCTAGAGTAGAGACGGTTGCATGTGCAGATCCTTACTTGGTTTAGCAAGCAGCTGAGAAGCTGAGTCTGGCACTAAGTATGTTTCCAAATATTTCCTAATTAAGTGCAGTCAGCCTTGAGATTGCAAAGGTTTCCTTCTTTTATTCTTTTTTTTTCCCTTTATCTAAAGATATCCATTTTGTGATAAAATTAACCTTTACCTTGGGATTTGATTGCTGAATAAATTAGTCATACTTTCTGTATGCTAAAGGAAAACAGCTGGTATTTTGGAGTTGTTCTAGACTTCTATCAAGCAGAATGAGCAGAGACAGAGAATCTAGCCCGGGAAGTTTTTTTTAAAGGGAAGCATAACTGTTATGCCCAAACGAGAAGAATGCAAACCCTAGGGCATCTAAGGCTGGTGGGAAACCTGGGGTGATCCCACATCATGGTCCAGCAGGAACTTAGCCCTTCAGTTAAGAAGGCTCCTTACAGGAAGGGTTGAAGGACTGGTACTAGARGGTCCTCACTGTGCTGTGTCACTGGCATAGCCACTATGTCTGCATGGGCTGGTGTGGCTGTATGAGTATTTAAGAGCTCAGATGCCTATTTTGTGAGTGGAAGTATATCCTTTGAAAGGTGACAACTTTAAGATTGTGTCATCTTCTGGTTTCTTATATTAATTAACAATTCTCCAGGTGTTCAGGAGTAGCATTTCTTAAAAAGAAATGAGTTGCTGGTCACAGGCCAAAAAACCAAACTATTGGCTATAGCACAAACTACTGATTAGCTTTCAGGAGACTCTATTAAGAATCCTTGAAAAGGAGTCAGGAGCAGAATCCTGGACCTTGAATTCAAAACTGAAGCTTCAAGCAAGAAGAGATTGTTCTTTTTACTGAATATTTGCTGTCAGAGAACTCACTTAGGATGTCAGAGGAGGACAGTCTCCTTTTCCCCACCTCAGTCTGTCCTGGTGTCTTGGACCAGGTGGGACAGGAGAGTTTCAGTTGCCAATTAGCAAGCTTCAGCTTGAGGAGGGACAAGAGGCTTTTTCCTTTCCTGTTTTTCTGTGGAGTTTTTGATGTTTTCAGATGTTTTTGTAACTTGAAATAAACAAAAGCACTAAATCCAGCAAAAGTAAAAGGTATGGAAATGAGCTGAGAATATTGAAGGATATGTGGGTATACATAATATGTAGCTAATATGTACTGGGGAAAAGTCAGTATTGCTTTTATATAAGTCAACTTGGCCTCACATTTTGTTATTTGTTAACATTTTTCAAAAGCCTTCCCTTTGGTGATGAGAGAGATCCAGTTGGCATAGTCTGCTTGGATTTCTGAGAGACTTTCAGCATGGTCCCTTGTGCAGGGCTTTTGAGAAAACTTGAGAGTCCTGAGCTGAGAGTCTTGAGTTCCTTGCATGGATAAATAATTATTGAAAAGATGAAATGAAAAGGAGAAGTGGATGGTGAGTCACCAGATAGAAAAGAGAGATCAGCACTGCTTCTTATAAGGATTGGTGCTGGGACGTGTGTCATTCAATATGTTTGTAACAAAATAGAACAACTGCTAAGGAGAGAAGTAGCGATACTTGGAGATGTTACAAGGTTTAATCAGGGTACTAAAGACAGTGCCGAACTTAAAGGATTGCAGAAAAGCAATTATGAACCTTAGAATGGAAGAATAATTTTGTGAAGTGATGGACTTTGGGGATGGAGGAAGGGAGGGAACCATCCAGGTTTCATATATAAAACAGGGGGCTCTGAGYTGACCATTACCACTCAGAAAGAAGGTATTTTTAATTATGACAGGTAGTTCCCTGTGAAGGTCAGCTCTGTGCTAAGTGCCAATCAAAAAAAACCAAACCACATTAAGGTTTATTATGAAAGAAATCAAGGACAAACAGAGACCATCATTAAGCCATTATAGAAATCCACAGTGCATTTACATCTTGAAAAGAGTTCGCAATTTTGGTCCATCCAGAGGCTCAGAAGAGCAGCAGAGAAGGCCAAAGGCCTTCAGTTGCCAGCCTGGACAGCAGTCTGACCCAGTCTGTGGATGACAAAAATGATAATATATTTTATGAATGTGATGACTTGCTGCTCTTAAATGAGATTTGGCAGAGTTGCTTTAATTTTGGATTTAATTTACTTGTCCTCAGAACCACCGTGTCATGCTTCACCTAATGATGTACTTTTCATTCACAGCAGAGCTTTTAATTGTCATGAAGAACGTCAGCCAGTGCTGCACATTTATGATCATACCCTCAGGACTGCAGATACTTCTAACAGGGTGATGACAATGGTACAGTGATGGCAGAGACACAGCAGGGTGTGTGTGTGTGGTTTTCTTTTTCTTAAAGTGAATGTAGCATAAATAGTTTCCATCTATCCTTTTATAGATTTAAAACACATTTGTGTTGAAGATCGCTTTTTTTTTTTTTTTCTTCTCCAGATTTTTAGAGTGAGAAGATGCTGAGGAATGAAAATGCATCTTGGTTCTCCAATTTCTCCTCTGCTGCCTCGTCCTTCGTGAAAGGAGATGGAAGCTGGGCAGGAATTGGCCTCCAGGAGGTGGTCATTGGACTGATACTAACCCTTATTGATCTGATCACACTCCTGGGAAACACAGTAGTCTTCATCTGCCCTGTGGTGGAGAAGAGGCTGCGCACTGTCACCTACATGTTCATCATGTCTTTAGCCACAGCAGACTTCCTTGTCGCGTGCCTGGTCATGCCATTTAGGTAAGAAATGATTGTCGGGTAAGACCTGCCCACACTGTGTGCGCAGCATCGTTTCTTCCAGCTTCTTTCAGCTACCATGAGCTGGGCTGTCTAGCAGCCATGTGTTATGCTTGGGGCTGAACTCCTACAGCTTAGCTGTGCGTCTGTGGGTGGATGGGTGGGTATGTACGCCTCACTTTTGGGCCTCACTTTTCCAGCCCAAACCTGTTGACTAGCTTCCCTTTACAATAAATATGTATGTAGAGAAACCTCCCAAGGACTTTTTCCCCCTTTTGGCTACAGGGCCCATGCAGCTCATCTAAAACAGAAGTCTAGCTTTTCAGATGGCTACATTGTGATGAGTCCTGTTTTCCAGGACTAGGGTGATTATTGCATGCTCTGTTTGGGGAATGTGACTGCATTAGTGTCAGTATTAAGTAAAATGGCTATACTGATTATGCTAATCCTTCCAAGGTAGAAGAAATCAGACCGCATCATTCCCTCATCTTTGCCATTCTAGAATGACTTTCAAAACAAGTGGAGCATTCTCCACTTTTGATTTTATGCTGCTTTAACCTTATATCTTATTTTCTGGTGGTGAGTGGGACGAATTAGAAAGTCTCTTACTAGTGACAGAAAATGAATGATTTCAGGCTATTGCAGAGATGTTTAATCTTCATAGTTTTGTTGCCACACAGAATTTTTATTATTCCTTCAGACCAGTCAAAATGCTGGTGGTGTTTGTAGGAAAGACTGGTGAACTTGCAAAATAAATCTCTACCTAAATAGAGAGGAAAAAATGCAGTCTGCAATGGGAGAGCAAATGTCATTCGTTTCATTTGGGGGAATGGTTTTATCCATCTTATCAATTTGCAATGCTGTCAGATAACTGTCAGAGTTGACATGGGCAGAAAGGCCATTGCCCATTTTATTTTAGGATAATTTATTAAGGAGGTATTAGGTAAGTAGAATATACGTAAAGGAGGAAAGGGCATTTCTAGAGGACAGTTGACCCTACTTGAGGTCAGTATCTAAGGGAGCTTCACTGCATAGGTAAAATTCAGTAAAACAAATTCAAAGACCCATTAGCTAGTAGGCTCTGTCTGCCTTGTGCTGCGAAGTGCCTGTAAGTTTGTTTGAAGTGAGTGAGTGACTGTACTGTATTTAGCATTCTAAGCCAAAGCTTATTTTTGCATGTTGTGTCTTCATCCTTATAGGGCTTCCTATGCTTCTGATTTTGGTACTGAAAGATATTTTCCCAACAAAAAAATTAAAAATTGAGTTGTTAGTTCATATTGTCAGATGAAAAAAAGCAGCTAATGATGTCGTTTAAACAATTTTGATTCTAAGCACAATTTTGATTCTAAGCACTTTGAATATTTAAAAATAGGATCTGAAATCATCCATCTGTGCTGTTTCCTTCCCTGCTCCAGCTGCAGGGCTGGATGGGGCTGAGCTGGGCTGCAACTGGTAACGTGCTCTACAAGGCATGAACTGGACTTTTCTGCACAGCAACCTATTTCTCTTTTCTCTGCTCAGRCTGGGTGCAGAAATGATCCATGGCCTACTACTGACAGGAGCATGTGCTATTTTCTCCCCAGAAAAAAATCTGTTTTTTTCCCTCCTCTTGTGCTGCACAAACAAGGTCACTGCAGTAAAATGCACCRCGCAGGAGAGGAACAGCAGAGGATCAGGTCCCTGAAGAAGGGCTGCACTTTGTGGCTGCCACAGTGAAGTCTTGCAAACTTTATGTGGGCCGTTTGGTGAGGAACTGCCTCTGCCAGCTCAAATCCGCGCTGTTGCTGCTGCACCACCCTGCTGGGGTGCTGCACCACCCTGCTGGATCCTGTCTTTCCTCTGTTCTCAGCTTCTCATCTATTATTGCTCTTCTGAATTGCTCCTTACTAGTTGTTAGCTCCTTGGCTTGAGTGCTAGCGCGTGCTAGAAAGAAGTGCAGGGGGAAAAAGTCCTTAGGAGCAGTTTTGGTTCAGGAAAGGAGATTTTGCAAGGCAAGGAAAAAACAGATTATCACCCAGTGCTTTAATTTCATAAGAGCAAGATTGCTATTCTGCTCTTGATCTGTTTTTTTTTTTTTTTTTTGAAGGAGCCGTTAAGCTCTGCTTACCTTGTAGTCTAGGTACTCCAGGCAGCCTAGTGGTTTCCAGTATCAATGTTTCTAGCTTGTCCTTCTCTTTTCCAAGCATACACTGAGGTGAAGTCAGTGACATCTAATTTCACTATTTGTAAATTCCCTTTGGGTATTTGTAAGCTCCCTTTCGGTGAACAGGCTAGTAGTTTTCAGGCCCCTACTCTGCAAAAATGGAAGCCACTTGGGTGTACAAGCAAGTTCAGCTGTAGACTTCATGATTGCTTGAATTTTTGCATAGCCTCTTGCATAACGGCAGAGTGCCTGGGGCTGGGGCCCTTCAGCAGCACAGGAACCTCTTGATGCACTAGCAACAATTGCTGGGCTGGGAAACAACCTTTGCAAGTAGTTTTAATGAATTGTTGCTAATTGGATGCAAACCAGGCATTGTTTTCTAACTCCTCTTACATTAAGTTGATTATTTTACTCTCACTAGATGGCAAAGCTGACCTAAGTGCACTACAGTGCCACTGCTGCAGCTACGCTACATTTACCCCAAAGCTGTGAAGGTGCAGGATAATTAAAGCTTTGCAGAGGCAGGTTGTTACTCACCCTTTCACATAAAATCCAACCGCAGGGGTTATTTGAGCAGCACCCCAGTAGTTACATGAAACTGGTAGAAGGAGGAGGAAGCAAATTGCATTTAAATGAATGCTATGGAAGCGTGCAACAGCCTTCATACAGCTGCCATATGGTCCTTCCCTGGCTGCTCACTTCTTACAGGCCCTCCCTGACTTTACCAGGATAATTCTGGCATTTTGTCTGCTTTTTGCTGGGTGTTTTCCTCACTGAGGCATTTGTGAGTCAGATAATGTAAAAGACTCTCAGTCATTCTCCTGGGGTTTTCTTTTTTTTTTAATATCTATTCATTCTCTTGAAAAAAAAAAAGTAGTTGAAATCCTTCCGTTTTGAACCCTGAGCCCCRATGAAAGCTGAGGTTCTTGTTGCAGGGAGCATCTGCCATGCCCCAAGAACTGGGGAGACTTCATAAAGCTCTGTGATTCATAGTATTAAATCTGTCTGCTGCTAACTTCGATTTCTCTGCGTTTTTCCTCCTAGTATCATTTATGAGGTGACAGGGATGTGGCTGTTTGGGAAGCTGTTTTGCAAAGTATGGATCTCCTTTGATGTCATGTTCTGCACTGCGTCCATCGTTACTTTGTGCTTTATAAGCCTGGACAGATACTGCTCTGTGGTGACCCCTTACCACTACTCAAGAAGGATGTCTCGTGGCAGGTGAGTGCCTTTGCTCAGAAATTTGGCAGGCAACAAGGATAGCAGAGAAGGAAAAAAAATGTGGATGTTTCATTCTCACTGCAAAGCTCTAAGGCTTCTGTACCTATTTTACCACAGGTTTTTTTTTTTTTTTTTTTTTTTTTTTTTTTTTTTTTTTTTTTTTTTTTTTTTTTTTTTTTTTTTTTTTTTTTTTT
>NW_020454538.1:409060-546275 GCF_003342845.1 Nothoprocta perdicaria | reverse complement strand
TTTTTTTTTTTTTAATGTGAGAATGACATTTCTCCATTTCAGAGTCAATATATATCCCTTTGGTTATCTTATCTGCAGACTTTTTATTGTCTCTATTCCTTACAGGCCTTGGCACTCCTTAATGAACTATGTGATTAGAAAGATCTTAGCACCATTTAAAACTCTGCAGCTGGGAGGAATGCAGCTGGCCTCATTTGACAATGTTTCGGGAAAGCACCTTTTGAGTTAAGGATGGTTTCTAAAATGGGGTGGAAACCAGTGATGTGGGCTGACTTGTGCCTACAGTGTCTGCGGTGGTAGGCATTTCAGGGGGCGTTTTCTCTGAGGACCAGGAGGAATGACACCCAGAAGAATTCCTCTGACGATTGCCTTCCGCCTCCTAAATCCTTAGTACTKACAAAGTGATATTAATGTGGGGAATGTGGAGAAAACAGAATGGGTGTTTAAGCTGCTGCCAACGTTTCACATGTAATGTTCAAATGAGGACTGCAGGGTGATGGTTCTTGTGTTTGGTTTCTTACCAAACTTCCTGCATCATCCCTTTACAGTCTGTTTGCTACTGGTCTATCTCACTAGAATAAGGTCCCAGCCACCAGGTTTGGTGGATCTCCCTTTAAATTGTAGGTATTTCGGAGGGGCGTTCAGGGAGTAGTTGTAGGGCAAAGGATGGTATCTCTGCATTTGGGTGTCTCTGAGTGCCCTTTGCTGCCAAGCCTGCTGAATTTTACAGCACCCCAAGCCACCTTTGAATGAGTGCAGCTGTGGACACTGCAGCTCCAGTCTGCTGGCTACACTGCTCTTGGTGACTCACAAGGTGGGTTCAGGCTCTTTGGGGAAGGTCTTTCCTCAGCTGCAGCTCGTGCAGTGTATGGTTTGCAGGGTGCCTACACTTACCAGAATGGGTAAGGGGGCTGTGCAGCACACAGAGCAAATACTGCAGTGATGCTGAGCAGCTGCAGTGATGCTGAGCAGCTGCAGCAGCCAGCAGCTCTACCCACCTTGTAGGAAGGATCCTTAGAGGATAATATGGTAATGAGACACTGACGCTGGAACTGATGAGAAAAAATCTGCTGGCTAAGGTTTAAATACTTTGTGTGTGTGTGTGTGTGTGTGTGTGTGTATAAATATATATATATATGGATGGATGGGTATGGATGGGACCTGTATGGATGGGTAAGGAATTACTGGACAAAGTGAGTGAGAAAAAAAGGGTGTACAGCTTGTGGAAGAAGGGACAGGCCACGTGGGAGGAATACAGGCACATTGTCAGAGATTGCAGATGCGAAACGAGGAAGGCCAAAGCCCGGGTGGAATTAGAGTTGGCGAGGCAAGTCAGAGACAACAGGAAGGGGTTCTATAAGTATGTCAATAGCAAGAGGAAGACGAGGGAAAATGTTAGTGCACTGCTGAATGGGGAAGGGGCCTTGGTGACGGAGGATGCCAAGAAGGCAGAGTTACTAAATGCCTTCTTTGCCTCTGTCTTTACTGCTAAGACGACCCCCCATGAACTGCAGGGCACAAAGGGAAGAGATGTAAATGGGCTAGAAGAAGACCTTCCACGGGTTGAGAAGGATTGGGTTAGGGATCACTTAGGCAAATTGGACACTCAAAAATCTATGGGCCCAGATGGGATGCACCCAAGAGTGCTGAGGGAACTGGCCGAGGTTATTGCTCAGCCTCTCTCCATCATCCTTGAGAGGTCCTGGAGAGCAGGGGAGGTGCCCGAGGACTGGAAGAAAGCCAACGTCACTCCAGTCTTCAAAAAGGGCAAGAGGGAGGAGCCGGGCAATTACAGGCCGGTCAGCCTCACCTCTGTCCCTGGAAAGGTGATGGAGCGGTTCATCCTAGAGAGAATCTCCGGGCACATGGCGGAGAAGAAGCTGCTGAGGAGCAGTCAGCATGGATTCACCAAGGGGAAGTCATGTCTGACGAACCTCATAGCCTTCTATGATGGGGTGACAGGCTGGCTGGATGAGGGGAGAGCCGTGGATGTTGTCTACCTTGACTTCAGCAAGGCTTTTGACACTGTCTCCCATAACATCCTCATACGGAAGCTCCGGGAGAGTGGGCTAGACGAGTGCACGGTGCGGTGGATCGAGGGCTGGCTGGATGGCAGAGCTCAGAGGGTGGTCATAAATGGGGCCGAGTCCAGCTGGAGGCCTGTGGCCAGTGGTGTCCCCCAGGGGTCAGTGCTGGGCCCAGTGCTGTTCAACTTGTTTATCAATGACCTGGACGAGGGCACGGAATGCACCCTGAGCAAGTTTGCGGATGACACCAAGCTGGGTGGAGTGGCCGACACTCCGGAGGGCTGTGCTGCCATCCAGAGGGACCTGGACAGGCTGGAGAGTTGGGCAGAGAGGAACCTCATGAGGTTCAATAAGGACAAGTGCAGGGTCCTGCACCTGGGGAGGAATAACCCCAGGCATCAGTACAGATTAGGGGTCGACCTGCTGGAAAGCACCTCCACGGAGAGGGACCTGGGAGTCCTGGTTGACACTAAGTTAACCATGAGTGAGCAGTGTGCCCTCGTGGCCAAGAAGGCCAATGGCATCCTGGCCTGCATCAGGAGGAGYGTTGCCAGCAGGTCAAGGGAGGTGATTCTGCCCCTCTACTCAGCTCTGGTGAGGCCGCACCTGGAGTACTGCGTGCAGTTCTGGGCACCCCAGTATAGGAAGGACGTGGAGCTTCTGGAGAGGGTCCAGAGAAGGGCAACCAGGATGATTAAGGGAATGGAACATCTCTCGTATGAAGAGAGGCTGAGTGAGCTGGGCCTGTTTTCTCTGGAGAAGAGAAGGCTGAGAGGGGATCTGATTAATATGTATAAGTTCAGGAAGGGAGAATGCAGGGAGGAAGGGGACAGGCTGTTCTCACTGGTGGCCAGCGATAGGACGAGGGGTAATGGCCACAAGCTGAAGCATAAGAAGTTCCGTCTCCAGGTGAGGAGCAACTTCTTTACTGTTAGGGTGACAGAGCAGTGGAACAGGCTGCCCAGGGAGGTTGTGGAGTCTCCTACTCTGGAGGTCTTCAAAACCCACCTGGATGCCACCCTGTGCCACATGCTCTAGGTGTGCCTGCTTGAGCAGGAAGGTTGGACTAGATGATCTGTAGAGGTCCCTTCCAACCTTAAATATTCTGAAATATTCTGAAATATTCTGAAATATTCTGAAATATAAAATATATACAAAAACCTGTAAAGCCGTTATTCTTCCTGTTTTCCCATGTAGCTATGAGCTTCCCTTATATACCTGGGCTATTCAGTAAGCCATAGATCCAAAGTACCAAGTCATTGGGATCATTCACAGATGGGCTTGCTTTATCCCAGCTTTCTTCCTGCTCTGCCACTTCTCACACCCCCTGGGACTGTTGTTCAGTGATGTTCCACAGGTGTTACCTTGGGGACTGAATTGGATGAACTGGATGTTCTCGTCTCAAATTAACTCAACCCTCTCCTCTTCCCTATTTTTCCCCCCTTTTGCAGGTGCATCGTAATGACCTGCATGGTCTGGGTGTACTCTTCTCTCATTTCTTTCCTTCCTGTCATGCAAGGCTGGAACGAGATCCCTGGAGTGCATTTTGATGCAGGCAGAGAATGCATCTTTGTCACCAACTGGATTTTTGCCATTGTAGCGTCTGCCTTGGCCTTTTTTGTCCCCTTCATGGTCATGTGCAGCATGTATTTCTTCATCTACCGGGCTTCGCGGCTCAAGGCCACACGGATCATGTCTCAGACGCTGGACATTCACTACCACCCCAACAGCAAGCGGCAGAACCACCTGCAGCTGGAGAACAAAGCCACGCGGACCATTAGCATTATCATTTCTGTCTTTGTGCTCTGCTGGCTGCCCTACTTTGTCCTGAATGTTTGGTTGGCTGCCAAAGGGGTCAATTCCACCAGCACTGTCCTGGTTGACACCTTCAAGATCATCACTTGGTTGGGTTATTGCAACTCCACAATCAACCCAATGCTCTACGCATTCCTGAACCGGGACTTCCAGCGGGCCCTGAAGAAGCTGCTCATTTGCAGGCACAGGTCTCAGGTGGACATTGGAGAAGACATGGTTTCAATAGCCACCTTTTCCAAGACTGCTCCAGACTTGGAATGTAGCGTGTCAGTGCCAGTGCCTAATGGCACTCTGAAGGCCAAACCCAAGTAATAGGGATTTGGAATCAGCTGCTGGAGGCTGTGGTGGGATCAACACAAGAGCACATCTGAATGGAAGAGCAATGGGAAGGAAAATAGAGGAAGCAGAAGCTGTAATAGAACTTGAGTGTTTATTACAGCTGGAAGCATCCTGCAAGCTATTGCTTCATCTTCCATACTTTTATCAATGATGAACTTTGCTATTTTGGGGCAATTTATTACAACTAATGAAGATAATTACTGTCTCACTATTTATTTTAATTGGTATTTCCTAAGATGAATTCAAACTTCCTACTGGTAAAAAATAACTTTGATAATGTGAACTTGTCTTGTTCTATTTGTAGCCTGGTGATCTCCTACAACCCAAGGTGGGACAGCTTTTTTTTTCTGCTGCGTTTACTGTAACCGTCATCTTGCAACTCAGATCATGTTTGACAGTTTTTTGTAAGTTCTTTTGCGTCAGCCTGTGAATGGGCACTGGCATGACGAGAGAGCAGAGTTAAGGCCTATATAAAACCAGCGTACACAGAGTTTGCACAGAGTTTGAGTAACACGATTGCTTCTGAAGCACAGAGGGCCTCGGTGCTTTCATGCTTCAGCCTTAGTGTTTGGATGCATAAGAGTGGTTCAGCATTGGTCACAAATGAGCAGGGGAAATGCTGTGTGTGCGTGGATTTTCTTTGGATGCCTTTGTAGAATCTAAGACTGCTGCTTCAGTGGTGTTTGCTATGAATTATKTATGACAAGTTCCCCTAGTCCTTATTTATTCTTGAAAAGGCCCTTATGTCTTAGACCTCTAGGGATGAACAGGCCTTGCTGGAATGTTTCTCTAGAGCTCCAGCTACCCAAGGAGCTCAGAAGAGGTTACAGGTGACTGACACCAGTCAAGCAGCAGAGATGGAGAAGTTACTGGTCAAGTATAAATTTTTTTTTTTTCCACTGCGGTGTCTATAGATTGATGCTGAGTGTAACCATATAGAGCATTGCTGAACAACACAGCAATAAAAAAGGATAAATCTCCTTTCCTCTCATCACTAAAATCCCAGCAACAGTCTATGACCTGCAAGCAGAAAGGACAGAACMGATTAGCTATTTCAAACACATACAGGAACACAATTATTCTTATTAGTCTTCAGTGCTTCATTGGGCTTTAAACACTGGTTCCCTGGAAAGGAGCAGAGGAACAACTGCAGGATGACCCTGGAAAGGGAAGATTGCACCAGAACCTATCTGCAAGTATCCAACACAGGGTAACAAGAGGGGCAAGTTAGKCAAAGGCCTGAGTCCTTCCACTTCCAGCACAAGGTAGCAGGGAGGAGGGGACAGACCTGAAAAGGTGTAGCAGAAAGSAAGAAGCTGCTGCCTCAACAACCTCAGCTGCTGAAGATGGACATGAAGAGGCCAAAATCCTTGCTCCTTTAGAACCTGGCTCTGCAGAAAGAACAGCCCTAATTCATGAAGTGCATCAGCTCTCTTAGCTMCTTTAGATCTGCTAACTACCAGGAAAGGGTAAGAAGAAGAACCTCCTGATCCTCATGGGGGACAGCATGGCAGCCAACCTGTTTTGATAAATGGGACAAAGAATTGGGTTCCAGTCCAAAAGCCATCCAGGCCGTCAGGGGCAGTGGACAGGAGTACAGGACAGAGCTACTCCYCACTGCAGTGGTTCAGGATGACATGGTGGAGAAGAGGCCAAGACCWGAACTCCCTCTTGCAGCTGTGGTAGCCTGTGCTCAAGTGTCCCTTGTGGTCCTTGGCAAAGAAGAAGTTGGCAGAAAAGGTCAGGCTGATGTCCATGGCCAGAGGAAGACAAGGGACTTGTGGCAACCTCATAGTTAATTTATGAGCAGCTGTGGGAAATTCAGAAAACAACTGGTAAATGAAACATCTGATGTTCTGATGGGCCAGAATCTAGGACACAGGCAGCTGAGAGAACAAGCAAGAAAATCCTGTCATCCACTCTGGCCTTAACACAAGGCTGCAAAGTGCCACTTTGAAGTGGCACTTCAGGTGCTAGCTGAAATATCACAGCAAAGCACTGTGATCCCCTGAAGGACCTGGCTCTTGCTTCACTTTAAGGAACTGGTTTCAAAGACTCTAACTGCAAAAATTTAATCTTGGAAAACTTACTGTAAAAAACAACAASAAAAAAGCATTTATGCAAATGTTTGAAAATTATCCCCTCTTCTTCCCCCTCTGATAACACTTAAGATTATGTCCAAGCCTCCATAATCCACACCTCAGCTTTTGAGAGCTCCATCTTCCCCTTCTTCAGACAGTATCTGGCTTTAGAGTGACATATATATATAYACTCATCTTTACATACCATCTGCACTGTGGTAACTCTGAGAGGAAGGCAAAGCAAGTGAGAGAAAGTGTCCGTGTTCTGGCTGCCCACGGCTGCCATCTGCAGCACACACCAACCCAAGCAGGCACTTGAGGGTTTTTTTTTTTTTTTAATAAAAAAGTTTATTAAATCATTTAGACTTGCAAAAAGTCACAATAATTAATGCACCCAACAATTACAGCAAGTGCATTCTGTACACCACCAACCCAAATGGATTGATTCTGTATTTTATAAATAAAAATTAACATATTTACATTGAGAAATAAAAGCATGGTATTAGGCARTTAAATTAGCAGGTTACAACAAATGCCTACCGTTGATTTTTTTTAAAAAGTACAAATCTACAAGATTACATAGGACACGTATGACTTCATTAGGTTTAAATCATCAGAAGCACGACATTTCATACATATTTCTTTTTACTATGGCTGTTCCAACCATTGTCTATAAACCCTTTTTTTTTCATGGCAAAAAGATCCTTTTCCTTTTCTACAGTTTTATCAGTATAAAATGCATTCCCTAAGAACTACGATAGTGCGGAAATACGAAACAATTTCCTCTAATGACCGACTAGGGAGAGTGACCGTATGTACAGGTGTGGTACTTTTTTGCTTTAAAAATAGTGCAATTTCCAGTTTACCCACCAGGGACAAAAATGGAGTCATAGTTTGTTTCAAAAGCATCTTCATTTCAAGAGCAAGTGATCTGGATATACACTCACCAGGCTTAGAGACTGTAATTTGCACTATAAAAATACAGTATTTTAATTCTATTTACATGTTACAGATCTCTCACTTACCCAGCAAGCTGACATTTACAAACCTCAAAAAACAAAAACAAAAAAACAAACAAAMAAAAAAMCACCCCGATAAACCCAAACAAAAGATAGTGGAGCACAAAATTGGTAAGCACAGTAGCTGGACCCATCCACCAAGAAGAGTTAAAAAAATGGAATGTGAAAAGTGTAGTTACTGCCTTTCCTTGGCTGTGGGAGTAAACCAAAATCTGTCCAATGCATCCTATACATTAAACATGGCAAAGAAAGCTTAAGTAAACTATTTCCAAGACAGACATTCTGCAACATAGGTTCCTTCTGCTGAATAATCCCTTTAAAGCCCGTCGAGTGGAAGAAGGGATCCTGAGGATATTTATTTGCTTGGTTGTCTGGAATGCTTATTTCCTGATAAACTCATTGTCCGTGACCTCTGCCTCAGCACTGGTTTTGCTGGGAGTTCCAAGTCTTCAAACACAGGATTCTCTATGATCACTGCAGCCTCTGGTCTCTCCGTGGGGCTTGGAGAGAGCATGTCCTTCACCATGGTGTACTGAAAGACAAGATGAGATGTGCTACATGAGTTCACAAACTCCTCCTTCTTTAATGTTCCGACTTTAACTGTTGCTGTATGAACAACTGTCAGATGCTCCCAAGTGCTTTCTTAGTGATTTGGGTATTAGTGCTTCAGGACAATACTTAGAAGTGCATTAAACCTTTCAAAACACATCGCTGTGCATCCACTGCCTACTTTTATTATCAAAGACTATGCTCTATCTGGCAGATCAAATCWGACCCAAAGGTCAACTGAGTGATAAAACCTTTACATTATTTGCTATCAAAAGAATTCAAAAATCTTGAAATTTAACTTATTGGCAAATTTTAAGCATCAGATTTAAGCTGCCACATGCACTAGTTTTACAGTGTGAGCTGGAGTTTGCCTTGAACTACGTAGGTAGTTTGAAGATATGCCTCAAATCCCATCACCTGAAGCACTTTCCAAAACATCTTGGAGTGAGGAACAGCGTGTCCTGCTCCTGCAGAGCCCAGCATGTTCCCCTAGCCCCCTGCAGCTGTGCAGGAAGAGAGGGTGGGTTCTCAACTCCTGTGCTGAAGCCACCATGAAACATGGAAGCATCTCAGTTTTGAAGAGGGTTTTAAACCTCCTCCTTACCTGAAATTTTACCACTTTAATCATACAGTTCTCCACTTGCAAGATCCAGTTCCTGGAGCTAGACCCCATACAGCCACGATGCTCCCTGTCTACAACTCTCAGCACTTCATGTACACGGACTCATTGCAAGAAATCATGTCAGGATTTAGGGGAAATGTGTGACAAGAAGTGACAAAAGGAAGTTGCCTAATATCTTGGAGCTACTTATAGTTAAACTGCACAACAGAAACACCGGCACACATGGAACCACAGAATGGCTGGGGCTGGGAGGGACCTCTGGAGATCAGCTAGCCCACGCCCACATCATAACATTTTAATTTTGAAGCATCAAAAAGTACTGGACAGAGAAATGCATCCTAAAGTCATGAAAGCTAAAACTTCTACATTTTCTACTTGGAAGACAAATCACAAAAAAAAAGCTAAAATTACTAGCATCAGATATGCTTACCTCTTGTGCATACTTCTGAGTAAACAGTGATGGGAACTTCAAATTTCTGACATCACTTAAGGTCTATAAAATATTAAGAAAAGCACTTAATTCTTCCAGAATACCATTTCCCTACAATATATTTTTATTATTTTTATTATTTTTATTTTTATTATTTTTATTATTTTTATCAAAAGTACGCCAACAGATCATCCTGATAAAGTCTTGCTTTTAATTATCGTTTTAGTGGTTCAAGCTACAATGTGCTTAAATGCACACACTACTCTTTCCCTATGAACACAGTCTGCGCTAGAATCCGTGTTACAAGAGCTCTGATCTTTGCAATTTTAAGGCGTCCAGATGCGCAAACTCGTGCTTTCCTACTCCAGCTCTGCGAGGTCAAAACTGCACCACCTGTAAGGCAAGAGTGGTTCTTCGCCACCAGAACGGGGACACACAGGCGGCCAGGCTGTCCTGGCACCGCAATCTCCAGTCCCTAGTCGGTGCTGATGGGCTCAGGGGCAATCAAAGACAGCTCAAGTGTTCCTGCAGCGCAGCCGCTCTCCATTGGCACCGTTCCTGATACGTTGGCTCCATCTAGTGACAATGTTTCACATGTTCAGCTGCCTAATTTGCAGTAAGCTGCATTATTTACATAAACACTCTAATTTCCAGCAAGCCATGACCTGCTTTGGCATGCTCCTAGACCAGAAAGCCAATATKTAGCACTGTGTGTCTTTTAAGTATCCCCTTTACAAAAGAAAAGAAAAAAGGCATCAAATAAASAATTCTGAAATAATAAAATACTTCTGAAGTTAAAGTCAATCCCCTACTATTTCACTATTAGCTGAYTGCAGTGA
Organism: Nothoprocta perdicaria; assembly: GCF_003342845.1. NCBI lineage: Eukaryota > Metazoa > Chordata > Aves > Tinamiformes > Tinamidae > Nothoprocta > Nothoprocta perdicaria. Next base: position 536,554 of record NW_020454538.1, on the reverse strand, counting down.
TGGCTAACAGTCACACTTCAGAGCAAGATGAAATTGAGTTCTAAACAGCTAAAAAAATTTACCAGTCAATCTGAAATCTGATCTGTTCTCAAACATCTAATTTGGAAAACAATCTCCGCTGCCACAGAGTAACCGCTAACAGCCTGAGACAGAGAGGCCTCTTGCATTTCTCCTCTGGGAGTTTTTCTGCTCATCAGACACTCTAAGGATTTGCTGCACTGCCTGGTCAAGCATGGAAGAAAAATTTTGGGGAATCTGAGGTAATTTAGGATTCATTTTCCTGATTGCTTTGCTTCTGTATTCAGGGCAGATATTGGAAGGGCAAAGCTCTTATAGTCACCACTGCTTAAGATCTTTATGGTCAACTTGATGGTCAAGTTAAGCAACCGCAGTCCTCTAGAATATGCTCCTGTGTGTCATATAAGTCTAGAAGGCTTTAGCWGAAGAATGCATGACCAGCAGAGATGAAGCACTTGGTCAGGCGACTTTCATGGTTTGGTTCAAGATGCTTTTAAATCTCTGCAAAAAAAAACAGTCTATCCTCACATGAGGACTGAAACACCAAACGTATCCCAGTGACAAATACAAGTTAGAACAATTCTCTCTTCTTTCATGGATAGGTCACTGATCCCCATGTACAAGAAAAACTGGCTGTAGCCCTTGTTCTTCTGTATGAACTTGTTCCCGATGGCAGAGATGGATATCACACGTGTTTTAATAGCTGAGAAAAATAATAATGCACCATGAAACCTCCCCAATTCACAGCTGATGCAATGAGAGGTCATTTTATTACTGGGTAGATGGTGCTTTAAGATGAATAAGACTCACAGCCAAGACTTGCTACAGGCAAAGCTAATGGCAACTTCCACTATAAGTTGAGTGACAAATCACTGGAGGTGCAAAAGGAGGGAGGAATGGCAAAAACTGAGCATGGGTCAAATTCTCCAATGAAAAACAAACTGACAGGCTTGAAGTCACGAGCGTATTTGTTGTTGAGTTCCTGAGTGTCGTAGTTCAACAGTTTCTCTTACTTGGCTTGAAAATGGAGGAAATTTGTAAAGAGATTAGGGCCTCAACTGGATTGCACACATAGCAAGACTCCAATTTATTCCTGGGATTCAGGAGGTCTATACAGAGCTAAAAAAGAAGCTCTGTCCTCCTCTTTTCAAAAACAGAGCCACGAACCACCCCTTGCAAATGCTTTTCCAAGTGAATGGAGATTTTATACAAGTGACCAAACAGCAGGTAATCCTTGGTAAAATACCTACCCTGACTCTCTCCATCTGTGTGCTGAAGGGGTAGAGCAACTCAAAGAGAATCAGCCCCAAAGAAAAGATATCCACTTTGTGCGAATAGGTGTTCCCATAGATCTGAAAACACAAACTTAGGGTTAGGTCAGTCCAGCTCCTCACTGCCTGGAAGGACACACTGTGATCAAACCCATTCAGTCAGCCCACGAAGCGACTGGTTCTGTGCAGAGCTGAAAGCCTCAGGGCAGCTTTTCCATCAGCCTCCGGGCGCACAGCCCAACTTCACCGAGGGAGCAGGAACCAGCGAGTTCTGGATCATCAGCTCCCCTTGGCAGACACGACTGCCAGGTAAAGTGTTAAAGTGCTTAAACCTCATATATCTCAGTGTGTTCCTTCCCATCTACCCTGAATTCTTTATACAGTTGTTCTCTCTTAACAATAACAGCAAGATTCATTAATCAACGCACCTAAGTAGAAATCAGTAGCCAAACACTTTTTGCTGTGATAAACAGACAGACAGACAGATAGATAGATGGTTACAATAAAAGAATTTAGGTAATCTGACTGCAACAGGTCCCCATGTAGAAAGGGTGCCTGATGTGTGAACTGCTGGGGAATCAGCTGCTGGAGCAGGGAGCACCAACCTGTTCGGGGCTCATGTAGAGCTTCGTCCCTACTTGTCCCGTGTGTCTGGCATAGGCTGGCATCGGCGTAAGGACCGACTCCTCCTCCTCGTCTTGGTCCATAGCAGTTACCAGTCCAAAATCCCCAACCTTTACTATGTCATCCATTGTGAAAAATATATTGGAAGGCTGAAAAAGAAAAAAAAAATGAAGAGAAAAAAACAATATGTAACTAACAATTCTCCAGGTGTCAGTAGACAGAGCATTTGGTTCTAATTCAGCTAAAAATTTTTAATTAAAGATCACATTAGCAAGACAGGCTAAGAATCCCAGCTATTCAGGAAAAGGGAATTATTTATTCTGCATTAAATAGCCTCCTTCTTGAATCCCAGACTGCTCCTCTCTTGCCTTCCTGTAGAGGGTGAATCCCACTGCAGGAGCCTTCCAAAGTCAACAGCTCTGGGAAACAGCAGCACAAATTCATGCCATTTTCCACCAAACATGCAGCAAATTCTCCTCTCATGCTGGAGTTCTGACTCTTAATAATTTATTCTGATCTCTGAGTGTTACATGCACCCATAAAACTTCTATTTGACTTACAGCACACCATCTTAACTTTAAATTACAGATATAGCTGGAAGTCTGGGAACAAGGTCCACTCTTTGCTTGTGCTGACTGGCCCTGTGGAAAGAGCTTCTATCCAGCAGAATTAAAAGTTTATGAGCTTTGCAGYCACAAGTGCAGCAACACTGATGCCCTGGCTTAACCCTGCTTAGCTTGCTTTGCCACATAGCACTGTCCTGGCTTTAAACCATCGACAGTGGACACTCAAATTGAGGGAAATTCATACAGAAGYGCTCAGAAATGCTTTCACATCTGAAATGTGCAAGACACAAACTTTTCCATGAGGGATTTAGAAGCTACAAACTTCGTATCCTTTCCCTCCACACAATCACAGAATGATTTGAGGTTGGAAGGGACCTCTAGAGATYRCCTAAGTCCAACCCCCCTGCTCCAACAGGGACACCCAGGGCACAGGGYGGCATCCAGGCGAGTTTGGAAGACCTCCAGAGAAGAAGACTCCACAGCCTCCCTGGGCAGCCTGAGTGCTCCCCACTCGCAGTCCCAGCGAAGAACGGGCGGCAGGGGCACGCTCGGAACGGGGGCAGGTGCCCTCACTGCGACTTCAGTCAGAAACACACAACTGACTTCTGGTTTAATTATCTTAGCTGGTGCACAAAGACATTACAGATTCTTCCATCACAGTAAAAAATCCCAGGTTTCCATGTAAATGAAGGATGTAATCACACATCTGGAAGACTACTGTTCAGTTCAATTAAGGCTGCAAAAAGTGGCTTTTTTTTTTTTTTTTCAATCCTTTGATATCTCATTTGATCCAACATGTTTTTTGAGCTGCCAAAGCACGTCTGACAGCTCATCCTGGGAATAGCAGCCAATCCACCTGACAGACATAATTATTTTACTCTCTTTCAAAGAATTAGAAGTGCAACCTATCCGCTTGCTTACCTGCTTGCCTAAATTCTCACCGTCTTGTCATTAAGCTATATCTAACGAGGGGGCTCCTAATGAATATATCGCAATGTGTGCTGTTGATTTAATAATTGGTTTTAAATAAGTCTTTGACTCGATATGCACTYATGCCATCCTATTTTCACGTATGTCCAACCAGTTCTCACTAGTCAATGGCAACGAGAAGAGCTACTGTAGAGTTGGACAGGTTAGCAGAGGAAAAGCAGATTCACAGATTTGCTTATTAGGGCTGAAAACAAAATTAGATGAGACCTTTTCCAAGGAGCTTCTGAAACCAGGATAAATAAAACAAAACAAACAAAATAACCCAGCTGTTCTTTTGACCAAATTAACAAATACTAGACAAACAAACCTTTAGAATACAAAAATAATATCTTTACATGCACAGGTAGTTTTCTGAAGCATGGAAGTTGCTCATTTGGGGAGATTCTTTCCAAGTTGTTTATATCAAGTAAACAAAAAAACCTCTTGTTCCTCTTCCTGCCAACACTGAACTTAAGATGTTCCAACAAAACTCTACATAACYGCTGACTGACACCAACAGAGCTTTAAGCTGAGATCAACATAACTTTGCTTAACAGAGCAAAGACTCTGCAGAGTTTCAAGTGACTGTATTRTTAAGAAACGTTATTCACCAACATGTCTAGCAACATATTAATGTATGGATTAAATTACTTGTCTGCTAGGTTTCTCAAGCACTAAAGACTTTCAGATAGCTGGAGTTCAAGATAACTGCTTAATGCTAAAAAGAAAACACTTGGATAGGTTATGAGGTTTTCCAACTTTGGCATATGCTTTTAGTGTTATTGAACTTGAACTTTTATTTCTTTTAACAGGCAGGTCTGACATGATATTTTWATCTTTTGTTTCTACCGATACCAAATGATTACCATCTGAGGAGCTCCAACAAGAGCTGTTACCATTTCAGTATTTACTCCACTGAGGTAGGTATCAATATCTCCCCAAACAGAAATGGGAAATGCCTCTCCAGCACTTGGCAAGAGAAAAGAGCTCCAGCCCTCAGAGGTGATATATGGTGATATGAGACTCTCTTCATCAAACTCCTCTTTGATACGCAGTAAATCTGTAGATTTTGGTCACTGGTAACAGTGACACTTCCAGTACTACGTTTCAGCAAGATAAGGCAACACAGAAGAGGTTCAACAGGTACAAAACCAGTAAGTTACTCCCTATTTCAACTCTCAAATGCCAGAACTAAAAGCAACTTTCATGTACTGTACAACATTGATCATTGGTCTTAACACACTGCACCTTATCACCCATTAAAAAGATTACGGCAGTCAGCACTGACTGAGGAATTCAACTGCAGAACGGTTTACATTTCAGTCCTGGAGTAATAATACTTTTGATTTCTGTAAGCATGATTAACACTGCTGCTCTTAGGCAATATTGCTATAGAAAGCATAAGGAGAAAAATAAAGGATTATCTATTTGGTTCACACCAAACAGAAGTTTCACACCAGAAGTTTTCTTTGCCATATACCTCAGCAGTGAATGAATCTGTAAAAGCACAAACTGGAATTAAAAATGTTGTAACAAATGCAGCAGATCTGTGGCAGGTACAGGCAGTCTTGCTGTAGAAAGAGCTGAGTTGTAATGATCAGTGAGGAATGCCGATTTCCTGGAGCACTGCGCTTCCAAACTATTGTAAAAACGTTAGACTTAGCTTTTGCAACACCCATTCACAGCTAACTGATACTGTCAAATAGCCCCACATTTATATATTTATATATAAAATAATCAYATGTAATCACATGATTTCTCAGTTTAAAGCAGAACCTAAAATTGAGCTGAGGGGCAGTCGAATGCATGCATTTGCTGATCCCCAAGTCAGCAATGCAGTAAGGAGGCAGCTACTCTCTGCTGCCATTTGAATGAGACTTGTGCATATAATTTGGGCACAGATAATTCAATTGCCATAGCTCCAAAGATAATCTCACAGCAGTAAACTAGAAAATACTTGTCAAAAGGACACAGCCAGTGATTACAGTTACATCCAGAGCTTGGAAAAGTGAGGTATTCAGTGATGTTCATGCAAACAGATAAAACATTTCCTATAATATGCTGCCAATACAAACCTTGAGATCCCTGTGCATTAATCCTTTGCTGTGCAGAAAGTCAACCGCTTCAGCTATCTGCAGAAATATCTGCAGACACTCTGTCCTTTCCCTCTCCTCTATCATGCATCTTCTGCTCATCCAGTCTTTAAGGTTCTCTTTCCTGCAGAGCTGCATTTGGATGTAAAGATACACTTTAGGAGAGGTGGGTTTGACTTTTTCTGTTGTATTTTTAGAAAAGTCCAGGCTTAAACTTGTTGGCCTTGGTGGAGAAATTGAGAGGGGACTTCCTGAAGTGGATTTCCCGTCACTGGACTCTTTCATACTTGTGGGCTTATCTGCAGAAACACTTCCATCATGTGAAACATCAATTTTATCTTCCTTACTGGAAGCATTTCCGCAGCCAGAATCCTCAAACACAATTGAGGATGACGTCCCTTCCCTCAGGTTTACCACAGGGAGAGCTGGAGGGCAAACTTCAAAGGAATGACCCAGGTTGGTACCGTTGATGGTACTGTCTTCCATGTCACAGCCCATAAGAACACTGTCCTGCAGGTTTAATAGTGGATCCTTAGACTGGTGCAAGTCCCCGTTGTCTGTGACAGAAAATTCCAGAGGAGAAAACTGGCCTTCCGATGAATCAGACTGTCCGCAGGGTATCCCCACGGAAAAGGACCCTATGCTCTTGGATGAAGTGGCAATAACTTCAATGTGTTCTTTTGTAGAGAATGGCTCTGTTCTAATCTTAAATGATGGAACGTCCATTGGACTGGGAGAACTGAGCGGCCAGTCGGTGCTATAAAAAAAGAATGGAAAAAAATGAACAAACAGATCAATACTACAGAACCTCATCCCATCATAAATGAATTTTCAGAAGACTGTGTTTAAACAACTGCTTGCTTTGAGCACAGAAGGCGTCTTAACATAATAGGAAATGACTCTGAGTGTGGGAATCGCTAATAGCCAGAATTCAGCATCCATTTCTCTCAGTGAGGATTATGTTTTCTCACTGAGATAAACGTATTGTGCTAAAATACCTCACGAACGATAAAAGAAAACCTAGCAAACTCTGCTCCCTGCCTCCCTCTGTGCAATCAGATTTATCTTCAGCTCAAAATATTCACTTCTTTTGAACATAGATTGCCACGTTGGAAGTTAGAGCTGTGAAATGTTAATTCAGTCCCTGAAATATAAAGGTCAATGTATTCCAAAAATTCGTAGGCATTTTAAGATGTTACTATGAGATCACTATATAGTCTCATATTAAGCCTCCTTCCCTCCTTGACACCATTAACTGCTGTTAACATAAATTCACTTTTTTGTTTACTTTCAATACTCTCTTCATCTTCTCTTTTACTTAATATTCTGTTTTTAATCTAATTCTACCAAGCGCTATAAAYCACTCAAATAAACCAAGGGAACAAACAGGAGGAGGACAGCAGTAGCACAGAACAAAAGATGACAGAAATAGCAAGTCTCAGTAACAAAAAATGCCCAGTCTTCTATCCACCTAAAGAAGAAAAGTTAAATGAAGACCTATAGTGTGTTCCCCACCCACCCTAAAAAAAGGCCTTAATACATCCCTAATAACCTATTATCTCTTTCTTGACTGATGTCTCCTTCTTATTAGATAGTCAATCAGTTCTCTCATTCTGTTGATGAGCAACAACATCATCGTAACATTCAACTGATACAAAAATTCCACCTGSTCATCCCATGAATGAGTTACCTGTCGTCCTTTAGCCACTGTTCATCCATCTTCTCCTGCCACCGCTCCGGGGGAGCTTCCAGCCATGCGTTGAAGTACCGAACGATTCCCGGGTGCTCGAGTTTAGCCAGCGCCTTAACTTCCCGCATCACCTTCTCACGAGCCAGCTCCCTAGGGGTTCGGGTGAGGAGGGGGAAAACAGGGACAAGGTCACATAAAGCAACAGCACACAACAGAAATTTCTGCAAAGGAATTTAACCAAAGCTAGCCCAGTATAAAGCAGCCTAGTAGCACTGTTCTTCACACCAAGAGACACATCTGCCTTTAATTCCCCAGGTTAGAAGTGTGGGGGAGCAGGATATGCTCATAACAGCTAATTATTTAGTCATCTCTTTTCAAATAAGTATGGGCAACAAAAGTTAGAAGAAAAACTTCACCTTGCTCCCAGCTCTTTACAAGGATAGGAAAAAGGTCCACTAAATGGCAATACTCTACTAGGGATGTAGAAGACACTGACACGAAAGGTGATAGACCACTACACCTTAGTGTTTATTACACCTTTCTTTAATTGGCAGAACTTTAGGAGACTGTGTAAAGACTATCTCCATTTTACAGGTAGGAAAACAGGTAGCCTGGTATCCTACAAAATCTCTCTTCATGAGACTGTAACTGGTTCAAATGAAGCCAAAAGAGCTTTATTGAGTAGATTTAAATGTTATAGGCTTGGAAAAGAAAAAAGCAGGCTACCTTAGTTTTTTGAACAAAATCTTTYATCTTAAATAATCAGACTTATTTAACACATTTAAAAAATAGTAATTCTAGATTTGATAGCTTTACCCCCTCCCTCTACTGGCCTGCCTGTTGCTGTTCTAACTCGAGATTTCCAGAAGCAGTGTCTCCCATCTCCCACTAAAAGGAAGTGCTGCAAGCTCTGTGTAGGGGAATTCAGCAGCATGGCTTGACCACCTATGACTGAAAGAAAAGGTAAGGGTTGTGGGACCAGAAAATGAAACAAATGGACAAATGGAGTCAGAAAAGCTGAAGAGGGAGRAAAAAAAAAAAAAAAAAGGTGGAATAGGAGAGGTAAAGAGAGGAAGGAGAGAAGCAAATTAACAGTGCTACAAATCACCGGTCCTGTTATCAAAGGCTTTATTCATCTAGGCAATCAATGGAGATCCCATGGAGCCATAGCATCCTTTCGAGCGTCCTGCTATGTGAGGATTTTAGCCAAGCAGGTCACCCTTCTGCTGTGATTACATATGCCAAATTCTCAATGCCAAAACTCAATCAGCCCCCCAGTAAAAAAAGTATGTTATTCATCCTAACATAATAATATCTGGAAATTAATTCAGGAACAGATGGTTCAGTGTAGGATTGGATTCCACACCTCATTACTTTGTCTGTATCTCAAACTCATTCATTACCTGTTAGGTAAACGGATCCTTTTGATAGCATAATTGCAGTCATCTACTTTATTTTTGGCTTCAAAAACAACTCCAAAACCTCCGCGACCCAGGCACTGAATTGGTTCAAAATCTGTCAGATACCTGGAGGGAAAGAGAGTGTCACAGAGGGACAGGAGAAGGCGGGGAGGATAGTGGAGTAAAAATGCATTAGTCAAGGATACTCATGAGCCATTCTGGTTTTCTAAGGGTGAAATATTTCTCTACAGGCAAAAAATGTTGTGTGACTTCCAGCATCTCTCTTGTCTTTTTTCCGGGCTCAGCCACTGATGTCATCAGGGGTTAGTTGTTTATGAAATGGACAGTTGCTGATTACGCACTTAGGCGGCGTCTAGCACGTTCCCAGCAAGACTCCTTACAGCAGCACATAATAAATTGAGAAGCTTTTAGGATTATTAGGTTGTGTGCTTACTGTCAAGATCAGAGGTATTTAGCTTAGGTCCCTATCCTTGTAACTAGATGGCGACAGCCAAGCATCTAAATCACAATTTCCCTTTAAAAAATTGCCCYCTCTCGAGCATTTTTGCTCCCAGTTCTTCTATGCATCTTTTTTTGAAACATCACTGCTTTTCTATCTCATAACTCTTCTTATTCTTATTTTAATTTCTAGTGACATACTAGTGTGATCATTATCTAGTGTTAATACTAGTGACATACACCTAGAAATTCTTCTGTCTTAACCAATCTTGCTCAAAAGAGTAGCAAAGGTCCGTTTCAAATATAATCTGCTCATTTTATCCATAAAATACCAGAAGTTTCCATCTCCAACTCCTTACACAGCAACACAGAAGCAGAAGGGTAAACAGTGAGGACCTCAAGGGTCAATTTTCCATTTTAGGGAGAAATGTGGGAACAAKCMCAAACAAAGGTATCCTGTAGCCTCTCAGTGATTGCCATCCCACTGACAGCACGGTGACAGGGTTCTGTGTTGCATTTGACACTTATTCYGTGTAGTCTGAGAGCAGCAGAAAGAATCAACAAGTACAGACTCTCCAGGTAAGGTTAGTTCTCACCCTGACCAAAACACTTCAGCAGTTTTGTTGAATTGTGGTTACTTGAGCTCACCTTGACACGTATCCAGAGTTCTTGACATCATTCCAGCTGCTCTCTTTAACATCTCCACAAGTGGGCTCATATTTACTATCAGTCTGACACTGTGTTTCAGATTCCTTTCGCAGCTACCAAAACAAGAACAACAAAAGTCCTTAATGCACGAGATCAATTTGTCCCTTTACATACGGCATTAAATCACTTCTGTGCAACTCACATATTGTTGAAGCAATTTATTTGCTTGCTACAGCAGTTAAGCGACATGTACACAGCAGMTGACAGCTTTCACAGAGAGATTAAATAATAAATAGAATAAATTTAGGCTTTTGATTTTGCTATTTCATTAGTTATTAACTTATTAACACCACACACTGAAAACCAAAAGGAAAGTCTAGAAAGTCTAGAATAATGCCTGAGAAAAAGCACTTACTCTGCTGTGAGGATGGGGATGAAAAAGTTTGCGTACGATAAAGGTTGTGGCCACAATGCAGAACACAATAGTGCCAACTATTTCTTTCCACCAGTGAAGCAGAAGAACAGGGTCTTTTTTGCGAATATTCTTGTAATTCATTTCCTCGTAAAATCTAACGGTGATCTGGGTGCTACGTTTATTCCTTTCTCTCTTGAAGTAAGGTAAATAATAACCGTTATCTGCACATAAAGGACACGAAGAGGGAATATATTAACTTGTGGGTAACTACCAAGCAATCTTGTCTTGTTATTAATAGGCTTTTGCAAGAGGCACGTGGTATTCCTGTTTGCATGTCCTATGATTTTTTATACAGCTTATTCCATAGCTGAATTCAGGTATTCAAAGCTGTGGACTTTGAACTATGTCACGTTAGGTCTCCAGTCACAGTTCATTGCTGAGGCCACTGARAGACTTCAGTGCAGGAAGTCTGCCATAGAGAAAAGCTATGCAGCAAGGCTGAACCTCTAGCAATGCTAGCAAATTCTGGTCAAATAAAAAAAAATCCACCAAACAAAACCCAAAACAACAAAACCCACCAACTTYTTCACTACATATAGCTATGGCTGGTAATGACAGTACACACTTTTGGAAAAGTGTGTACTTCTGGAACAGGCTGCCCAGAGAGGTTGTGGAGTCTCCTTCTTTGCAGATCTTTAAAGCCCGCTTGGACGCAGCCCTGTGCCACGTGCTCTAGGTGACCCTGCGTGAGCAGGGGGGTTGGACTAGATGACCTCTGAGGTCCYTTCCAACCTTCGGCATTCTATGATTCACACAAAACCTGTGCAGTGGCAACTTCTGGCAATGCAAAGTGCTCTGTGTAGCACTGACAGCACAGGCAATTTGGAAGTCCTGGTYTGGGTAATAATTTCCTCCTTCGTTAAATGTTAAAAGGGCTGTATATTTAAATTCAAGCACACAGGCATTTATTGAATTTCACAGGTAACACATGGGTTAATGTGGATAGTTGAARCAATTCCAAATTCAGGCTTCCACTTACCATATGGATACTGCAGAACCGAAAGTGCCCCATTGCTGTACTCTTCGTGAGAATACTTGTCATTGCTGAGACACTTGTCAAACTCATCAGAGCCCACCAGTACTGGAGTCCTGGAAGGAGAATCTAAGCATAGAAAGGAAATACAGTTTCTGAGCTAAGCTGTCATAGAAACTCCACACTTTCACACATATTCTATGAGAATTCCAAATGCGTAATTTTAGGAAATGTAMGATTCAATTCATGAATCAAAATTCATGAAAGGAAACATCTAAAGGGTATTTTAAGATAATTAGCACTTAATACATCTCCACTCCCTCCTTGCCAAAATACTCTTTTTTGGACAAGTCCAATAACTGATCTTCACAACACTACAAACATTTCATCCTTTTTGCAGAAAGATTTGATTTAGAAGGTGAGCATTTCAGTCCATAAATAAGACACTGTCAAATTCATAGTTTTTTTTAAAAAGAGAGATTTAGATATTAAACATTGATTACAAAAAAAAAAAAAAAAATCGATTAACAGAGCACAGCGATTGTTCCCGATACAGCTGGAAACATTAATTTAGTCTGATGCATAATGGAAGTCAGAAAGATGTCCTATCTTTTCATCACTAAGACATTAGCGAAACTCTGCACTGCCACTTACGGATTAAGGGCTTCCATTTGATTTTGGGAAGAGGAATAATCGCATTATCATTTCTGGATTCCAGAGCCTTTGGGTTGGTTGGGAATTTTTCTGAAATTCTGACTGATGACTGCAGATACAGCTGGCCCCTGTACATACCTAAGTAATAAACCAGAGATCATATTCATGTTAAGATTCAGACCAGCATAAATATTCCCAGTTGTGAATGTGGTTAAAAATTTCTGGCACTTCAGGTGTTGTTTTTTTAACCTTGTATTTATTATACAACCAACTGCAGGACACTGCTGCTTGGCACTGAACCCCACTGGAAAAGGGGGTTTCTCTTAAGCAGCRTCTCAGAGAGCATTTCACAGCCATCCACAGAAGGAACAAGCAACTCATGCTTAATTCCAGGTTGTACTAATGAAGACTGTGAAAAATATAGAGAAGTCAAATCATCACCATGCATTAACGAACATAAATTGGTTAAGAAGCAGTTTCTCTGTGTTGCAGAACGGTTAAAGAAGGATCCCCATCTCCTCTGATCAGCACAGCAGCTTGACCAGAAGCTATTAAGGGAGCTCAGCTCASCTCGAGAGGCACTGTGTGACTCTAGACTTACTTACCTGAGAAGTTCAAGGAGTAATTTTGGTATTTGTGACTCAAATTGCCTAGCTGAACAAAAGCAAAATCCATACCTTTATAAAATTTCATTATTATAACCTTTGTAACTTATTTTAGCCTTTGTAGTTCATGCTAGTTTGAACAAGGCTTTTTGGAAAGTACTCCTCTGTATTCTGATTACCAGGCCTGGATTTATTCAAATAATACATTGCCTTTATTCTAAAATATGTGAGAGATCAGAATAACTTGTTTTGACTGTTGTGGAATCAAAATTTCAGAAAAGCTGCAGGAATTTTCAAGAGTTAAAAAGCAACTTGGACTTTCTATACCTAAGACTTTCTTTAATAGTGGTACAGATGACTCCTCAACAGCCATTAAAAGAAAAGTTTCTATTTTAAAATTCATCTGTTTAATCACTCRGGAAACCTGAGTGTAAAGACTCAAGAGAAAAAGGCTAATGCAAAAAAATGTCTTAGAAAGCCAGAGCACATTTACCTCCCAGAGAGGCAGTTGAGAGGAAGCAGAACCTCAGGCCCCTCTATTTCAGATTGTCACAAATAACGTTAAATAACATTAAATAGGTTTTGACAACTGGACTCAGTAGTACAAAACCTTAGCTGGAATTTCTTCATGGGAAATTACTGTAATCCATGTAGAGATAAAAAAAAGAATGTGACAAATCAGTGGGTTGGAAGGAAATATTGCTTATTGCTTACCGAGCAATCAGACTGCCTTACTAGGTAAAAGGCTGTCTTCCAAGGTTTTGAGACTTGGAAGCATCTCAAAAGTCCTGACACTACAAAGCAGCGAATATTTTGGTGTAAAAGATTTATAGTACAGTATAGTAGTGCTCAAGTACAGCATATTTATCTGTATTTCCAGGTGCAGGAAATGSTACAATAGGTGTCTCACCCAAATAAACACTGGATTCTGTGGCCCCTCTGGCAGCTTCCACAAGATCTTCCTCATCTTCTAATGCTTCATTGTTTGCAGTGTAACTTGTGTCATCAAACAGACTGATTGGAATCACTTTGCCATCCTTAACCAGCCATGCAGAAGCAATCGGAGTGCAAAACTGCAGAAAAAAGATATGTTGAAAATTAATGTCACAGAAGCTATGGAAGAAGCAGTGATAAATGACATGCTTAAACTCCTTTGTTTAGCTTTTGTAACAAAGGTAGCATCTGAAAGATAAAAGTTCAGTTAAAAAAAGTTACAAGTAGATGTGTGGCTTTTTCACTAAGAAAACTCAAAACAAATTTTCTGTAACACTGTAAAACTTCTACTTCCATAATATTCAATATTTTCTCCCTTTCAGTACCTGGTACTCCCATTCCAGATGTCCTCCTCGTTTATTAAAAGCCATAACCTTCCAGTCAGCTACGGAGACCTTTATCACTGTATCTTTCATTACAGCTTCCTGTTCCTCCATGTCTGATATTATTTTAGTTTCTTCTTTGTTCATATTTGCTTTAAAATTGCTCTCAATATATCCTGCTCTGGTTTCRATATCTGGGACATAGCGCAGTTCAAAGTGACCAACGCTGAAATTCCACCTTAAAGAGAAAAAAGAAAAACTTTGTAGTAACGACTTACATTTTACAAGGGGAAACTCCCAAGCCCTCCAGCCAAAAGACTCCTACAGTGAATTGTGTACATTTGACCCGTATTTTGCAGTAGGATTGCAAGAGGAAGCCAGGTTTACTAGGAAAGGGGATGCCTTTCAGTGGGCTATTTCCAGGACACAGCCAAACAACTTGCAGCACAASATGATGCGTGAGTTGAGAAGGCCAAGCAAAGCAGCTAGTGAAGAAGAGCCAAGGGATTAAAGGTTAATATATGGGCATGGCAATTAAAAATAATGTAATATGTTTGGGGCTGTTTAGGTAGAATAATATTAGCCATGTGATAAAAGCCACATGTGTACAGTGTTTTGGAAGCAGCATTCTACACTCATGACRTATTTCTCCATTGATAAAGCAGATTTTATGTGAAACAATTTTCAAGCCAGGGAAGAAATTATTCTTATTTTTGCTCTAGTCCCCGAGGGATAGTAACACAGGATCTCTCTGACAGCTACTGCAATGAAACCTGGACTGCTCAAAGGTTAATATGCTTTGAGAAAAAGATGACTGTATCAGGAACACACAGATGTCTTGTATGGCCAAAAGCTCCTTAACTTTTGTAAACTAGCAAGTGAAGGCAGAATCTGGAAAATACTTTCAAAAGTAATGCTCAAGTACTCAAAGTTCGCTAGAAATGCTTTGGCCCCTTAACATGTAAAACTCATATGATACACTGCCCCTTAAAACATTTAAAACTCATATGATACAATTTATGCATATTTTATATTTTCAGTTGAATGTTATTGTTTTCTTCTTCTCTGGACTAAAACACAGCAGATCTACTGTGTCAACAGGTCAGCATCTCTTTCAGACCACAAAGACAGGAGCATTCACAAACACAGATGTCACATGTTTGAAAGAGAGATGCAGAAAGGAAAGAGTGGGCATATTGCTAGGTTTTTGTGACATGCTTCTYCCTTCCCTTTTAAGGCTTCTGATCTAATCTAGTCAAGTTGTAACTAGGCTATCTCTGACTGACTACTGCTGCACAATCTGTTAAGTCCTGCTGCAAACAGAAGAGGGAGCAGGGGGAACAGGGAAAGGCCTGTTCTTTGCTGAATTATTGAATGTATGTGCAGTAACCAGACTTTTGAATTTGTTTTTTACGATATCCATATCTATATATATGTATTAYTTGGGGAATGTGTCTATATTTTTATAAAACTCTTGATGTGTTAAAACTTCATCATGACAACACCACCAGTCACAGCCTGAGCCAGTCACCACTAAACTACAACTTTTAAAGGGCAGAAATATGWTAAGAATGAAGTTGCTTTAAGAAAGAGACCTAAAAGATGGGCCAAAAACATTTTAAAAATCAACTTTAAATGACAGCTGAAGACATCAAGTACAAAATATTCCAGTGATAGTTACAATGAGTATGTAAAGAACTTTAAAAAGCAGTAAATCAGTCATAAGAAGTCAAACTCTTTCCTGGGGTATAAGATCAACTGTCGGAACCATCACATCTGTGACTTCCCTTGCGCAGCAGCAGTTGACAAACTCTTTGGAGATATCCAAGGAAAAGAAAAGTCATTTTCATCTGATTTAGGGAGAGTCAGTGTGTGCAGTTACAATTTTTATCTAATCACCTAAAAAACCAAAATCTAAGGCATTCTTCATATGCATTAAAAAGCAAAGGGGCTAGAACTTAAACAACAGTCAGTCACGTTCCTTCAGGTAGAAATCTAAACTCCCTCGTGCTATTAGTCATTTAACAAGGGTAAAAAACAGGCCAAGTCCTTAAAACATCCCCTCTCAAGAAGGGATCCCTGCCCGTGTCTGCATTACTCGCACACTTACTTCTCGTTGCCACTGCGTGGGCCAACAGCCCGGACCGTCTTCTGGGTTCGGTGCAGGAGAAGAGTGTCTTCCTGCTCCGATTCCTCGTCATCCCAGCGGCGGCAGCCCASGGCCGAGCAGATGTACTTCACCTGAGGGACAGGCCAAGGGACTGTTCAGAAAACTTGCGGACTTCAACATAACCAACAGCAACGTTCAAAACTAACAATCCTTACATTTTTGGCTCACAAGTGATTTTGAGCTCCACTGTTCTAGGTGCTCAGCTTAAGGGGATCTTGAAAAGCCTGGTTTAAAAGACCAGAAGTGCTTCTCAACTATAACTTCCAAAAAGTGCTAGGAAGCCCTTAACCGAGAAGCCATTATTCAACTTGGACCATCTGGGACCGCCTTTTGACTCTTTGCATGCTCTGCTGCTTCTCCCTCCCAGCTCCCTCTTCCCCATCCCATCTCTATGGACAGAGAAAAATCCTTCCTGCATGAGGCCCGGGGATAATTCTGTTTCCATGCCACATATGGCTCAAAATAACTTTATTAACTTCAAATGACGCACTACTCATTTGTACAAAATACTGCAGAGCCATCCCTCTTGGTCTTCTCTGCTGTTAAAGGAGGAGGGCCATTATTTAAGTGTGCTTATTTAAGAGTGCCTTATTTAACTCTCCCAGTTGCACAGACTTTGCAGTACTCCCAATTTCAAAGATGACGTCTTGGATTAGAAAACAGAATTTGGATTATAAAGGCAGCAGTGTTTGGGAAAGTGAGTTGAACACTCTTGTCGTCAGTCTGAATTAATGTTATACTGCCCCAGGCAACAGAATGCTGAACCTCCTAATTCAAAAGACTAAGACTCTGCTCCCTGCRAAGTGCATCTCTGCCACTCGATACACAAGCTGGGCATCGAAGCAGAAACTGAAATTTCCACTTGCTGCACGAGGGGGAATGAGTCTACTAATCTACAGCGTCCCCTACTATCGATGAGAAAATCAAAGAGATTTCAAAATCCATCTGGGGTCTATATTCTATATCATGACTTATCACCACAGACGTGGTCACTGCTAAACTGCTGCGTTGAAATGACAAAACAGATTTTGTGAAAAACAAGCACTTGAAGTTTTTAATTTTTAAAACCTATGTTTTTAACATCTATTTTTTCCTCCTTGTCTTTTCTTAAACACACCAACATTCATGATTCAGTCTCTTCTTTACTGCATGAAATATCAATAATCATCTTAATATCTGACCCAAAAATGTTGCRGAAGGAGAGTCATGAAAGTCTAGAATTCTGAACAGTGCAATCACTTCCTTTTCTTTTTAAGCCTTTTCTCCTTTTGTGTATGTGTTTTTTTTTAAGAGACAACTTTAAACCAATGTATTTCAGATGACAACTGCCTTCCAACCTAGCCAGGTCACAGTTTCCAACTAAGTTTCGGACCTCAGTAAACTGCAAAGCAGAGTTACAGCTCAGTTACAGCTACACGATGGAGCTGAATTCCTCTAAGGAATCGCTGGGAAGAGGCGATTTCTTGTTTCCTCTCCACTTGCTTCATCCCACAAGTCCCTGCCCCWTCCCCTGCACTGCTCTGGAACTCACCCAACC
Organism: Nothoprocta perdicaria; assembly: GCF_003342845.1. NCBI lineage: Eukaryota > Metazoa > Chordata > Aves > Tinamiformes > Tinamidae > Nothoprocta > Nothoprocta perdicaria. The sequence continues at coordinate 519,086 of NW_020454538.1, read as the reverse complement.
CTTGCTGAGCTGACTGAATTTGCTAACGCAGCACAAGCTAATCCAATGTGAAGAGCCTTCCGTTGCGTTGGCCAGATGAGTCAGCTCAGGAAGGGCAAGACAAGYGTCAGAGGCAGCGCAAGGGATGTGGCAGCAGAGATCAGAGCAGGATGCTCAGCTCAACAGGACCCCGCTTACCCCTATTCCAGCCTGCTGGATTTGCCCAACAAATTCAGATTCTGCTCCTTTGTGCCACACAATTTTATTTTACCAACTGAATTGTGCTTCAAAATCTCAAGAGTAACCTATTTACACGGCAGTCCTAGGAACACACAGTGGCAGGGGAACTTTTCGGGCTTTTACCTTCCCYGAATATGAGCTCAGCCCATAGGTTGTTAAAGACTTTCCGCCAACTAAAACGACGTCCTCGCCGAATTTGTAGGATGACTCGAGGAGAGATTCAACCGTGAAAGGAACCGCTTCCATGCTCTCTCGATCTCGATCCCACTGGAAAAGGTCCCCATCCAAAGAAGGAATTATCATCTTATTTCCAAACACCTAAAAGAAATGCATTGAATGGGCTGTTAAACACCCCTTAAGCACAGTTCTAGCGAAACACAGAGCACAAACAGAAACACTGTATAATAAGACTGCTCTATATGCCTATTTCTTTATTTTTCCAGTTTTATATTCCAAAATCTTCTGTTTTAAGTTATACTGAAGAAAGAAAAAGGTTGAATATTAAAATTAAAGCCCTATTTGACTATTTTTAACGGTCCCTTAAAAACCATTCCAGGATATGACACTTCTTCCACTTTAAGCAAATCCATTTTAAAGATCAAGCAGCCGACAGATCAGCATTCATCCAACCTGCAGAAAATCTGCAGATCAGGGGAATAACTTAAGAGGATAAGGGGAATAACTGAGGAGAGTGAATACTCACAGGCTATAACACAACTACGACCAGCTATTTATAACAGTTCTAAGACAGGGCGCTGCAAGCCAAGTTCTTTTTCATATTCTTTAGCTAAGTGTAGGATCTCCCATTCACTCCAGATCAGAAAAGTGAACTCTGAAAAGCTGAGACTGTATGTGAGCAATTCTGCAACTAATGACTACTCCAGAAAATGCATTATCCTTTAAAGCAGACAGAGCAATTATTATTTAAATCAGAGCTCATCTTTCATTTTTGCCTTTTAGACAGCTAAGTCTAGCTTCTCCTCCCTGCAATTTCTTATGTTTAAGAATGCAATTCCTTTAAAACTCATCAAGCTTCCTCTTAAGCACCCAACAGGTCAAGGTATCTTCCGCAGGACCCCGAACTCCATCCATTACACCGAGATGCTCAAGGAGATCCTCGTTCGGAAGTGTGAGTCACTGCCAATGAGTACTAAGGGACTTACTAAGAAACTCATTATCTACATGATAGACCATAACTAATATTGTGGAGCCACAGCAGCTGTGCCTGTCAAGAACATTGGGAAACCATAATCCATATAATCTTAAACTTTTCAGGACTAACAGAGAAGATTATAATGCTTTTTCAGAACCTYTGTCCATTTGGGTAGTACCCTACAGCATAACGACATTACGTTTTGACACCTTACACTTTATCACTTAAAGATGGCTTTTGGCACATGCGTGTTAGTCACTCCAAACAAAATATTCCTGCGTAGACTCTAAGACACTGGTTTTTATTACAGAAAGATCCAAAAGGTTTCTGGTCCTTATTTCTGGAACTAGTGAGAGGACCTGAGACTGCATCTTCTGCATGACTGAAATTCTCCCTACCAGGAGATTTTTATTCCTCTAACTGGGTCACAGAAGAGTATACGGCACTAGGCAGAGTTGGGATTCATATAAACAGTGAGGGAAAGATCTTGTAGATCTGTGCACATCACGACTAATATCTGATAGAGCTCGTTCAAGGAGAACATTTAGGGGACATTACCTCACAGGGTTGGTGACTGCACCTAGATCCCTCAAGGATCCAACACCAATGCTCTCCAGCACAGAAAAGTCYCACAGTGATTGACAATTAAATAAAACATCGTCGTAGGGACACAGTTGGTAATTGAAGAGGTGATAAAAATAGACCCCTGAGTAAATGCAAMGCACCTTGCAAAGCAAAATGAGGTAAGTTTTTCCCCACCCACACGTTCACCTTGTGAAAAGAAAGGCAGGATCAGGTAGAGYGAGCTGTGAGACACAGGACCGCTGCTTTATGGCCCACCTGGGGTGGGGGGACACACATACAAACACATTTACAGAGAGAAAACAAAAACAAAAGCAGAAGTTTGCATGGGGAGAAATTTTAGACATCACACAATCAGTAGGAAAAACGGCAACCAAAAAAGGCCAAGAGCTGCTTTTACTACAGAGCAGCCCTATGAAGCTCAGAAGCAGAAACCTCCAGATTTTGGAAAATGCTTTCRGGAAAACAAAAGACTCTGATGCCAACACTGTGGCCTTAAAAAAGTYTGACCACTCTGTTAAAATGTGTGCTTTACGCAGAATAGAAATGTCACTGTGATCTTTTTTCCAATACACTCTTTCATAAATGCAGAATAATTTTGATGAAACTTTTAGCCTGTGCAGCCATGACGTTACATGAATAATCCCCTGTCAGGCCTTTTATTTTTAAGGTCCAAATGCCTGCCAGTGATTCGGGGCTAATCTACAGCCATACAAGATATTCTGCAGAGTAAGAAATGAACAACAGACAATGTTCTTTATACAATCAGCTTTGCAAAGAAACAATAGCTAAACCAGCCCTTGTACTACAGTTTCAGCATATGGAGATCAAGCTGAGTAAATCCTGTTTTGCCATCAACATATCACATGGAAATCTATTAGCCACAGCTGTGTGCAGGGGATGCAAACAAAGGAAGGGAAAGGTAGGGAGCACTGATACCRGAGGGGCTGAGATGGGCTTTTTCGAGCAAAAAGGAACGTTTGTTCTTCAGGAACGAATGGGACAGCATCCGTGGGGTCTCTTCATAAGGAAGACAGCCTTGCCGGGCACTYGGTGCCAGCTCACGGCTACCAGAGCCAGCAGGGAACAGGTTGTGCAGCAGCGGTGGGGAGTGGGCAGAGCAGGGAGGAATGACGTAGCTCAGAGTGSAAGGACTTTGACTAGGGCAGCTCCAGGGAAGAACTGGAGAGATCCCAGTGGTGCCAGGTCTGGATGTAGCTCAGAAGCCCAAGGTCAAGCAGGGTCAGAAGCTTTCCGGACACAGGAGAAGCACAACTGGGAATGGGGACATTAGGAAACAAAGAAATGCAAGGATAATTGAGAATCCTTAGGGCAGGAAACCAAAGGCATGCAGCAGGAAGGCACGCAAAACCAAGCTGCCCCAAAAACGTAATGCATACTCTGAATGTCAAAGCAAACCCAAAGCCAGACCATGGGTAGGGTCCCTTGCTCCCTCTCCCTTCAAACTCCACACCAAGGGGAGGGAAGAAGAGGTTATGGTGACCTGCCTTCCCACAAAACAGGACATAGCTTCTCTCTCCAGTTGCAGTAACCGCTTATATCCTTTGAGAAAATTCCCCCCMCACACACACGTTTCCCATTTTCACTTTCCTCCACCACTTGCCTGTAACAACTTAGATGTCGGTTAGCAGATAACTTCAAACTGCTCATCTGGTTGGGGTCTGGGCTCACAGATCCTCACAACCTGACCACCAGACCAGCCACATTCTCCCCTTTTTGCTGAACATTTAGTTATGCCCTTGCCTCASCTTTCACAGATATGTCAAGCCCTAGCAGGTGTGCAGAGGCCAACTTCAAGTGAGATCCCCATGAATTTCTACTAGGTCATTAGGCAATTTAATTCATGTGACCACGGTCACATCAGACACATGGCAGTGGCACCCAGCTATGAGCAGGTTCAGGTGGTTGGATAGATTCCTGAAGCCACAACTACAACGGGTCCTTGCCATCAATTTGGGACAACTAGAGAGGTCAGCAAGCAACCAGAGGTTGCATCTAGTGCTGAGCATGGCAGCGCTGTGGTGGTTAACTCAGAGCTGCAGGGATGGCAGCACACACAGCACCGTGTTTCCCGCAACCTTAAGTTCTCCAGGGTTTGATCTGTGATTTCTGGGAATTTTTCCACTGTTAAACAGGAGAGATAAAACACTGGTCATCTCTGGGAACACCGCGCCCAAATTCCCAATAGCAAGTTTGCTTAGCAACATGCACTTGTATACTCCCAAGATATGAGTCAAATCAGGTCATGCTTTGCATGAATTCGAAAAAAATCTGACAGCAAGGCAGTAAACTGCTCATCTGTTAAGATCTCAACCCCTATAAATTGCAGATGAAAGCCAGGGCAGCTCTGCTTGGTTTTGCTGATCCCCTGCCTTTGCTCCCGATCTTAAGAGGAGTCTAAGGGAGCAGAACATCCCATACGACCTGGGAAGGCAAGACTGAGAAAAGACACAGCTACTGCCTGCGAATCCACTGAAAGGGCTATTAGGCCAAGGGCTATTAGTCCAATGCCGGTGTAGGACCAGATGGGGTTGAATGACCGTGACTAAGTGTGAGCGGGACATTTCAGTGACCGACCTTCACACGCGTGGCATTTTACAAGAGCCTCCAACTGGAATAGCAGGGTAAACAAAACAAAACATCTTCTTGCAAGAGGAGTTTCCCTGTGTGTGGATGACACGGTCCTGACAAGGGACTGCACTTCATTATCCTGAATGTCCTCTAATACTAAAATGGCTTTATTTGAAAATCAGGGCAGCTGTGTAAATTTTCAGGTAAACACGTGTCCAACAAGAGGCACTGGCAGACATGAGTAGTGACAGTATCTTTTCAGCTTTTGAACACAGATGCTGCAGGAACCCGGTGCATAACATTAATTCCTATCAAGGCTCCTGTTCTCTAGGATATCTAGAGGCAGCCAAGGGACTTTCCTTGAAAGTGGAAGGCAGCCGCATCGGCATGCGGCTCAGGTAGAGGAATGACATCAGCCCGTATCTGGGAGGCATTACCTCATCCTCGCCCCGCAGTGAGTCACCCGGCAGTCAGCTGCAAATCTCCTGGCACGGCAAATGTAGGTTACGGCGCCGCGGCGCGCGCACGTTCCTCCGAGCCGCCGGCGCAAAGCGCTATTTGTTCAGCTCCGCCGGGCGGCAATATGGCACATCAGCGTTAAGCGGCTTGTCTTTCACAAGTAACGCTTGGTGGGGGGAAAAAATAAGAAATGAAGAGCGCGGCAGGCAGCAGCGGGCCCGCGGAGGCGGCGCCGCGGGCTCCGCTGGGCGGGCGCGCGGCCCTATCGGCGCCGTCGCCGGCGCTGTCGCCGGGCCGGCGGCTGAGGTAATGGCCGCGCTGCGCTGTGGAGGCCGCCGCGGGATGCGCCGTCTAGACGCCCTGCTGGAAAGGAGGGCACCCCACGAGAGATCCCGCCRCAGGCTGGGAGACGGGGTTGGTTTTTGAGGAGAAAGGAGATGGGTAAACGGAGGGAAAACGAGCTCGAGCTTTCATGCGAGGGTAATATCCRTTTCCCGTAACGAAAAATCGTTAGCATATGAAGCAAAAATCAAGCGTGCTCACGTGCAGATGGAGCTGAGACAAATCCGGTGCCAAAATAGTCGCTATCAGCTGCGTTGGACTTTCTACTAACTCCAAGGAAATATCTAAACCGAGGGAGAGTATTCCCCTCGGAGCAGGAGTCTTAGGTCTCTTATCTGTTTCTGATACTTAAGCTGGTGGATTTCAAATCTTCCTCATGTGATAAACTGTCCCTTGCATGAGACGCTCGTTCTGGTCACTACTGATAAGCAGATAACCGATAGTACTTGTTCTACACGGGTCAGGTTTGCCTAGGACCCATTCATCAAATGCTCTTTCTGACAGACTCTCGGGACTACCCGCACAGAGCCACTAGCTCAGGACTTTCCTCTCTTAGAAGAGGTTACTCTTCAGTCTGGATTTAAGCAGGGCTGATTCATCTGTTTTACCTTCACCTACGTGCAGAAACTGAAGCACAGGATACAAGGATGACAATGTAGCTTTGTAAACTTAGGCAAATCCTTTTTAAGCAGAAATATACTGGGATGCAGGGAAACAGAGAGTCAAAGGATGTACTTTTCCCATCTAACTTTTTGCTAGGTCTGTAGCACTGACATTTCTTTAAGGAGAGAACAAAGCACCAGACACCAGTACTATGTTAAAGAAAAAAGAAAGCCCGTAGAATTATTTCACCGCCTGAAGCACATGCAAAAACCCACATCCTCCACGGCACATAGTCCTGTTTAACCAGCCAAGGGAGTCAAGACGTGACAAAGGCAGTCCATGATTCACATCAATCCTATGTACGATGACCTTCTGAGATGTTCTCAAGGGCAACGAAGAAACCAAAACAGGAAACACCTATAGATAGTTGTTTTGTCTAGAACAACTGCATTTCTCGTAAATACCAATACACTGTGTTTCAGCACTGTAGCTGTTTTCAAAATATGTACACGTGTCGGTTGCTGACTACATCCTGCTCCTCGCCACCGTGCCGAGACCATCTCCAGCACCAGAACCACAAGAAAGGTTGTGCTTAAACTTCCAACGATTGGGTGTTTTGCCACGGCAGTTGGTGAGAAGAGGACCACGTGGTCCTACTTCTCTGACGAGGTAGAGGACAGCCAACGCCAGGCTGGCACATCAGAGAAGCCAAATGGGTGTTATTGGAGCAGGTGTGCGATACAGCAAAGAGCTCTGCATGGGGGTAGGGAGGGTATATGCCTCTAATATATAAAGCTTTTTCTACCCGTGAGCTCAAGAGGGCTCAAGAGATGTGTCAAGTCACCAAACATGACCTGCTTCTGCCAGTGGCCATGGCAGTTGCTGTGTGATGCTAAGGTAATCTTAGTAAGGCTGCTCTTCTCTAATACCTTCCATACTCCTCTACCTGATAGTTTCTCCCTGATTCTTCCTTGATTAGGGAAGAACGGGCCAAGCTGAGCTTTGGTGGGCAAATATTTCACATGCACCAAGCACGTGCTGCAGAGCACTGAAGGGAAACGGCACCCCAGCCTTGTGCCTGGAATACAGGGATTTAAGAAGTTGTTTAGTCCCAAACTCTTCAAACACGCCCCCATTTCCCTCCAAAAAGACCAATATATTATATATATATGTGTGCGTGAACCACCCCCGTATACACACACACACACACACACACACACACACATTGCTTTTGGAAATGCCACCTGCAATGTCCTGCCCAGAACTTTGTTAAATGACTACAGTTGATATCACAGTCATGAGTCTGTTTGAAACCTGACTAAGTAGAAACAGTCCTGACAAAACTGTGTTTTAAACAAAGAGACACAAAAAGCATCATCAGCAGCACTGTAGCTGCAGAATATATTCTCACTACCAGTGACAAGGGTTCACCATCGTAGTTAACTTGAGTTTGTCATTAAAAGGAACAGTTTTGCACTGTCCCCTATCCCTCCTTGAGCAGCCATGCAGAGAAATGGATGGAGGAACTACAGTGAGTTAACCAGGCCCTGTCCCAACTTCAAAAGGGACCAGTTCGCCAATGCTGTTTGCTGTGCAATCAAATAAACCCTTCTGAAGCAGCCTAACAAACTAAAACGCTGCCGTTACTTTAATCATAGTCAAACAAGACTTGGGGTTTTGACTACAGAGATGCCAGCCTGCTTTGCTGCCATGGTAACAGACTTTTAAAAACTGCTCCTCTTAATAATAAAAACAGCACAGTGCTTTAAGAAAGACTTGATTTTGACATTATTCCATCCTCCCTTTTTAATGTCGTAAGTTTTATTAATAAGAAGAAACTGTAACAGTTTTTCAGAACTTAAGAGCATCCTCCCCGAGACAAACGGGAGCTGCAGCTATTGAGCCCATCACTCAACGCCTTGACAATAACAGCACATATGGAAAAAGATGAGGGAAGAAAATGAAAATTACTGCTAACCTCACTTCTACAAAAACAGGAACATAAGCTACCATGGCAAAAGTGACATTGTACCAGTACTAGCATGTTTTAAGTTGATGCTTTAACTTATTTCGTCTTGAACTCACAACTCCTCTTGGAAAACCACTCTAGGGAAAAGCAAGAGGCTTCTCTCTTAAGAGAGGGGGTAGGAAGAAGGCAAGAGTAAAACCCCTGTCCCTTTAAAGTCTTAGATTTAGGCTGATCTCTGCCAGGCTTTGAGGTTTTCGCCCCCAATCCTGCCAGGACAGGGAGTTTAAGGACACAGAGAATCCATGAGAAGTGCCCTGGGCTGCAGAGCTACTCACGGGAAAAGGGAGTCCAACACAGGAGGGGAATGAGCAGGGCAAAAGCAAAGTCTCTCCTTCTTCAAGGATTTTTAAAAACGCAGAAAGGTTAAATGAGAGCGTGCAGAAAATGCACTGCAAGTCTGACAAGGATTAATGCATGCAGAGCAAAGAGATCGCAAGAAATTCGGAAATGAAATGTCAGCGGTTGGGCTGTGAGAGGAATGATTTGTTAAACTGCCTGAAATGCTTAGAGAGCCTGGAACAGGCACTGTCATGTGTGTGTCTGTGCACACGCATATATATGTGTATAGATACCATATACACATACCATACATGTGCACATAAAATATGTGCTTAAAGTTGAAAAAAGTCACCAGGGCAAAATAAATCATTTTTGTTGTGTTCCGGGCAGCTGAAATCCAAATATCTCTCCTCGGTTCTGGATGAGGTGTTTGTCCTGGCATTACTCAAGCAGATCCATTTTAATATCCACACACACTAAAACTGCTCAACAACCAATAAAAACACACAGTCTACCATATCCAATTAAATTACAAGCTACTATAAAAATAACTGAACAACAGAGGAGGCTTGGAGACAGCAAGCTGACGATAAACATCCTCTCCCACATTTGCTACAGTATTTTGACAACGTCTGCGAGCACCACAATCAAAAGCTGGCCATAAACATTAGCCCAGAATGACTCCAGTTTAGAAACTTTTCAGGCTTTGTTCAGAGAAAAGTATCACTTGCGAGCCGAGAGCTCTGATATCATTCAAGGCACAATATTTAGCTAATTTAGCTTCCCACGTGCCTTGGTAACGGAAGTTGTCTACCCCCCTGTGTTATTACAGTATGAGTTAAGAGGACACATGTCAGCACGTTATCAGAGCCTCATCACTGCTAACCACATTAAGTGTCACTAGGAAAGCCACCAAGCTGCAGTTATAGGAAGCCTTTTTTCTTCTCTGTAAGTGGAGGAGCCATTGAAGTGATACGATTGACTTTGAAGATGTGCAGTTTTGATAAAAACCCAAGACCGCTTCTCAGAGGAATTGCCCTGCTTGTCACCCCACAGAAAACACTGCAGTGCATCAGGTGAACCCCCAACGCAGGGGACTGCCAGCTGGCCCCCTTCGCCCAGGTTTACTGCTCCACATTTGACAAGTTTGACAGGATTTTCTACTASAGCAGAACATTATGTTTTGTGCTATCCAAATATTTTGAAATAATTGTTCCTTAGTTGATTAATTTTTGTCCAGTAAACTATTAGAAATTTGATTTTCAGGAGAACTGCAACTAGTTTGTTTAGTTTTATCAGGAAAGATCTGTCCACAGATCTCTCTAAGTTTGCCAGGTATTCCGTGTGAGTCTCTAGTAAAACAAAAATACCCCTCAGGCCACCGGGAACATCCATACATCTACAGAGTTAAAGAGCAGTCACATCTATTTTCCTCTCATAAAACACAGGCTCTGCTCCCTCTGATAGCCCTAATTGGCCTTCTCTGCTCCAATTGCGATTAGAATTTATCTTTCTTTGAAGTACAATTCTGGACACTCACTTCTCGTTCATTATGCGCATTTCCAGGACCATTTAAGGCCCTAATCTCAGGACCATTTAAAGCCCTAATCTCTCTCTGCCCCCGGGCAGCAGGATCCCATTTCCCCCATCCCTGCGCAGCATGGGGATGGCAGCTGAGAACCTGTCACAGGGTCTCCTGCACAGAAGAGTCCCTATTCACCCTGTCAAACCACACACCTCCAACCCCCAGCTCAGGGGCTGTTATCAGTCCCTAGATCTGTGGGCATTCAGTTATGTTCAACTCACGTTTCTTTTACCAAAGGGGATTTCTAAAACCCAGCTGATGCCCCAGTCTTCCTCTATGGGAAGGGGACCTCACGCTCTCACAGATCTGATATTCCAACATTTACCTTAGTAGCAAGTCAAGGTCATGAACAGCTACTGGACCCCGGGAACCATCAGTAACAGGTAACAGTTATACCACTTCATCTGAACGAAACAGATTTTCCCCACACTGGTCACYTCAGTCCAGTGATTTACTCTGCTTACCAGAGCAAAGGAGGACAGTTTGGGGTCAATTACAACATATGGAAAATAATTTTTACAGCATTAAGAGGAATTTTCAATTTTAAATTCTTTGTTTTCTGAAGTTACACTTCACATAGATGTGTTTACACTCTAAGGTGTCAGAGAACCAACTCCAGAGCTTCAACGTGAAGTCTGATGCCACCACACAGCTTTTGCTCCTACACGAAGCCCACAACGGTGCCCAAAGACTCCTCTGAGCACAGAAAACACCCTTTCTGGTACCAATGTATATATCACACCAGATGTTTACATTAAAAGTTAATATTAATCTTACTGAGTCAGACAGATGTTTTTTTTCCCGGAGGGAACAGGAGGATGGGAGGGAGAAATCCTGATGCAGAATACGAAGGTTAATCAGGAACGTATTTTTTAATTCAGGCTAAAAAAATTAACAGAATACTTTCACACAGTGCCCTAAGTGGTGGGTAGGATTTTCTCAAAACTGACATCATAACATTTCTCTCTCAAAGAGAGAACTGAAATATTTACCCTCCCCTAACCTCAGGCAGTGCACATAAAAGAAAACCTAGAAATCACAAGTCCGCATCTCTAGAGGGCGTTTTGACCTCTCGTCTTGCTGCGACCCGCTTCAGCTTTGTAATTTCTTCTGCCTGAGGAGCAAGAGGCCAGAGGATAAGAGGTGCTGAATTTCTTGCCTCGTCCACAAAGCAGCCCGGGATGGCTCCTTTGGCCCTTCTCAGGACACACAAATTGCTTTCGTGGAGGCACAACCAGCCTTTCAGGGCCGTGCCCAGGCTGTCAGCATCTCACGGGTGTCGCAGGGCACCGCTGCTGCCGGACACTTCACAGCAGAACTTCACRTTTCTTTTCTTTTGGCAAATATCAAAGGATTGAGAATTTTAAAATGCTTGCAGCACAAAGCACGAAAGAGGAATTTATACTATTTATACTATATACTAAAACCTTTCGTGATGGAGATTTMCAGACTTGCAAATCCCTTCCTAACTTACATACTGCTGTAAGCATCAGTCTGTCCTCTCCAAAGGGCAAAACAGGAATAAACCGAAGATACCCACTGGTCCAGGCTGTCTACAGGGCAATTAATTTCCAGTTTGCCTCAGCATGTTCAACTTCTCTGCATCTCCACATTTTTATGGAGGAAAAAATTACTAATGCTAAACAGTCTCACAAAAAACAGCCATTTTTAAGAAGGAAAGAAAAAAAAAAGGCACAAGCAGATAAATGTGTAAATTTACAGAAAAAAAAGTTAATTTTGCATGGCTATAATGCTAAAAATGGCAAGAGTACAATATTTAACGCAAAGCACAAGTCTGAAGGTATTGAGAGCCATTAGAAAAATAAGGATGTTGATTAACAGATTCTGTAACACYACATCACTCAATTATTTCATTTTTTGCAGTTACAATGCTATGTTTACTGTGACTGCTATGCCAGCCCCATGGATTCAAACTCATTCTGTCACACGATCCCAAATCTCCCAAATTAAGAAACAGGATTCTTAGGGATTACTCTTTAATACCCAACTGGGAGCCAACGCAGTTACTTCTATCCAGCAGATTCAAGAAGTCTCTATCCCACCTTCCGAAACTGTGATTTGAGCCACCCTGGCCCAATCTGAGCCACCCCCGCTCAGCTCCCTGCACTCTTCCCGACAGCTCTTAGTGTCACAGTCACAAACTTATTTTCAAGCTGCTACTCTCACCTCATCACCACGAAGYGTTCCCCTTGTCTCCCCATTTCTCATTCACCTCAACCACCTGCTTTCTAAGGGCACCATCCTCCAGGTCACCCATCCTGTACTGGGGCTTTTTCTGTCTCTTCACCTACCTCTCTTCTCCAGTGTCCCATGGCTCACACTACCCTCTAGTGACCAGTCACTTTGACCTACAGGTCATTCCACATTTTGTATCTAATATGACAGATGATAGACAAAAGAAAGTTTTATAATAGACAGAAATATAGCGTTTTTATCTCAGACACAGCCTTTACTTCCACATGATGAACAGTCATTATTCCCACAGGCTGGTTCTCTCACCTGCATTCCCATCTAAGTGCAGATGGGGTATTCATTACAAAGTTAAAATTTAAGGAGTAAATGGAAGTGGTTTTGTTAAAAGTAAGCTCCCTTTTGGAAAATTTGAGATTCAATGACTTCATCCTGAACTCAAAGCCTTTGCTTTCTAATGAGGAATCTTGGAGTTGCAACTTCTTGAAGGGAATTTTTTAAACACGTAGTAGAGGTGGAACCAAAGTTCTGATGCACAAGACTGAAACACAGAGTGCAAGTTTTTCAGCACCAGGACCCTGACCGTGACTGTAGAGCCTGGAGCTCAGAGCCAAAGAGTGAATTTTATCATGACAGTTACCCAGACAGATAAACAATTAGTAGTTTAACACTTTCTATTTTAATTGATCTGTTCATATGACAAATGATGAACATCTCACTTGTCAGTGTCTTCAGCAGTAGTTTCAAGATCTGAAGTGTTTGACAGAGCTGCTGGAACATTTGAAATTTTACTACCTCACTTTCCTAATTAACACATGAGCTCAAGACAGCCTAGCTGACATTTTACAGCTAGGCAGAGGTGAAGCTAAATTTAGGAAGTAACTACAGTTCTTTTAAACATTGTATGTTTAAAACCCTAATGTCTATTCTTAAAAGGTATTTAAAAATTAATTTGAAACTTTTGCACCAGGACGTGGAAATAGAGCTCACTGCACTGGCACCCAAGAGGGCAAAACCAGAACAAAAYCAGGTTTACAAGTTCCTCATTCTGCAAGGACAGAAATCTTTAACACTACAAGGAGAACACAAGAGGAGTTTCTCACCTGCAATTTCCTGGAAGAAGTTCTACGTTTGCACCTTACCTAATGATACTGGTTCAAACAGAAAACAGTATGTGGCTGCAAGCATCGCTATTTCAAAAAGGCTGGAAAGTGAAGAAAAAGCCTCAATGATAGTTTGAGAATAAAACTTAACATATCAGAAAGAACACAGTGCAGAGCAGGGAGGGGACAGGCTCTGAAGCTTTAATTACTCTAAGATTTTGACCCAGAACAAAACTGACAATTGTCCATAGCACCCGTAGAGAAACTAAGTATTCACTCAAACAGTCTCTACACCAATTGTAAGAAGTCTTCCAATTCAGTCCGGTAACAGATTAGGTTTTAAAATACGCAGCAAGCATCAACATTTTAGTGTAGCATACCTGGAGCAGTCATCATTCCTATTTCTTCCTACCTTAGCTTGCCAAAAAAACTATATTCATAATCTGAAAGGCTCTGAAAGATCAGAATGCAGTTGCCTATGTAGAAGAGAACTAATTTTGGACATTCGGCATCATAACTGTCAAAACCTAAGCATTTTCAGCAAAATCCATCACTGCCTTTGCCCACAGTTTTAGAGATGCAACCATTTGAAATCTGAACTGAAAACTTGCTGTGTGTMTAACAAACATTCTTTAAAACTGTTTTTTTTCAATGTTTCCAAGAGCCTACTGGCTTATAGCTGCAGAAAAGAATCAAATATTGCATTGAAGAACCAGGATTTTGGTCTTTCAAGCACCAATCTTATTTCAACAGCCATGCCACATTGGGGGAAAAAAAAATCTCAGAACTTGGGATAAACAGTTGAAAGTTAAAAACATAGATCTGTAAAGGGCTTCTCTGTGGTACCAAATACCTGCATTCTTGAAGTTTGAGAAGCCTGGACCCAGGTCTTTTATAGCAAATAATGACATTTATATTTGCCTTCATTTCAAACATTTTTTATAGACAGTTGGTCCATTTTCCCTGTGGTCCTGAAAAGCTATCCTGCACAACAGATTGCAGACCAATATTTTGAGTTTCCAGTATTGAAAATTATCTTTGGTCATTCATAAATATAATGCACACTTAGCTCTTTACAGTTTTCGTGTTCTTTTATAAAAATGTTTTCTACAGCAGAACTGAAAAGTTCTTCTCTCCCAGTGTTTTCTCTTTAAAACCCCAAATATCCTATCTTTAAAGAACAAGCCTCAAAAAGTTGCAACCTGAGACGAAATCTCTGAAAAAAACAAACACAAGCTGACATTCCCTTTATTTTTGCCATCAGTCAGATATTTATTACTACTTCTCACACTTACAGTCCAGCACCAAAAACCTCTTTCATTAGACAGCTCTGTGCTGAAAACAGGTGTTGTAAATTAGCCAGCAATCACAGACAAGATGCCCAGTGTCAACACCTCAAATTCAACTCTCCTCCTGATATTCCTCATGCCAAYGCACTAACCTGAATCCAGGAAACACAAGAGTGCTCCTCAAGTCTAGTCATCCACAACAGCAAAGGTCTGTTCCCTTGGTTAGCAGCACAAACCACCTCCAAGTTGGTGCATTGTCTCCTAGTTCTAAGAGAGAACGACTCTTGGCTGGCTTCTTCCATGAGAGAAGAAAAGCAAAGCAGCTTTCTTCTATTTTCTATCCTATTTTTTTTCAAACTGATGGCTGAAATAATCTCCCAAAAGACATTTAACTCTTTAGATTTCCTTCTTGCCACTCATCAGCAAGAAATGATGCAAGCCTTTTTTCACTATTTCAGGGTGACCTTCAGTGCTCTATTTTGTTGCTAACACACACTGTTTCATAGGCAGCCTGCTTATCTAGTATAACAAACGAACAAAAGGTTGTTTTTTAAAGTCACAAGGCCTTTTGCTTCACTTGGAGGAGGAAGGATGAAAGGGAGCGCCATGAGAGCCAGCAGTAGTTGCCAAAAACCTTAGTAATACAAAACAGATCTTTAGGTGGCTTCAAAGTAAAAGGAACTTGTTTCTAACCAGTAACTGCATACAACCCCCCAACTTGGTTACATCATCCAGTTTGATGCATGCGACAACTATCAATCTCAACTAAAACGGTGACACACGCTGGTTTGGAACGGCAACATGATGTAAACACTGCTGACAAGTTTGAGAGCAACCACGAAACTCTGGCCATACTAAGTTTGCTCTATTATTTGGTATTGATCATGATGGATGAGAGAACATCCAGGTTGTTATAGACAAGTCTATTATTGGCAAAGATTTAGTCAAGAAAGAGATTAAGTCTTACCTCTGGTTTACTGAGGCTGGACGACACAAGAGAACCAGATCCCACATCGAGATCCCACTGTTTTCTCCCACTATTTTCTGGATCCAGTGCAGCAATTCGTCCATCCAAAGTGCTAATAATTACTAAAGACCTGAAAGTCAAGACATAGTCCTTAGTCAATAGAACAATCTGTAGTTTTCCCTCTTCTGAAAATGCACACTATTAGCTATCCTCTGAAACTATAWTCTTTTAAAAGAACTTAAGTCAGTATATTCTGCAAAACAGCACTTGGTAGCTCTACTTAGACAACAACAACAAAAAAAAAGAAGTAGAAAAATCGAAGTCTGCAGCTATATGGCAAACTCATTCTACAAACCATAACAGTATCCCAGAGTTCAACTGCATAGGGGGTATCTGAGGTTTTGCTCCCAAATGTAGGTGTTACTACTGAATGAGACCKTCCTCTCTTCAGATATTTCTGTGAAAAGTATGAATACTATTTTCTCTAGCCCCTTCCCCAGAGATCTTTAACATGACTTCTTTTAAAAACAAAAACTCTCCAACAACAATTCACCCAGCAAATCAGTGTGTAGGAAGAGCTAAGCTRTAACCAAGTAAATTCTCAACACCTGTAGATAAAGCACAGAACCCTGGAGATTTAACAACATCCTATAATAAAACGAGCCTTGCTCAAGACAGACACAGAATACCACACAGAAAATAACCTCCAAATGTCTGTGGACAATAAAGCCAATTGTCTTATGCCACTTACACTTTAAGTAGCCTACCTGGCTCTGTACATACATATATATGTATATATGTGTGTATATATATGTGTATATATATATGTATATATGTGATTATACATAGCAAACTAGCTATGGATTTTCACACAGCCTGAAACTTATCCAAAACATATATAAATATTATCCACAAAAAAAAAAAAACACCCTTTATATATATATATACACACACACACACACACAAAAGCTTCTTACACAGTCGAGATGAATATTTCTGATTGAGCTAGAACTCAAGCATGAAAAGAAAAACAAGCTAAAATGCAACACACAGGCAATGGCCAGAGAACAAGATGCTGCCAGAGCATCTGCAATGGTCCTTTTTCCCTGCAAACTTAATTTCCCCCAGCCTGAAGTGGCTGGGCCCAAAGCAAGTCGCCCACTTGGAAGGGCGGCGGGGGCCGACGTGGATCCTTTACAAGCTGCTTGTGCTGCGAGGGGCTGGTTTAGTGACCCAGAAGGACCCTCTATAGACAACGTTCAATGAGACTACAGAACTGTGTAAATAAGCCTGATGGGTAAATTAACTTTTTTTCTGCTCTAGAGGAGGAGGCAGGAGCGGGGAGGGGGATTTAAAAGGCTATTGCACATATAGATACGTACATGAATTATCATCTAACCAATAAGAGTCACAAAATAGTGCAAAACTGCAGTCAAATAAATGAGCTTATCCAAGACTACCAATGCAGTAAGCTGATGGTTAGAAAGGAAATGATGAGGGCATTTGTTTTCTTTTGAAAAGGAAAATAAAGAGCGTGATCTTAAAAACATGCTCAAGGACAGTGGCCTATTACATCACCCATAACAAAAGCCATGTGAAACACTGCAGTTTTGTATACATTTTAATAAAACCTTATACTATATTGCACTATCCTTTTATAAATTATGGAAAACGGAGCAGAGCTTTAAGCTGAGTCACAAGTACTGCAGTAGCTTCTGTTCCTGAGGGCAGCCAAACATCACATTCCTCCATAAAAAACTTCTTCATTTAAGAAGCTGTTAGGAAAGTACCGATTGTGCAAATATTTGAACAGGAAAACATACAAGTTTTATAGCCGAGTACATCTAATTATTGCAACTGTACAGAAACCAATAGCAGGTTAATAATCAACTGGATTGAAGGAGACCGTATCTCTGAGCACTGTAAACAAGTGCACACCGAAGGCCTTGGACACACGCTTAACAGAACCTGCTTGAACATTACTGTGAAACAATTTATTTGAAATGCTCTCGTATTGCATGACAGTATTATTCTAAGAATATCTATTTAAATTTTATCTTGATTTGGCTGACAGCTAGCTAAAAAACAAACAAACAAACAAACAAACAAAAAAACCCCCAAGAATCTTGGCAGTAACAGTGTGGAGATGAGAAACGCTCCACATCACACTTTAAAACGTTCCCTTCCTATCTCCCCGCAGTGTTTTCTTTAATCTAGCTCTTCCCACCTGTCTCACAGCTCTGTAAGAAACGCTTTATTCTTTGTGTTGTACCTTTCTGCTCTATCTTTCCTCACCAGGCACCAATCTTGACCTGTGCAAAGAGCTCTTATTACGACTTGTTGGTAGCAACAAGGCGCACATCTGAAGCAGTTAAACGCCTCACAACCCCTCTCCTCCCTTGGGTGCAGTGATATTCTTGTTACCCCCCCACACACTATCCATAAAATGGACTTTGTTTCACATTCTCCACCTCCTGAGCAAASACTCTGAGACCCAGAACGGGCCCAGCTCTGCCCATCGGTCTAAGCTTGCACTGAGCCACATGCAGGACTGGAAGCAGGTGCAAGAAAAGCACTGGTTTCTTTCAGCATTTTTAAACATCCCAATTTGCATACTAAAACCTATCATTACTATCTCTAATTATTTATTTTTCCATAAATGGAGATTTTGGTGCCTACTACTCCCATCTCGACCAACCTGAAAACAGGCTAAAATCCTGTTTTTTGAACTTAATCACTTTAGGATGTCTGCACACATCCTGGGAGCCTTGTTAGTGCTCACCATAAAGTTTTCCTTTTTTTCAGCTTCCCTCTTTTCCCTGAGAAATTCCACTACTTGCAAATTTGAAGCTGAGAATTCAGAGTTGATAAGAAAAAGATTTCTCCATCTTTCACGTAGTCTAATTGAGCTGTTATTTGAAGAACTACATTAGTATGTTCTGATAAAAGCTGTTTAAGTTAATAATATCCCAAGAAACTATTTCATTCAAGAGAGATTAGAAACGAAGGGGTGTCTTGCTTTCTGTCTTCCTAGATGGCTATCACAACAGTTTACCATGGCAAATGATGCCAAATTCTTATGTCAACACACTCACCAGTGGAATATGGTCAAGGATGTGAAAGCTATTCAAGAATAAAGAGAGTTTTAACCATCTCTTTGCAAAACTTTTGCTGACATGCCATGAAAATAAATCACAGACTGTACTAGAGAGTGAATCATATCACACACTACTAGGGAAAGCAAAACAAAACAAAACTAAGTGCAGCTCTGGAACTGGCATTCTGGCAATCGTTTTCACAAGCCTGGACCAGAATAGAAATACACATACACACAGACACACACGTATATGAATATATGTGTAAAATGAACAAATCACTCCAAATGATGCAGTTACTTAATCTTCAAGTTAATAAGCAAGAAGTATCAATCAGAACACTGAAAACTGAATTCTTAAGATGAAGACAATAAAAGCCCTTTATCACATACTAAAGGACGGGATCAGTAMCAGGTAGCACACACAGAGATACCTTTAATAGCRGCACCTGACACAGGCCATGTATGACTAYGTATGACTATGCAGTCAGATTTTATTTGCACTTAGTATGAAAAAAAATCCAGAAATGCCATTTTTTTCCACTCAGCAACTATAAATAACCTCTMCAGTTAAGTGAAAATGCTTCTTTTTACCATTTCCTGTCCACTTTCGCTTTCAGACATGAGCTTGCTATTGTGGCACAGTTACAACTTTCTCTATTTAAACTACAGGAAAAAAAAAGGATCACCTGGAGACTTTCACAYACATTCATAAAAGGTGACCTAAAGACCTTGTCTATATCCTGTTAGGAACACAGCAAACTCCTTCACACCAGCGGGCTTGAGTACAGCCCTGCTCTACTTTACAGAAGTTAAAGTATCTGATTTATCTACAATTAGAACAAAACAACTAAGATTGCATCAAAGGGAAGATGTGAAGAGGGTGGAAGAGGAAAACTTACTGAGCTTTTCTAGGCTCTTTCACTCAGAAAAATATTTTCATCTATTCAAAGGAGCTGTTCTCATTAACAAAACAGAGAAGAGATTAACATCATCACGTATGACAACACTTCCCTCTATTTTGCTTCAGGAAAAAAAAAAATCTTAATACTGGACTGAAGCTGTTTGGGGCATTAAAGTTCCAATTCTGTAATGGGGCTATTTGTCAAGCTTTACTCTAAACAGCCACTCTAATTTCAAAACCTTCATGCTTGTGTGTAACAAACACAGTAATTCACTAACCATCACATYTATTTTCTTCTAGGAAAGAAATTATTCTCAACAACCAGACGATTACATTCATTTGCCAACAATTGAATTTTTCAGATTACAATGACAGCCCGTTATACTAAATGGGTATTTTATTGCTGAAGAACGATTTGCTGAGGTGAGCATACAGCCCACAGGTACTGAGGTTAAAAAAATAAAGAATGAAGGAGAATACTACAGCCACACAGCAATTGTGTTTTTATTTCACGACAGCAAATCTATTCCAACGCACCAGTCAATTAGAGAACAGCTACACTTAGGCTTTAAAAATCTTACGCTGAACATGTTCAGTGCTTTTATTTAACTAGTAACCACACAGAATATTCACTTTTAAATAATTTTCAAGGGTAAATAAAGGAAGATCTTAGTAAAATTGGACACAACTCTTTTCCCCGCAGCCGGTACAGGAGAACTGCAATTAGCTAGCTAGGCTTTTGATGACCCAATACACAGAAGGATGACTCTGCTGTTAATAAGTGACTATATTTTCCTTAAAGAAAACAGGATGCAGAGCTGTCTGTTGGTTTCTTCCTCTACATGAGTGCTCAGGCTTTTCATTTTTAGCACACACTCTCAAATAGAACACGTAGTCATGCCTCTCTCCTCCTTTAAGCCCTAGCTGTGGCTTATCACCTCATCGCTTCTCAGCCAATTCAGAAACAGCCTGGAAACAGCTCAGTAACATTTTTGCATTTGAGTCATTCATTAGATCCTTCCTTTTCCAGCAGCTTTGAGCCACATGCACTTATCAACGATTTTATTTCTCCTTGTTGTATTCTGAAACTTGTTTGGCAGTTTGTCTTGCATGCTTTTGTTCCCTTCAAGCTCATACCAATACTTGTGTTTAATAGGCAACTAAGCAAACAGGAGAACTATGTTTTGCTTAAAAGAAAGAGGATGACAGAAAGGAATACAACACTGAACACCCCGGAGGTGCAAGCACTGGAAGGAATTTGGAGGACAGATCCCGAGGACGGTGCCTTGGCTTTCGGATTTCCTCACAGCCAGCACAGTGCTGTCCCTCAGGGACAAGTCACGGAAGGGACTGGGCTCGATATTATGACAGTAACAGCCAGTCAGGCCAGATGTTCAGCGTGGTGACATCTAGCAACTCAGCAGCACAGCAAGAATCAAGACACCCTTCCTCCCTCTCTATGACAGAACTGCCACCGCCTCAGTGACAGTCAGGTCCTGAAGGATTCTGGAAATCCTGTGAACTTTCTGGCTGCCCCTGAGCACTAGGTCACAGCAGCCCCACTCCTCTTTTGACATGACCCCCTTCCCAGCACATGGCTCTTCACCAGTCCCGTCCACCTCTCCCGTATCCCTCCTCCAGACCATACCCACCGTCACCCCCCAGCCCCATAGAGCCCCTCCCGACACCCCCTCCCACCCCAACACCAGGCAGCTCCTTCCACTGCACAGAGACCTTGTGCTGGACACACCGACCCCCTTCCCAACATCCCAATGTGCCGACCCCTGCCTGGCACTACCCCCATCCCAGCATCCACTGACACCGATCCTAACTCCGCTGACCCCACCCTGTCCCATAAAAAGCACTGACTCCCACTCCATCCACCCCTACACACTGACCTGCCCCCACGCAGCAACCCCTACCCTACACACTGACCCCCAGACACTGACCGCCACCCTATGCACCCCCATGCACTGACCCCCACCCTACACACTGACCCCCACATACTGACCCTCACCCTATGCACTGACCCCATTCTATGCACTGACCCCCACATACTTACCCTCATCCTATGTACTGACCCTCAGACAGACCCCCACCCTATACACCCCCATGCACTGACCTCCACTCTACACACTCACCCCATTCTATGCACTGACCCCCACATACTGACTCCCATCCTACACACTGACCCTTACTCTATGCTGACCCCCAGACACTAACCCCCATGCACTGACCCTCACCCTGTGCAYTGACCCCCACAAACTGACCCTCATCCCATGCACTGATCTCCAGACACTGACCCTCACTCTATGCACCCCCACACAATGACCCTCACCCTATGCACTGCCCCTCCCATATACTGACCCTTATCCTATGCACAGACCCCCCACACACTGACCCCCCCCGCGCACCCCCACGCGCACCCGCACCCCATGCACTGGCCGGCTGCCCCCCGCCTGCCCGGGACCCCCGGCCCCCCCGCGCACCTGCGGCCGCTCCGGGCCTCGCCGCTCTCCTCCGCCTCCTGCTCTCCGGGCGCCGCGGTGGCCACGCCGGCCTCGTCGTCCTCCACCGTCACGTCGGCGGGGAGCGCGGCGGGGGCGGCGGCCGCCCCCAGCCCGAAGGCGGCCTCGGCATCGCCGCGCACGGGCGGTGACGGCGGCTCCGGGCCGCCCGCCGCCGCCCCCAGCAGCACGAGCACCGTGAAGGCGGCCAGAGCGCTGCGGCCCCGCGGCCCCCGCATGGAGGGGCCCCGCCTCGCCCGCCGCCGCCGGCCGTTAGGGCATGAACGCCAACAGCCGTTAAGGCATCAACGTTAACGGCCGCCGCCACAGAATGGGCGCCCGCCGCGCGCCGCCACCCACCCGTGCCGCCGCGCCCCGCCCCGCGTGCCGCCACGTACCGCCGCCCGCCTCCCTCGGCAGCCCATTGGATGAGTGGCGCGTCGCTCTGGCCCCCGCCTGCGTCTGATTGGCGCGGCTGTGGGAGGGGCGGGGCAGAGCGCGGGGACGGTGTTTGTCAACAGAGCGGTCGGCCCAATGGGAGCCACGCCGCTTCCTTCACCCCCTCCCCACCGCAACAGCAGTGACCAATCAGAAGTGCATGATTCACCGAGGCGCTCGCGGATTGGCGGAGCGGCCGCGCCACACGTGCCGCTGACTGGCGCCCGCGCGGCGCGGCCCCGCCCCTGGCCGGCCTCCCCTTCGCCGCGCTGGAGACGTGGCCGTTTCTCCGTGTCGGGAGGGGCGCGCGCAGCGGCCGGTACCAAGCGCGCCGCGCGCGCGGGGGGGGCCAGGGCGCCCCTGCCGGGCGGAATGGACTCGCCGGGCGGGAAGGCGGGCGCGCCCCTCCCCGCAGGGCGGGGCCGCCGCCATGAGGCGAGCGCGGCGCGAGGCGGGCGCGGAGCCCGCGTGGGCGCTGGGAACAGCGCTGTGGGCACCAGGGTTCACTGCCCGCGCCCTCAGCGGCGCCCTCGCGTGTGGTTCGTGGGGTCTGCACGCAGTTTGCTGGGCACAGCCTTGCCGGTTRCGGATTTCTGATCTGTACTTCTATAACCTTGCTTTGCCTCTGATAACTTATTGCCTCTAGGCAACAGCTGCGCCTTTGCCCCTTTTCTGCATTTTGACTCCTTTTTTTTTTTTTTTAATTATTCTCCACCCCACCATTAAAATGGGACTAGCCAAAGTGTTTCTTTTAGTGAGTTTTGGGAYTGGTGCTCACACCCCTCATTGAGCTCTTTTTTTAACTCCTCTGAATTGCCATTTGTAGACTCCTATCTACATTTTTTCCCTCCCATTTACACACAGGCCACAGATTTTCCTTGGCTTCATTCATTGCAATGAAGTCCACAAGAGTTTACCTTGTGCCGCACGCCAAGCAGCTCGTGTTAGAAAGCTGTCATTTTTAGTAACTTAAGTGACTTTTTTTTTTTTTTTATTATATCCATATGGTCTGGTGCTAATATTTGCTTTATTTAGAGAGCTCCGCTGTCTCTCGAGTGCTTGCCCCGTCGTGTTTATCAGCGGCGATCGCAGCCCTTCTGTTCCGCGAGCAAACCAAGCCAAGGACTTTTCTTCCTTCCTTGTGCTTTTGGCTCCCRGCTCCCCCTTCGTCTCACCAGCCCTCCCCAGCACCTGTTCCCACTTAAATTAATATTCCCTGCGCAGCACTGCTGCGAACAGCCGCGTCCAAGGGGAGCTCCAATGTATTTACAGTCTGAACTCTGTTTTATAGCGCTCGTGYAGCAAATCCAGCCCTGTGCGATGCTTCTTGCAGGAACTGCCACTCATTTGAGGGGCTCGGGGGCAGACACTCAATAACCACAGCAAGTTTTGGAATATCTGGGTAACTCATGAGCTTCTACATGTGTCCTGCTCCATGACTGTTTATTACACTTAACGCAAAACACAAAACGCCTTGTGAAAGTGTTCTTACCACACGCATGAGGGTTAACTCTTGTTTTTCCTCCCACTCCCCTTCCGCAGATCGGCAGTCYGACAAATGCTGCCTTTTATTTTTCAGTGGCTGTCAGCAGCTTTCAGGGGAGCCCATAYATTCTTCAAAGTTGCTCCTGGTCCCTGTTCCTTAGCACTGCAGCCGRAGGAATGACGATTACCAGGATGCAAGAGCTGCCACTTTTCCTTTTGGAAACTTAGTTCTTCACAAATGAGCACTGTACGATTTCCTCTCTGTATTGAAAAACTGGTGCCAACAACCCCAAACTTCCTGCACTTTGCAGAGCATGACTCACACACTCCATTCTGTTCATACTGACTGACACAAGGGATCTATTTCGGTCATATGACAATAACATAAAATCCGACCAGCCATTTCGCAGGAAATCAAAGCCAGTGCTTGCAGGATGCCTTGCAAAACACACGTGGATGRTGTTTTACGTAACTCGGTGTACCAGCGGCCAGCTCGCTTGAAGAACCTGCTCCYGGTGCTGCCGCAGCGAGAGCCCATCGTGCCACCTTGTGGCTGCCCTATCCAAGGCCATCGAAAGGCCCTGGAGGATGAAAATTCAGGCTGCCCAAAAGCTGCACACACGGGAAGTGATTTACCAGCACCCCTGCTCGTTTCGTTTCTTTGGCAGAATGAAAGAGAACCACAGAATGGTTGAGGTTGGAAGGGACCTCTAGAGATCATCTAGTCCAACCTTCCCGCTCCAGCAGGGACACCCAGAGCACGGGGCASAGGGCGCCATCCAGGCAGGTTTGGGAAGATCTCCAGAGGAGACTCCACARCCTCYCTGGGCAGCCTGTTTCAGGGCTCTCTCACCCTCCCAGTAAAGAAGTTCTTCCTCACCTGGAGATGGAACTGCCTGGGTTTCAACTTGTACCCATTGCCCCTTGTCCTGTCACTGGTCACCGCTGAGAAGAGTTTGRCCCCCCTGGAAAACCAAGCACTTCCACAGGATCCCAGCAGAGACAAGAAGTAGGTGCTATCCAGCTGAAATGTCGCTGAGCTGCAGTTTGCAGGATAAAAAATGAGGTAGCAAGGATGTATTTGCTGAGGCACGATTAGAAGAACAGGCTTGGAGAGTTACTGCCAACTGGAAATACAGTTTATCTGCAAAATGAGCCAGAAATGCTTTGAAACACTCTTCCTTTCACTTAGTTTCCCTGCTGTGTCGATGAAGTTTTACTTCCCTGGGCCTTTTGGACTTCTACCTGTTTTGTGCCATTGCCAAAAACAAGAGGGACGTCGGATAAACAGGTCTGACAGCCAGGGACTAACTCAGGTTAGCGTGAGCTGTCACAACAGGTTTAAGATGGGCTAAGCCTGATGTCTTACAGCAATCCCGCCGCCAACTGCCACCTTCTTCAGACTTGCACAAGGCCAGGAGTATTGACCTTGATTTTTTGGGTTGCTTTGCCTTTCGGAAAAATCACCAGTGTGGGCATTTGTTCCTTTGGACGAGAGCAGCTTAGGCCAGATATGCAGCTCTTCTTCAGAGGGATATGTAAAGTTTGTCCGAGCCAGTTCAACTCCCTCATCTGGCGAGAAGGAACCGCTGTCTTTGCCCGTGCACCAAGGCGAGCTGTTAGCTCAGCACAGGCTCAGAGGAGGACAGCAAGGAAGAGGATCTTCTGGTTTTGACAGCACCGAGCTCTTACCTCAGCTACTGGGTAATTTCCTCACGTGCAATTTCAGCCTTGGGTGCAGAACTGAGTCCCCAGGATCACACAGCCACGCTGACAGGGCTTGTGGTCCAAGCAACYCTCCTCGCCAGGGTGGTGTTTTGTTAGGGATCAAGTCTAGCACTTCCCACCCTGTTTGACAAGAAAATGCCTCTTCAAACAGAGCAGGTTCAAACGCCTCCCTCGGCGCTGAAGCCGAGTTTGCTTCCAGCATGGCAAACACAGCCGTGTACCAAAGGACTTTGAGCCATTTGCTAGTAGAGCCGGCTGCCACCAAAACCTGAGGAAAATTCACTTCTAAAACTGCCCCTTCCTTGTGTGCAATTCCCAGCACACCATAAATGAAATATTCTGCGCAAGATTTGCCTGYCTTCTCTGAAACGGCAGATTTCGGAGAAAACGCTGTCAGGGAACGGTGTTATCTGCAAGTGGAAATGTTTGTGTTCCTCCGGGCGCGCTCACCACAAGAGATGGGCCTCAAGGCAAAGCAGCCAGTGCTCCCTGTGAGATTGCAAACAGGTTTGTGGAGTTGTACTTAACTTCAGTGCTCATTACATATATGCGAGTAAAAACTCTCACATGTATGTAACTCATGTTAAATAACAYCCATGTAAAGCTCTCATGGAAGGATGGGTTTCCTGATCGGTGCAACCCCCTCACAACTGCTTATTTCCCAGTCAAACATGAGGGTGATGAAAGGAGTAGCCCCAAACCTGGTGACCTTCAGGTCCGATGTTAGTGCATTTTGGAAGAATCTAGTCCTTTTGGATGAGTCTTTGGGAAATACAGGTTTCAGTAATCGCATGTTTACACTTCAAAGTGTGTAATTTGCAGGAAAGATCGTTACYAGCTACCAGAAAATGCCAAATAGTTCTGCATAGTCATCACATGCTCTTAACAGCAAGTCACCTGCTCGGACAGCGAGGTGAGGCCTTGATTGCTCAGATACTGCCCGGGTGGTGACAATAGAGCCTTTGTTTGAGGAGCACCCTGTTGTGCAGAGGCCGGTTTGTTTGCCCAGAGCAGAAAGGATCGTTTCTAGCCCTTAGAAACCACAGTGGAACTGCAGAGATTGGCAGCAAAGCAGTTGGTCATGCATGGAACTGAAAAAAACCCAGCACCAACAGGTCTCTCGTGCAAATAAATATTGTTAAAAATTGTTCTCAGCTCCCCGTGACCTTCAGCACGATGTCAGCGGTAAATTTCTGTGATTCCCATGGATCTTGGAGGGGCTGCTGCAGGCTGAGATGGTGCAGTGTGGTCTTGGCTGAGCTCCTGGGGGGAATGCACTGCTGTGGAGGGACTTGAGGCCAACCTCTCTCCCTGTTACTCTCTCAGGGATGGTCCCAACGGCTACAGGGGAAAAGATAAAACAGGAAGGGAAAGGGGCTCTGTGCTCCGGCTGACAAGCCGGCTCGGCTGGACAGCGGCCCTGCTGCAGGCCCAGATAAGCTGCRTTCAGCTGTGGCCGGTGCCATTGTGGTCTGAGGACCAACGTGTTTGGGGAGCAGCCAAGCCCGGCCCCTTGGTGTGGGAATCGTGGGATCATTATGGTTGGAAAAGACCTCAGATCATTGAGCAAGCCCCTCAATGCCGTGAGGGTGCCCCTCAACGCCGTGCCTGCTAACCCGTGTCCGCAGCGGCCTCATCGATATGTTTCCTCAACACGACCAGGGACAGAGACTCCCCCGCTTCCCTGCGCAGCCTRTTCCAACGCCGGACTGCTCTTTCCTTGTGGAAATTTTTCCTGATACCTGACCTGAACCTCCCCTGGCGCAACTTGAGGCCAGTTTCCCTTGTCCGTAGTTATTCTGGAGAAAAGAGCCTCACTACACCCTCCTCTCAGGTGCTTGCACAGAGCCATGAGGCCCCCCCGGCCTGCTCTGGTGCAGACTAAATAACCAGCTCCAGCAAGACCGCCCTGGAGCTGAGCTGCGCCGAGCTGGGCTGGGTCTGACCAAGTTAAGTCAGGCTGAGTTGAACTGAGCCTAGTTAGGCTGAACTGATCTGAGGTGAACGGGGCCGGGCCAAGCGCGGTGGGGTTGGGCCGGGGCGAACGGAGCCGGCCGGGCGCTCTGGGCTGCTCCGAGCCGCGCGGGGCCGGTCGGAGCCGCGCCGGGCCGGGCCGGGCCGGGCTGGGCTGGGCCAAGCGCGCGCACTACAACTCCCAGGCGGCCCCGGCGGCGGGAGGCGGAGGCAGGGGCGGTTAGCGGCGGCAGGGCGGGCTCCGTCCGCGGCCTCCATCCCTCGGCCCGCACGGGAGAGCCCCGCGGGGGCGGGCCGGGCGGCGATGCGGCTCCCCGGCCGGCCCGGCCCGCTGCGCACCTCGGCGCGGGGGGCAGCGCGCCCGCCGGGCAGGCCCCGCGCGGCGGCGGCGGCGGCAGCGGCGGCGGCGGCCCGCGGGCGGCCCGGCCGCACCATGGCCGAGGAGGCCAAGCGGCTCGCGGCGTGCGCCGCCGTGGACAAGCACGTCCAGGTGAGCAGCCTCCGCCGCGAGGGTGGAAACACGCGCTCAAAACGGGTTATTTCTCCTCCACGCGGCGGCGTCGCCCCGAACGGCGCCTCAAAACGCCCCGCTGCGGAGCGGGGTGTCCGCACTCAGCGGGAGGAACTGCCCTTCCCTGCCGCCTTCCCGCCCGGGCTGTGTCCCGCGCGGCGGGACGGCTCCCGCGCGGCGGCCCCTCTCCCTGGCACCCGCTGCCCGCACCCGGGCGCCCCTCGCCGCCTCTCCCCGGCTCCCCACACCCCCGGCGCGCTCCCACGTTTTGCACGAGGTGGTTGGCAGCCCCATGGCGCTTGTGCGACGCCGTCCTTGGCGGAGCCCGGCCCCGGCGTCGCGGGGTGGCAGTGGGCAAGAGGAAGGAGCGGCTTGAGGGGCGCCGGCCGCACCGGTCTGTGGCAACTGCATGGCCGGGTAAAGCGTGGCTCTTAGCTCTGCGCTTTTTCTGGTGAAAAGTTGGCCTTTGAGCTTTTTTTTTTATTATTTTTGTGTGCCTGCTCAAAACTTAGTGTGCTGCTCCTGGCCTTGTTCCAGCTGGTTAAAGTTCAGGGTCTGGCTAATAACGCTGATGAAGTGAAATAGCTSGTGATGGGGCAATATGGGCTTGAAGCAGCTATGGAGAAATGCTTGGAGTCACTGCAAAGGAGTTGAGTGGTCTCAGCTGGTAGAGAAAGTCTGCTTGGCCCTCTGCTCTCGGGAGGGTAGGGTTGCCCTTTGCAAAGGGCAGTTAYGCGGTTGGCCACTGAACTGTTGCTGTTGGTGCAGAGAGTTGTGTAATGCTGTAAAACGCAGCTGCCCGCTCCTCTTTTCCCTTGCCTTGCAGGGCTGTGCGCAAGACCCTGCCAAGCTGGGGTTGAGTTGTGCTGGACAGATCTTTCAGGAGGTGTCCTGCTCCTGCAGGACTCGGAGCCTTCCTGCTCCCGGCAGCAGCACACAAACCTTCTTTCCTTTGCTGTCAACCTGTGGCATTTTTATACCATTCCTAATTAAAGCCAGGTTGGTCCACAGCACTTGCCCCAGTGCTCTTGTGAGACCAGAGCCCTGCAGTACGGAGCAGGGGTATCCTGAGCAGACCCTGGCCGTGAACAGGCTTTGAAATCAAGGTTTGTCCTCCAGTTCAGCGTGATCGAGTGTGTGGAGAGCACAAGGATCAGGGCTTTAGAGCCGTAAGCTGCTTCGAGCTGGCTTTGCTGGTGCACAGCACCTCTCATGGCCGAGCTCTGTGGCAGTCCTCTCAACTTCTCTGTTAGAAGGGAAAAGATGAGGTGAGAGAGAAGGTCCTGCCATCCTGCTGCTGCACAGGACTGCTGGTCAATAAGAAGGAACTTTTTGGMCTTTGTGCTTTCTTTCTTTCTTGCTGTTTGCTTATATAAATCCTAGTTTCGGGCTTTGGAAAAACATGGCTCTCCCTGAGTTTTTGGAAGTTTATGTTGAAGTGCTTTTGACTTCGGGCCCATGCGGCTTTGCCAGAAGGCACTTGTTGGGGTCTGTAGCTCAGGTTCCATCTCTCACCTCCAGGGCAGGCTCGGAGGAAACGCTCTGGTCGCTGTTGGCCCTGCTCGTGGTCTGCACGAGCACTGTACCGAGCCGCATCGTGGCCACGTGCCCCCTGTTTCGTTCAGCGAGGTTCTCCTGAGCTCTCTGAAGTGCCATTTCTTGGGTGTTGTCCCTGGCGGGGTGAGCAGGACCTGCCCCTTGCACACGGAGCACTGGTGGGAAGGAGAGTGCAAGGTCACCTGTTTCTGAAAGCAGGTGATTTGGGGCCAGTTTTGACTGTGCTCTGGGYAGGGGGAGAGATGGTAGTGGTGATAGGAGAGGCTGGGATTGTGATAGCACCAGTCTGGACTGGTCTAACCGCTTGTTCTGGGAAACCAGCTTGGCCCAAGGTGCTGCCCCT
Organism: Nothoprocta perdicaria; assembly: GCF_003342845.1. Taxonomy (NCBI): domain Eukaryota; kingdom Metazoa; phylum Chordata; class Aves; order Tinamiformes; family Tinamidae; genus Nothoprocta; species Nothoprocta perdicaria. The sequence continues at coordinate 489,132 of NW_020454538.1, read as the reverse complement.
GCCTAAGGGAGGAGGTTTTGTCCCTCAGCAGTGATAAAAGCCTGGAGCTTATTGCCATCAATGGGCTGGTGGCTTGGTGGGCTGGTGGCTTGGCGAGCACTTCCTCTCTATTATAATGAAGCTGCAGTTGTCAAGGCTTTTACCGTCCCTCAGGGCACCAGGCTGCTCCAAGAAGCTGTCCCACACCCTTGAAATGAGGGCAAAGAGATGAAACTGCTGCTTCCGAGGGCAAAATAAGCCTTTGGGCACAAGGGGGTATTTCTAGCCCCATTGGCTTCGCTCGTCCCTGTCCCTTACAGCTGCTCAGTTGTGACCGGGGAGAGGCAGCCAAGGAAACCTGAGAGCCGTGTTCGGGCTCTCCTGTGTTGCAGTGCTGCTGGCAGCCTTGCAGTCACGGCTGGGGTCTGCTGCTTTTCCCTCTTTTGCAGACTTACAGTGGTTAGGAAGGGCCAGAGAATAACACGAGGCCCTGGTTTCATACTGGATATGGAGCTTTGTCTTTTTACACTTTTAACGTGCGGAAGTGAAAGGCATCACCAGCCCTAGGGGAGAGTGACCTGATGTGAGCTCCACCTTACTAAGCAGGCTTGTAACCCACTGAGATGCTCTGGACGTGGCTTTGTGCAGAGCTGCCAAACTGTGGATTTGTTGGGCAAGGAGAGAGCTCCCGACTTGTCTGATGAATAGACTGAATCTGTGGCTGAGTCCAAGTTCTCTTTAGTGGTATTGTGTCCAAGTTCTCTTTAGTGATATTGCATCCAAGTTCTTTTTAGTGCTRTTGTGCCGCTTCTAGAAAGTTTTGGCTTTGGATGCCATGCAGAGAAGAGGCCAACATGCTGTAAATCAGCAATGTGAGAGAGGTATTTCTTGGTGGTTGGTGTTGAGGGAGGGAGCACATGCTGTGATCTACATCTAATGCAGTTTCACCTTCTGCCTTCGGCTGGTCTTAGAGGTCCTCCTGCACCGCGCATGAAACTCCCGTGATCCCCTCTGAGCCCGAGGCAGAGGAGGTGCGGGGCTGAGCCGTGGTTAAAATAACCATCCTCTCCGGCACGTGCTGCTTGCTCCCCTTCCCAGGGCGTTCCRAGGCGCTCGTGGCAGCAGCCACAGGCTCTGTTTTGCCCTGGCTGCTGCGGCCACAACTGTGTTTATTAACAAACCCGCTGGCAGCGAACGGGAGCTTTTCCTGCACAGCCTCCGTGGGAGATATTATCGCGGCGCTGTTCCAGCTTCCCGCTCTGCGGGATCGTCTGGAGCTTCCAGCTTTCCTGCGTGAGGGCCTGCTGCTCTCCTGCTTCCAGAAGGAAACCCTCGGCCTGCACCGGAGCCAGGCTCATGACCTGGGCTGCCCCTTTCCAAGGGGGATCCGTTTCTGTGGGGAAGTGTCCATAGGCCGAGCTCCGAGGCGCTGCCCCTGCATGCTTGGGGATGTGGGAAGTGTTGCCCAGGCTTCCTCTGCACTAAGCCTTTGTGGGGGAGGAAAGTTAGGCCCCTTGAGCTGAACTTTTCCTGCTCCCTCAAGGATTAGCTGCAATTCTGACTTCCTGTGTTGGTAGCAAGCAGGAAGCATACGTTGAACGGCCTGTGGAGAGCTTGGGCTGTAGCAGTAATTAATAAGCACGTGTCCTATAAGGGGTGGGCGAGTTGCTTAAAATCCCTTAGCAAGCCCAGCTAAAATAGGAAGTAGTTCTGCCCTTGCTGGAGCAGCACGTCTCTTTCTTATCTGGCGTGCAAATACATTGGGATCCAGGGTACCTCTGGGCAAGGTCTCAGGAGACTCTTCTCGTAGAGTCTGTTGGGAAAAGCAGAAGAGATCGAGCCCCCCATAAGAGCTCTCTCCTGTCTCTCTGATTTCCAGAACAACCAAGTCCTCGGCATCGGGAGCGGTTCCACGATTGTGCATGCGGTGCATCGATTAGGTAGGGTGCTCTCCTTCCTGTCGCTTCCACAGCAGAAAATCCCCCTGTCCAGCCACCCCAACTGAGTGAAAACTAGGCCTAAATTGCCAACATGAGGACCTGGTGCCTTGGCTTTTGGTGTTTTCACTCGCTGTGTGTGCATGAAGCTGAAAGTTAAAACAGGGACTTAGGCTCCGATTTATTGCATAGAGAGTCCTGAGGAGTTAATTTTTCCTCAGCTTTATACAACAGGGTTGTGTTTTGACACCTGCTCTCCCCCTAACAAATCAGCAATGCAATTTACTGGCATCCACCCCAAACTGGAGCTAAAAACCCTCTGTCAGTTCCAGCTCTGCCTGTCCTGACTTGCTCGGTGGCTCCAGGCCGTGCAGCTGCTCCGCTTCCGTTAACCCGTTTGCATGGGGCTGATGCTGCCTCTCCGCATCCCATATTACTCACGCCAAGGGTCCTGCTGGGGTGTAATGGAAAGAGGGATATTGCATCCCGCTGTAGTTTTGTTATGCCTGGTGGCAAGGCTGCTGCATGTGCCTGGGATGCCTGTTGTGCTCACAGTGTAATTCAGAAAGTATCTCCCTCCTTGCAAAATATTAAAGAAAGACAGATGCATTTTTGGAGAGTGGCTGTGAGGCTAATTAAACCTCTGTGCTCTCCCTAATGAGGCAYATGGATGAATTTCCCCTCCGCAGGCTCCCGAAGGGCGCTTGGAGCTTCAGGGCGAGCTTGCTGGTCGAGGTGTCGTGCCCAGAGCCACCGCGCTCGGCTCCGCTCYGCTGCCGAGCTGGCGTTCGGCCTCCTGGGTTCGACTCGGCCGCTCCCGCCTTCAGCRTGGATCCAATTTCCAAATAAATGCAGCGTTTAAAGCCCGTTCCGGGCGACGGAGCATGACTTTTCATGCCTGTGAATGCATTAGCCCTGGGTGTAACTGTGCACAACCCCAACGTGGCATCTTCAGCTCTTGCAACTGGTGCTGTTGCCTTGAAGCCTGTAGTCCACATGCTTGTTCTCACGAGACGGCTGTTGCCGACACCCTTGGGCTGTTGACTTATGCCTAATATTGTACTCACTTAAATAACACTTGGTCCGTAATGATACCTTAGTAATAGATTTTAGTCATTTGAGGTTAACCCGAGGGAGGAAATATTTCCTTCCCTTTAATGGAATACCGTAGTTTATTTTATTACTCCTTTCCCTGCCATATATTTAAATGTTTTAAAATGAATGGATGTGATGTCCCCAAGGCAACAAGCCAGAAAACCTTTCAGACAGCTGCTCTAGCCCTCTGTTCCCGAGAACWGGGCAAAACCTGTTTAATGGAGAGAGAAGTGGGCCTGATTTTCCTGGCGTTGACCTGCTGACAGGGCACAGTGGTTGCTGGAGATGCAAAGGTTAATGGCCCTTGGGCTGAGACCCGAGAGCCTGTGCAGGGTGGCACCTGCTTGCATGTTGTGCCCAGTGAGTTATTTGCAAACTGAGCGATTAATTGTCGTGATTCAAAGGGCTTCGTATGAGCTGAGCTTTCTTAAAGTGACACTTGCTGCGTTTTGCCTCTGCAGGGAACAAACTCAGGCTTCTGCCTTGTTTTTCTTTATTTTTTTTTTCCTGCAGCTGAGCGGGTTAAAGAGGAGAACCTCACAATTGTCTGCATCCCCACGTCTTTCCAGGTAAGCGCTCTGCTTGTCCATGTCCCTGGTCACAACAAGGGGACCGTGTTATTCCTGGCTGCAGGAGGTAACCGCGATGGTTCCCGCCTGACTCGCTGCTCTATGGATCACCTGGAAGCACCAGGAAACTCATCCTGCTGCAGCCTGCGGGTTCACAGGATGAATTGGCAGCGTTGATTCTGGTTTTCCCTGTCCCAAGGTGCTTGGATGYTGTAGTCCTAGGGGAGTTGTGCGTTTTGAACATGCAGTAACACTCGTGTCCCAACACTGGTGTGTGGCTTACTCTAGATCCTACTGGATTGCCCAAGGATGCTGTTAACCATGATCAGCCAGACTTGTAAGGCAGAACTCTTTGGAGATGCTTAGCCTGGTTTCCTTTGGTTTGGGATCAGGCACTGAAAGCTCTGAAAATCGTGGTGCAAGCAGTAATAGCAAGCTGTGTTTTCAGGAGGAAACCTGAGGACAGAGTGTTTCAGCTGCCTTGTATGTGAAATTCCTACAGAGAAATCGGTTTAATCTTTTCCTTTGCTGTGCAGTTTTTGCAGGGATGAGTTCATACCTAACTAGCTGCTGAGAATTTTGCAGGAAGACTTGTTGGGAAAACCCAGGGCTGCTCAGGAAGCCTTTGAGCTGCTTCGGTACCGTGGGGCAAATGACTTTGCTCTCTCCTCCTCTGTCCCCTGAGGTGGGAACRTGCTGGGAAGGGCAGCTGTGCATCTGTCCCCCTTAGGGCCGGGTTTGGAAGCCAGGTGGCAATGTCCCACCCTGGGAATTGGACACATCCTTTCCTGGGTCCTGCTATGGACCTTGGGATTGCACCYTTGTTGAAACATTTTCTTTTTCTTTTCTTTTTATCGTGAGTGTAATCAGCATGAGCAACTTGATCTGATCTCATACCAGACCCTGCTTTGAGCAAGATGTTACACTGGGGATGTCCCGAGTTATCCTGAAAGCCTATGGAAATATAGCACCTTCCTGTCCTGCAGATGTTCTTTGAGTACAGAGGGAGAGGGAGTTTTCCCTCTTTCTCCAGTTGTTGTAAACAACTATATATACCACAAACTGCTGCAAAAGGTAGAAAGTTAAAAAAAAAAAAAAAAGTTTTATTCACCTGTATTTCTACTGCACACATAAGTACCTGAGGGGAGAATGTAGGGAGGAGGATAGGGCTAAACTCTTCTCAGTGGTGGCCAGGACACAAGGGGTAGTGAGTAGAGATTGAATTAACTTAAATCACAGGCAGTTCCATCTGCATGTGAGGAAAAACTTCTTCCCTGTGAAGGTGACAGGGCCCTGGAACAGGCTGCCCAGGGAGATTCCTTCCCTGGAGGTCTTCCAAACCCACCTGGATGCCGCCCTGTGCCCCGTGCTCTGGGTGTCCCTGCTGGAGCAGGGGGTTGGACTRGATGATCTCTAGAGATCCCTTCCAACCTCAACCATTCTGTGATTCACTGGCACTCCATTTTATGGATCTTTGATCTGTCCAAAATGATCTCCATCCCCCTATCATGTACTCTTTAAACTGGCAAAGAACTCCCCTGATCTCAGTTACTAGGTCTTACAAGGGATAGTGAAAACAAATGTCTAAAGGTCTCGTGCTGAATGTGGAGAAAGCCCTGAAATGTTGAGATGCTCTGCTGCTGTGTGAGCTGTTTCTTACCAATGATGCAAAATGACTGCTGTGAGAGGGCAGAGATGGCCCGTGCAGATGTGTGAGCCAAAATCCTCCAGACAAGGGGCCACTTCGTAACTTTTGCAGTCTCTTGAATGAAGCTCGACCAATTCTAAGAGAAGCATTTTCAGAACAGCAAAACAGCATCTTATTTTCGCTATGTAGAGGTGTAAATGGCTGCTTTAGGTCGCTAGCAAGGAAGAATTGCTTTCAGGGGGCTTTTACTCTCCTCTCATTCCTGCTGTAAGCTTGGGTTATTGCTGAAAGCTCCTTACATGGGCACCCACTGAGAGGAGTCTGTTTTCTCTCTAGCGAGCCCTCCTTAGGGCTCTTGTCGTGCACAGCCTGAGCAAGAGCCCACAGCCCCTGGGGGCCCAAACTGCCTGCTAGGAAGTGCCACAGTCATGCAGAGGATTCARACTGTATCTCGTTGCTTTCAGTATAATCTGCTGTCTTCTCAGACACCATACATATGTATGGTCGACCTTGTTAGTGTTCAGAGAGTTAAATTTGGGGGTATAAATTGATCCTTTTTCTGCAGTTGCAGTTTCCTGCAACGGCTAAAGCRTGGGAGGAAGTTTAGACTTGGGCAGAGTTGTGCAAGGAGGGAGTCTCATTTGTGACCATTTGTAATGCTGGAAATTGAACCAATTTAAGGTTTGTTAAGTGTGAACTTTCATTTAAGCTGATGAGGCAGGTGGAGGGTAATTCTGGGTCTGGGTGCTTTGTGCTGTCTTCACGCTATAGGGAAATACACAGCTACTTCAGCATAAGCAGATCAGATCCCTGAGGCTGTTTCAGGAGGCTTCCCACACTCTTTCATAAGGGCATTCTTTATTTTTTTCCCCATTCTCTCAATAATTTTCACTATTAATCCCATATTTCTGTCCCATATTTTAAGTACTTTGCTGTCTTGCTCCCATTTTTCAGCCAAAGGAAAACGGAARGTCTGTTTTAGCAGCAGTGTTATCAGTTGATACGGATGAAAGAGAACTCAAAATCCTGTATTTACCSTTATATTTGGATACTAGTGATTCCCTGCAGAGTTCCTAAGGCCTCTGGTTATTTAATGTGGTGAGACCTGGATTCAGGAGTGCTTGTGACCATCTGACCATTCTAGTTCAATCACCCAGTGTGGATACAGCATTTTCTCCTTGTTAGGTTTTTCTGCTGCTGGATGCAGCTCTGCTGCTCAGAATGGAGACAGATCTGGCTCCCCTAAAGAGACCCCATCCCTGTTGGAATTAGGGGATAACACAGCCCGTTTGCTTGCTCTGCTGCTGAGCAGTGTTTGCTCTGTTCTTGGTGTGCAGGCCCGTCAGCTGATCCTGCAGAATGGCTTAACACTGAGTGACTTGGACCGACATCCAGAGGTAAGGGGAAACCTCCTCCTGCTGCTGACCTTCCCTTGCTGGAGCATCAGGCCCTCTCTCCTCCCCTGAGGGCAGTGGTTTAAGCACTGCTGAACTTAAGGGAAAAGGAGCTTAAGGTGGAGGGGGAAAGGGATTTTTTGCTCAGCAGTGGAGGTCTCACTGACAGGTTTGGCCTCAGGACTGAGGGGTGGCTTGTGGTGCCCAGGCTAGCACAGAGTAAGGGGTGCAGGGGCAGGAAAGCGGCCCTGTCTGGAGAACTCCGTGGTTTATCTGGGGCTTGTGTCCCGGAGAGGTAGTTCCACAGCTTCTCATCTCAGGCTGGTTTCGAGATGATCCCAGCACCAGAGACATCTCTGTGTCTGCCGCACRGTGCGTCTTTCTCAACCGAGTCTTTCCTCTTCCTGCAGCTTGATGTTGCCATCGATGGTGCAGAYGAAGTGGACTGTGACCTCAACCTTATCAAAGGTGGCGGGTGAGCCGTGCTCTCTGCGTGGGGGCCAGGAGGCTTCTGAGCTCCCTTTTCTAGCTGCAGGGATCTCTCAGGTAGTGCTGAGGATCTCAGATGATCTTGTGTGGAGCTATGCATAAGATTGCAGTGGGAGGTAACTCCTGCCTAAAATGTGTATAGTAGTAAGGGATGAGGTGGATGAAATGATGGGGAGGAAGAGCTGGACAGAGGCAACTGGCCTTTGAGGCCACAGGGCACACTGATATGCAGTCTAATATACTTTATTATCCTTCCCTTTTTCTGCAGTGGCTGCTTGACTCAGGAGAAGATAGTTGCAGGATATGCAAAATGCTTCATCGTTATTGCTGATTACAGGTAAAATATCACTACCCTGTTTGATCCTCCACAGGGGAGAATTTAGATGCTCCTATGCTGCAACGTTATTTTCCTTCCAGATGGTCAAAGAGAGCAAGAATAGGTAGAAATGAGCCCGACTCCCGGCAAGTCAGCTTTGCTATTTTAATTATCAACTTGGCAGACCTGCTTAGGAGTCAGCAGTGTTTGTGGTTCTAGGAGTTAAGGGGGGAAGTGATTATGTTGCTCTTTCCGAGCTCAGTAGTTGTCAGCACTGAATAAATTTCCCCTTTTGTGCAGACATCCCAGGGCTGAAGAAAAGCTAACTTCTGTCCTGCTCGTGCACATCAAAACAGGTTTGTGAGGGAGCTGAGCTTCACGCTTTGAACCTGTTCCTCCTACACGTGTGTGCAGATGAATAGCTGCAGTGTCCCCCAGCACCTGAGCAGTTTGCAAGAGAGAATATGTTATGTTAATGCTGTTAGCAATGTGATATCTGATGCTAATGCCACCTCAAACCTTGTCCTCAGGAAAAAATCCAAGAGCCTCGGGGAGCACTGGAAGAAGGGAATTCCTATTGAAGTCATCCCCATGGCCTACGTCCCTGTCTCTAGAACCTTGACCAAGAACTTCGGAGGCGCTGCTGAGCTGCGCATGGCTGTTAGCAAAGCTGTAAGTGCCCCCGATCACCCAGAAAATGTTTTTAATGCRTTAAAAACCCCAACCTGAGAGCCTGTCCCCCTGTGAGGCTCTGTGCTGTGCAGCACGAGCTGCCTCCTCACAGGACACAGAATCACAGAATGGTTAAGGTGGGAAGGGATCTCTAGAGATCATCCAGTCCAGCCCTCTGAACACGTCTCCTGCTGTGCTCTGGCACGCAGGTCTCRCCTGGTGCGTGGGTGCAAGCCCTGCTCGGTGCCACTGCTGCCCAGGGAGAAGCTGGGACAGCCCCTGCTGTGCTGGGCAGAGCAGAGCTCACAGTGCAGATAACGGCTCTGCTCCCCAGGGCCCTGTGGTCACGGACAACGGGAACTTCATCCTGGACTGGAAGTTTGACACCGTGCATAAGTGGAGTGAAGTGAACACAGCTATAAAAATGATACCAGGTAATGTAGGAACTGAGAGGTGGCTGGGGCTTGGCCCATGCTAGAAAACCCTGACCAAGAGAGCCTTCCTCTGCACAGGATGAATGAGCTGTGCACGAGCAGGACTTCCATGTGGTGATGAAAGCCTGGGGTGATCCCAGGGCCTCCACAACCCTGTCTTCACTACACAGATCACTCCTGTCCTCCGCCTTCCTGTCCTTGTGCTCTTTCGGGAAGGGACTTTTAATGGTTCTTTAGTAGACCCTGCAGGAGGAAGGWAGCTCTGGGTTATTTTCTAGAGCCTGTTCAGAGCTCTGTGTCTCTTTACTGTCCTGTAGCCTCCAGGTTCACCTTGCTGTGAGAGTGACACTTATCTTAATGTGGCTGCTGCCCATAGCTGCATAAATGTCTACATTGTTGTAGCTATTTCTATGCAAGACAGAAACAGTGGCTGTTACATTAAGTGTTTCTAAACAAAAGGCAGCCTCTTTTGTTCARGAGCACAAAAGAAGCCCAGATTAAGGGGCTTTTTCTAGAAAAAGGCCTGAGATGTCTCTGTCGTTAATGGTTCTGAGAACTGAATTGCACTGAGTGAAGCTGCAGTTTCTAATTCCCTGGCGGAGTGTGTCAGTGCCTCCTGTCATCCAAAGACAATATTTGATACTGAGGCCCTGACCTGGTTGTGTGAATGCTTTAAAATGCCCTGGGAGCAGGTTCTGCTGCAGAGACCAGATCTTAAATGCTGAACTTSAAGTCTTAACCATCAGGAAGTGAAAATCTAATTCATTTATTTATTGGTTTGTTTTTAATGGGTATGCATCAGTCTCGGTCTCTGATCRCTCAGCCTTGGTGTTGGAGGGTCTAACGATGATACTGAATAATCTTGTTGGCCAAAGTCTCTCTCCACCACCACCATCACATCAATTTTAGCTATTTAGTAAACCCCACAAATCAGCAACTTTCTTACAGAAAACCAGGACAAAGCTCTCAAATTCAACTCAAATTTTTCTCTTCAGTCCTGCCTTTCTGGGCTGCTCCCAGATGTGGCTTTCYTGGCTTTTCAGTCTTCTTATCTTCCTTGGAAGCTGCCTGTTTATCCCTGCTACCTACCAGCCCTGAGGGCCACAGGACACCCCCTTTAACTGTGCCCAGGACACCCCGCCTTTACCTGTGTCCACTGCCTGTGCAGTGTCATAAGCTGAGGAACGGGCATGGATTCTGCTGCACAGACCTCAGCGTTTGCACAAAGGGGCAAAACCTCGTCCTTGCCACACGATTAGAACCTGAGGCCCAAGCACAGGACATGGGAACAGGTTAGGTGAAGAGTCACCAGTAACTTCTGCCTGGTCCTGTGYGGTGGCATGGCTTCCTATCCAATGTTTGTGATAAGGCTGACTTGCTGAAAATTACCCATTTTCTTTTTTTCCCCTCTCTAGATCCACCTGCTGAGGTGTTGCTTCTACCTTGGCTTGTGCTGGTGTTTAACTAGTCTGAATAATTACCTGGCACTTGCTTGCAGCTAACAGTAGATGGCAGGTTCAGACCTTAGGAAGGAGTAGATGCAAAAAAACCAGCAATGRCTGCTACTGGTCTGGAGGAGCATTGAGAGGACCCTGATGAAACATCTCTCCATCATGTTGATGCAGAGATGGTCTCACAGATTCACAGAATCACAGATTCACAGAATATTTAAGGTTGGAAGGGACCTCTACAGATCATCTAGTCCAACCTTCCTGCTCAAGCAGGCCCACCTAGAGCATGTGGCACAGGGTGGCATCCAGGCGGGTTTTGAAGACCTCCAGAGAAGGAGACTCCACAACCTCCCTGGGCAGCCTGTTCCACTGCTCTGTCACCCTMACAGTAAAGAAGTTGCTCCTCACCTGGAGACGGAACTTCTTGTGTTTCCTTGTGTCTCCTTGGCTTGCTCTCAGAAATGGGCCTGCCAAGGGGAGAAGAGCATCATCGCTTGGCAAGGAGGGCTCAGGAGCACTCAGAGAGTGGATGTGGCAACTGGGCTCTGGCAACGGGGCTTCCCATTGAAATCCCTGTGCTGTGCCTTAATCTTTGTCCTCACATGCATGCTGCCCTTAGCACAGAATCACAGAACGGTTGAGGTTGGAAGGGATCTAGAGATCATCTAGTCCAACCCCCCTGCTTATCTCCCCACAACGGATGGTGCCGTGACCCCTCTCCTCGGCCCTTGGGGTGTCCCGCTGTGCGTGGCCGTGGCGTGCAGCGACGGGTGACACCTTGTCTTGCAGGTGTGGTGGAGACGGGGCTCTTCATCGACATGGCCCAGCAGGTTTACTTCGGCATGCAGGACGGCTCGGTGAGCGTGCGGGAGCGGCAGCCTCGCTGAGCGCGGCCGCCCCTCGGCCGCCGCCAGCCCCACGTTTTGCCTTAACGAGCAGCGCCTGCTGCAGCAGACAGAGGAAGAGACGGGCCCAATCCGCTGCCCTCATGCTGAATGTCCTGGTTGTTTTTTCTTTTTTAACAAAAAAAAAATTCTATTTCTCTCTATATATTTTTACTTTACAGGAATATTGTCTTTTTTTTTCTAAAGAATCGTTTAAACAAATTGCTTTAACACTTTGTTTTTATTATTTTCTGAGAAATATTTACCAAAAAAAGACAATTGTTATTTTTGTTTTTTTTTTTTTTTTTTTTTTTTTTTTTTTTTTTTTTTTTTAAACAGAACTTGAACCCTTCTGGTTGCTCATGGTGTGCAGTGGTTGAGGGCAGGAGTACAATCCTAATGCATTAATCCTACTCCCTGGGAGGATGATTTTGTAAGGGGAGCGTATCCAGTTGGGACCTGCTGATGCCTTATTTGGAACCTTTTTGGTTCGGGTTTTTATGCCTTTTATTTTTCTACACCACTGTTTGTAATAGTTCAGGGTGTCTAGTTATCCTCTGTACGTACGACAAATCTGAGCCTAGGGGTGCTGTAATCTCTRCATCCCTCTTGTCTGGGACATTATCAGGGCCTTTTTTTTGGCCTCTGTACRGAGGAGACATTCATCCTTTGGGCCAAATTCTGCTCTTGAACAACTGTGGTGATCTAATACCTCTGATTAAASTCTGTTCCTATATATGGAGACATACTGGATTTCAACCCTGTAGAACAAGAGCAGAACAGGGTCCCCGATGCAGTTTACAGAAGCATATTTGAGCAACTTAGCACAAGGTGAAATACCGTTCAGTGGCAAACTACCTTGTTGGGAATGAAGGTTATTTAGCACCTCTCGCAGCTGCTTGATTTGTGGAAGGATGCAGCAGAATGCAAAGGAGGACAGAGTCTTCCTGCCTAAACTTCCCACATGTAGCAGGAGAGAGACGTGTAGTTCAGTGTGGTGTTCTTTGCGTGTAGGTGCTTTGCATGGTTCCGGTGTCGAAACGCAAGCCCTTCCTTTGTGTTACAGGCACTGAAATAAAGAGCTGTTAAACCAGATTTGGCYGTAGTCTGATTCTTAAAGCAACCATTTCCTGGACAACGAGGCAGATCCTGGTTGGACCGAGTCATCCTGCAATTCAATTCACAGCTTCTCTTTGTGCTTCCCTTATGAAGGCAAACTTCACCCAGGCCAAATTCCACCCATTCCGCATCTGGTTTCTTTTTTCTTTAAGATAAATGCATTAGATTATTTTAAATGGACAAGAGTACCTAATCAGCGCTTGTTCACTGCAGCGCTTTACCATAGAAATGTCTTGTATTTGCATGTCTCCAAACTGCGTGTTCAAAATATAGTTCATTTTTGTTAAAAAAAGGAGCTATTTTTGCATCCTGAAATTTTCCCTTTCCTCCATGCATATTCTCTTCCCAAGTGCTTGTATGGAGAAAATTCAAGCCAACAACTTGCTGGAAAGCCAGGACTATCTCTTCCTGCAAGTCTGATACCGCAGAAGTAATTCACCACGCAGCAGTCCTGTTTGGGGGCCCATGGGCTGTTTTCAGATACTTTCTGGGCTCCTAATGCAATCCCAGCTACACAGAGCACTCAAGCAGAGCCTTGTGACGAAGCCTCTTCTCTCACAGCACACTCTGGAAAAATGAGATTAGCAGGAGAGAAGCTGCTGTTGACTCCATCTCCCTGCAATCAAGCAGCTCCTTCTCAAAAAGCCAATAAATCCATTATCGTGCCATTAGGGGCTGGCCCTGGCCCAGGTGTGATCTCATTCAGCTCTGTGCCTGGCTAAATCTCAGCCCGAAAATCTCAGGTCTGAGGGGGCTGGATGGGAGGAAGCTGGTGTGGAGCAGAGCTGCTCCCAAACCCACAGCGTGGGATGCAGTGGGACCTGCAGCAGGAGCGAGATGGCTCCTGGTTGTGCCTTGCTGTGTATTTTTATTTCATTTTTCAGAAAGTATAACTTCCAGGAGAGATGTCGGGATGGACCGGGCACTGCCAATCCCTGCAATTCCCCATGGAGGAAGARCTCAGCCCCTTCCATGGGGTTCTCCCAGTGGAGCAGTTTGGATTTCAGTGTCCCAGCTCATTCGTGCTGGGGGAAGCTGCTTTTAGCTCTCACGTAAATATAATAACCAAGGGCTTCAGATGCAGTGTCAGCAATCTTTAATTAATAGGTTAAGTAATTAGGCTGAACGAATTGGAATAAATGAAAATAAATTAAGTGTTTAGTTAAAATAAAACACCTAGTTCCACACAAGTGTTTCTGATTATCAGAGTTTTATTATCGTCACTGTAGGGCTAGTTTTATGATCTGACATAATTACTGTTTAGAGGAACCAAGGCTCGAAGGACTTTTAGGTCGGGTGGCTTAACCAAAGATCATGCGGCTATTTTGKTTTTTTTATTGCTGCAGCATGACAAAAAATGAGGAAAAGTAGTTAAGTCTTCATTTTCAAAATGATTTTTTGAGTGTTATTTATCAAGCATCACGAATCCTCCAAAATTTTGTTGCAGTTTGATTTTACTCAGTGAAGCAGCAAAAAATGATGTGTTTCAGCGTAAAAATGAGCTTAAGGAGCTCTTTAATAATAAATGTAATAAAAAATGCATACTTTTTGTTGCTGTTGTTGCCTTCTAAAGCTATTGTGAGGAGATTATTCATTTCCCTTTCCAGTAATTTTAACAGGTCATAATCATTAACTAGCACTAATTCCATTAAAACATTTTCCAAGTCAAAATTTTAGTAACTTGTAAGTGATTTGCTTTCTGCAGTGCCCTCTCAACTCGTAATCAGTGTTTAATAACCTGCAGTTTAATCCCAGTGTAATGTATTCAGTAATGACAAATTAAATTGAAAAAACCCTGCTGTAAATCTAGCCAGCCGCCCGGGACTCTGTTGTACAGTCCTTACTTCAAAGACTGTAAAAAAAGAGTCTTTTTTAATTCCTTACCTTAAAAGAAAAGAGACTTACCTTCTTTCTTTTCTAGAAACTTTCTTCTTTCTTCTCTATTTTCTGTTCTGTTTCTGGTTGCATGGCAGTAAAAATAAATAAGTAAATAAATATCTCTAAAGCTGAAGCTCAGAGTTTTATAAACTATACATTAATGCTAGCAGTTAAAAGCAGCCTTTCCTTGCAATGATAAAATAATATCTATCAAAACCTGGTTCAGATTGTTCCCTGCTGAATTTCACAGTGGGATTTCAATATATTTTGTATATTTGGGTGGGAAGAAGCAGCAGGGCTGAATAAGAGGCCATTCCTGAGCTTTCCATGGGTTTTATAGCAAGTCAGCGTGAAGCTTTTAGCAACAGCTACAAAGGGGTCATCAGAAAACTCTCTGCTCTCAAGCTTGCAGGGACTTCATCACATTTTCATCAGCATCAGCTCCCAAGAGCAGCAGGGGATCCTGGAAGCAGAGATTCCAGGCAGGGGGGTTTCAAAGAAGGCACCAAATCTGTATTTAGGCACCCAGGGTCTTCCTYAGCCTGGGTGGACCTGAGGTGTGTCGGTTCAGTAGGACGAGTGCTTTATAGCTCAGTGCTTCATGGAAGTCCCTACTTCCAKTGTCCAGATGTGCAACATTTTGTTGATAAAAATACAAATCCTTGAGCAGTCAAYGAGCACTCGGAAAGAGTACTCGGAAAGAGTACAGGAGTGGGGAGCTGATACCTTTCCGCTCTTCATTTTACCAATTTAAGAGAAATAAATAAGATGCGAGCAGTGAGCCAGAAAGCCAGCATCATTCAGCTGCTCTGCTTTCCCAAGAAGTGAATTCAGCTGGAGAAATTCATCTTTCTAGGCCTGTACTTACTGTTACTGCTTGAGGAACGTTAGCTTTTTTAAGGATGTCATTATTTATGGGATCAATACTGCTACTTAGCCAGCCAGCTGGCTGAGCAGGGACAAATATTGTCTGCTCTAATACATTTATCTGTCTATTAATCGATCCCTGCAGCCATTTAGCTGATCAAACAGGTAGAGCAGGACTAGGAGCAGCTTATTCCCAGTGGTGCTGCATTGGTAATAGGATTTGTTTCACGTCACTTGCCATCCAAAAGCTCCATGCACACTTAGTGTGGGCAAGCCTGGAGCCCATGGAAGGCTCCAAAGTGATTCATCCCATCTATTTTAGGCAGGGCTGAGGTTTGGCTTAGACTAGAGAGACAGTTTTTGAGGGCTAAGAGTAGCTGAGCCCAGTTCTAGCCCTCATAGTGCTTTGTGAGAGGAAGGAGATCTTTAAAGCTTATGCTCTCACTGCTAGGTTGGTGGAAATGCTTGGGTTTCGTCCTGCAATATTCATGTCCATGGAAAACCCATTCAGAAAAATCTCATGTACCAATTACTGATTRGTCGTTTACGCAGCTAAGGTCAGGAAATTGCTCAGTTTTGACCTGGAGGTGGTGACACACATTCCTTTTGAAAAAAATGCAATTGGGAGAAAACAGATCAGAAGAGAACCCCCTGCTTATGCTCCACCTGTAGACTGCTGTACAAAGCTAACAAAAGTCTCAGCATTTCGTTTGGCTTTGGACTTGGTCTACAAACTGCATACAAATTGCATACAAACTGCATTTGTAACTATTGTTTAGGCAGATTAAATCAACAGGGAAAGCTGCATGACCCTATAGTTTTCCCCACAGGATCAAGAGATTAAAAGACATTCAATCTTGATCTTGTTAGATCTGATGACTTGATTTGAAAATCCAAAGCCCAACACAGTAGGTGCAGCACAATAAGTAATACAGGTGGCTTGTGATCTGTTCCTTCCCTCCTTCCCTCCTTCCTTCCTTCCTCTTCTGACTGAAATCTGCTTGCTTATGAGATTCCTGCACATAGTTCTTCTCCGTATCTGGCATCTACACTAGTATTAAATTCTTTTAAAAAATCTGCAGGCTGATTGCTCACCACGAAATGTGAACAATCCCATTTAAAATATGTTTTGCTTTTCAAGAAAAGATTTGGAAAAACAACTTCTCTGTTCAAGAATGAAAGAACCTGCAGAAAATAYACTGAACCAAGACCAACCCTTTCTTCCCTCATAGGAAATATGATGATTTGAATGCTTTTAAATAGCACTTTATCCTTCTTCCTTATCCTTACAGGTGCTCCTCACTGTGGTTTCCCAATAACAAGGCACTTTATCCTGCATTCATGCCACATTGATCCAATTTCATTTTTCATGCCTATTAGGTAGCACAAGTGGCAAACCTACTCACTGCCCCACTCTGTGAGCCTCTATTTTTTTTTAATTTAATATATTTTTTCCTAAGGATTTGCAGGCTATTTCTAACCTTAAAGGCAGTTTTATTTGATATACTTTTACTTCTCTGGCCACTCCTGCTGATAACTCTCCGATCACCCTAAAAGCACATAAAACCTACCAAAAAAAAAGGTCCCATTTATCAGCATAACAGAACAACGACATTAAAAAATGCATTTAAGTTTGATCTGCAGCTGGGTCACCTGTCTGAAAACAGAATGCTTTCTGAATGCTTTTTTTTTTTCTCCTGTGGGTCAAAGTAAAGACAATAGGTATTTTTTTTCCCACAAAATTCAGACTATTCAGTGAAAGCTGCCAAGAGATTCCTGAGAACTGCCCCAGCAAATGCGCAGGGTCCTTCATGCAGGTGCTGGCTGCAGCGGCCTGGTTTTGCTGCCCAAGACGGAGGCCGAAGCCCTCCCCGTTCACCTCCGGACCAAACGGATGCTGGAAGGTGTGCAGGGACCCGGCTGCGGGCCGGGCACCCCGTCCCTCACCAGGCACCCGCAGCACCAGAGCCCTGCGGGCGCCTTCTCCGCCCGGGCAGGGCTGATCCCAGGCTCATTTAAGGCACTGCCATCTCCAGCACGCTCCTGGCTTTTACACGCTGAAGGATATTGCTGGTTCTCCGAGCAAACCTSATGAGCTCCAGGGCTGGGGGGTTGCCATGCAGATTAAAGAAGACACAATACATGAGAGCTATTGGTTTGGCATGCAGAAATACAGTCACTTTGATGATAAACACATGGTTTGAAACGATCTTGTTTTTCTGAAAACCAGCGAGAATTTTCAAGAAAAGTATTTYAGTCTTGTTAAAATACATAGAGGCTCGACAGTGGAGACTGAGGCAAAATATACAACGTACCCTGGGTGTCTTGAAGACTTTGACCTAGGGTATCCCTCTGATTTAGACCTGCGTCTCCATGCCCTGAAGACCACACAGCCTAAGAGTTATAGCTTAGGCTATAGGCTAAAGGTGAAGAAGCCTGTCCTGACCTCAAATGAGAGCAGGAGATTGGATATATTACCTATGATTCTTAATATTTGAATAGAGGAACTGCTAGAGTCATTTAGGGAAAAAAATCCACACTGCATATGAAGGACTGCAGAAGAAAAATCGTTGTTTTTCGGATGTCCTACCTGGAGAAAATTGTGGGCTGAGTTTCTTCTCTGCCAGGATGCAAGGTCAGTTGATGCCAGGCTTGGGTGAGCTCTGGTCTGATATTATACATCTCAACAGAAAGAGCCACGAGGTCTTTTGCCCTTTGCAGTGTCTAAGGATGGGGCCTCAGTTGTTTTTYCTGTCACAATTTTAAGTCAGACACAGAGACAGACAATAAAACATCGCTTTAAAATACAGACCAGGGAGCTGCTAAAGCTGCAGTAATAACCTTGTGATGGATGAGCTCTGTAAGCTGGGGGAATAGACACAAATTGTATTGGGATGCATCTGATCGAACCTGGAGATCAGAGATGCTGTTCAGGCACCTTTGTGTGAGCTGGTGGCTCCACGTCCACGTTACAGGAGTGCCCTTTTTGCCCCAGTTTTCACCAGTAAAGTTTGCATTCGAGCTTCCCAGGTCTCCAAGGCAGCAGGGAGAGCCTGTGGGAAGGCAGCAGGTCCTGCAGGAGGGGAAGGAAGAGCTAGCACTGCAGTGCTGGTACTGTCTGGGGCTTTTAGGGTTGCATCTTCAGCTTTTTATCAAAATAAATAAATAAAGCTTAAACACAAAATATATTTCATTCAGGGCTAGAAGGAGACAAAGTGTTGAGAAGCAGATGGCCTCTCTTCAGTGGTGGCCAGTGATAGGACTAGAGGAAAYGGCCACCACCTGAGGCACCAAAAGYTCCACAGGAACTTAAGGAAAAATTTCTTAACAGTGAGGGTGCCAGAGCCCTGGAACAGGCTGCCCAGAGAGGTTGTGGAGTCTCCTTCTTTGGAGATCTTTAAAACCCGCTTGGACGCAGCCCTGTGCCACGTGCTCTAGGTGACCCTGCGTGAGCAGAGGGTTGGATTGGATGACCTCTGAGGTCCCTTCCAACCTTGGGCATTCTGTRATTCTGTGATCAACTTAAACCCAGCTACTGCCCTGTGAGAATCTTCAAGGAATAGAAGACAACAGGGAACATGAGAACCAGCACCACTTGCTGGAGACTTCCTAGAATTATTTCTTCCTCATTCAAATAGCCGCTTTTGAATATGCATTTTGAGCTTGTCAGAAAAGATTTTAAAGGGGTATTTGAACAATTTTCATCCTTATCTTTCCCTGATATGTTAGCAAGATATCTTAAGATTTAAAATTCTTGATACGTACGTTGATGTGCATTTATAAAGACCAACAATATTTTAACTTTCTTCTACTTTTTAAAAATTTATTTACATTATTTATTTTTTAGCTTCGGGGGCCATTGAAGACTTTTAATAACTAAAATGTCTGAATAACTGACTAATTCCTATTGGAACCTCTCCAGGTCATCAAGTGCAACCTCTTGCTCAAAGCTGGCTCTGAAGTCAGATCCAGCTTCAAACTGGATATGACCCTGAGCAACCTGATCTAACTATAAGTTAGATCTAACTGGGTTTTAAATATATATTTAGAATATATGGTTCTATGGAACAAGTTGTTGAGCAAAGCAGTTATCCTGCACAAAACCTTGAAATGTCCCCAAAATCTTGCAAGTTTAAGAGAGACTTAACCCAACCCTCCTGTGAGGTGCTACCGAGGAGGAAAGTCCCAGTGTCAGACACCAGGTCTCTCCCCTCTGGCAGCTCTAAAGCAACGTGACCGTTCAGCGGATCCTGCTCAGGTGTCATTGGGTTTTGATGGGGTTAAATATCAGATGGATGAGCTTCCCGATTCCATTCTYCCTGCTGCCCTCTGATGTCGGCACAGTGAACACGATACTCATCATTTTCTGATTTGCTTTCTATCTTGAAAGTTTAATTTTCTTCCTGGCAATATGATTTTGAAATTACCCTACGGATCTCACTGTGTCCTGGGAATGATCCTGGGAACGGAGTCGARCCAAAGCCAACAGGTGTGATGCCAAATTCAACTTTTGCCTAACAAAATAAATCTCATATCAGCTAAGTCCACCACTCAATATCCTGCTCCACTAATGAGAGAGGCCTGTGGCAAGGAAAAACTGATGCGGCTTGTTAAATTTCATCAATTGATTTCATTAATTAAGTGCTGCCATCTCATGGCCATAGTCTGGAAATTCACTGTTGTAATCTGACTAGCTGTTATATRTCATCCCTAGTGAAAAGGAAGAGTTGCAATGTTAAGTTGTAGGTGATATGTATGAGAATTAAACAGGCCAGGTGAGATGTCCCTTCTTCATTTCCCTCATACATATGTGGGGCAACTCACATTGCTCTGATGGTCAGTGTCAAGCCAGCCAGTTTGGCCCGTCCCAGTTTGAAGGCAAAGTTTGGGATTTAGGGCACCACTCAGTGCTGCTCAGAGCTGGACTAAGTCACCTCTAACCCTGTATTTGGGCTCTGGGACAGGGATGAGACGGACAGAGAAATGAAGGTCAACAGGGTACACCAGGAACCAGAACGTGGCACGTACCACAGTGGTGATTCAAGAAGATGCAATTGAAAGGATTGGGAATAGCAAAGCTCCCAATCCACATCATGGAGCCATAGAATTCCCCGAGCTGAAATAAGAGAGACAATTAGACAAGATAGATTCAATCTGTATAGACATCTGGGAAAATGGACAAAACACTGATGTCTAGACAGGCTCAGTGTATGCTCTGAAGCCAAAGAATCGTTCTGGAGAGACTTATTTATATTTATACCTGCTCTTGGGCAATCCCCTTGGTACTGCATGTGAGCAAAACCACGTTGAAACCATATTTCTATTATAAATGAGCAGTTTGGGGAAGAGTCCTTTTTTAAGTGAATCTCATTCCAATCCTCATCCATAGAGTTGAACACCTTGTAGTGCCCATTTCTCCTGGAGRTGGTGTCGCAGCAGCTGGGGCCTGGGTTTCTAAAGGAGGCTGCACAGAAGTAAGTTTAAACTGGTGCTTTTTATGAGTACTCGTGTTCTTAGGAGGCAGAATTCAGAATATCTGGAGGACAGAGGGAGAATATCCTACTGATGTTCCTATTCTTGAGCAACCACGCTTGCTGTGTCACATTGAGATTATTATTTTTACTAAGTCAGAGGACAGACACAGCCCAAGAAAATGCTCTGGGTCTGTCCTTGCTATAATCTGCTGGTATTTTTGCTATTTCTTGGCTATTTTAGCAGGATGAAGGTCCTGTGTTCCTGTCCCAGCAAGCATGGGTAACTGTGAAAATAAACCAAATGCTAGCAAAAACTAGCGCTAGAGAAGTGTAGAAGTTACTTTCATCTAACACCAAAATAATCTGAATAGAGGAGAACAGCMTATCGTTGCCGTCAGGCTGTTTTTCCCCTCTCATCAATATTCCTTTGTGGACCTGTTCCATTCTCCTCCTTCTCCCTGTTTTCCTGCTGCAGTTTCAAACAGTGAGGTCTGGCAGGACGTGGTTCAGATTAAACAAACTCCAGAGGATTTTTGTGCCTTCTCTGTCCAGCTGGAGGATTTCAGGAGTGCAGGAACTATTTTCTCAACAACAGTCRGTTCTAAAGCTTCTTTCAGACACAGCCTGAGGACAGAAACCTGCTTTTGATGAGTGAGATGATCCTGGCTTTTCCTCTCTAGCTATCAGTGCCTTTAAAGGTAAAAGCCTCAAATTAAAGCTCTTCAGTACAGAGAGAAAAGGCAAACAGTGAAGCAGCTGTGACATCTAGTGGCATTTGTGGCTGTTTCAGGACAGAGGAAATTACAGCAAGTCATTTTAGATTTGGGGAAAAAAAAGAGGCAAGCCTTGCGACAAGTGCCAGTGCTGAAGCCACTTCAGAAATTCATAGGAAAACATATATTAAATAATGTTAGCAATGTTGGAATAGGACATTCCAATGTAGGGCTGCTGGATCTTGGAAATGCAGCATCCTTGTGAAGCAAACCAGGCAGCCAGGTGCAGATGAGGTTGTTTTTTAATCCAAAACAGCTCTTTAGGCCCAGGCACCTGAGSGCTTCTAGTGCAGGGGAGAGGCAAGAGCTTCATGCTGCCCAGACCCGAGCAATCGGGTAGCTGGGGAAGCTRCCCCTGGGCTCAGAGGCTGCCCCATCAGCAGATCTACCTAAAGCTGGTGTGAAAACAGTCACAGCAGAGACCCAGCTGCCTCGTGATGGKTTTTTTTTCCAGTTTTCAGCAGATCACTGCTCAAGTCACAGCCTGCACGCAGGGCTTGCATGGTCGAGGTCGTGAGCTCCATCGCATCGTTTTGGCAAAGGACAATCCTGCTTAGGACACTCAGACTCTTGTTTTTCCAGCTCTCCTCATACTTTCATTATGGATTTGCAGCTCGGTGGCAGCTGAGGCCCCCCATTGCAACCACGGCTGCAAGCAGCAGCTAAACCCTGTGGTGCCAAGTGACAGACTGCACGTCCAAATGCTGCTTGGTGCCCTCCAGATTTATTAGCCAGTCCTAATAAAAGCTACCAGCTCCGTCTCCTACCTCACTTCTGATTTTTGATGGGAGAATTGCACGGGCTCATGCCCCGCTGGGGACAGTGTCACACTCTGTGCCATCCACCCGGATTCTGCTCCCTGCATCCCTCCCTCCACATTCCTGTGTGCTCGGGAGCCACCCCTGTGCTCCTGCCGAGGCACTTTGTTCTGCTCCTACCAGGCGTGACATGGCTTATTTGAGAGGTAACACATGTGACATGGTTTATTTGAGGGGTAACACACATGACACGGTTTATTTGAGAGGTAACACACATGACACGGTTTATTTGAGGGGTAACACACACACATGACACGGTTTATTCGAGAGGTCACACACTAACTAAGCTCTTCTACCTCYTCTGGGAGGAACTGGAGAGAGAGCWGCCAAGCCACACGGCTGGGCACCCATGTGAAAATGCCCAAAAGGAGATGGGAGCAAGTCCGATTGAATCCAGTGCCCAACACAGAGGCAGTGAAATGTTCTTTAGTCAGCTATTAGCAACCTGAGTTGAACATAGCTCACTTCCTCCTGCCTCCTCTTCCTCCTGTCCCCTTCCCTTCCACTTTCAAGACTCACTGGACTCCTAGATCCCAAGGGCTCTGTAAGAGCAGATGATGAAAATGATGTGGCCATCAGAAAAGATGGAGGTAAATGGATCTGCTGCTGTGTACAGTGAAGCAAATTGTTCTGCGGATCTTGAAATCCTTGGTGAACAGAGCAGCACCCAAGCTTATATTTATAGGCAGATAGGTTTAAGTAGTTAGAGACCCTCTTCTTTGATATATTTGTTGGGGTCAGGAGGCAGGTTGCTACCTCTCCTTCCAGCTCTCTGGCGTTGTAATGCTGAACTTCAGCAATAAGATTTCTAAAACCAGTGAGGGGTAAGAAATAAAGTTGTTCCAGGCCTGGTTATGCAGAGACAGAGGAACCAGAGTGTTTTGGGGCTGCTGAGGTCAAAGGGACCATGCAGCTTGGTTGAAGCTGAGCTGTATGCCAAAATCCTGGAAAAAACAGATGAGTATCCCAGAAAGGAGTGTTACACTGATTCCTCATAGAGGGATTAGTTGTTATCCAGCAGTAGTTTCTTCACGGGGCAGAGACCTAGGAGTCAGACTTAACTCTTCTGCAAGAGTGTGGTGGACGAGGCAGGGGGCTGTGCTCTGTGCACACACTTCTCTTCCCTGCTTGGAAACCAGCTGGGGTGATGGGAGCCAAGAACTGCATCCCAAAGTTTCAAAGTTGGCTGAGGGCTCCATGTGGATTATATAGAAGAGGAGTGAGCATCACAACACRAGCAACACCAACCCTCAAATGGTCCTGGTCTCTCTCATCTCTGCTATCTGGGGTCACATGAGAAGCTCCAGTAAATCCATTTCCAGCCAATTCCTTAGCAAATACTCTCAAAAGTAGTTCTGTCATTGCAGCATCACCAGCTGCAGGGAAAAATCCAGTGGGATTGCTGGATTGACAAGCATAGTCAAACCCTTCAATCCTCACCTCTGATTTTCTCTCTATTATTTGTGGAAAACAGAGGAACAGTCCAGCTGTTCCTGGCAATTCTTGCAGGATTGAGATGCTGAGACCATCCTTTGCTTGCCAAAGCACTGTAACCCACAAAGGGGCCTCTTTTTAGAAGGATCAGCAGCTCTTCTTAGTTCTGGGCTTTATCTTCTTCAAACCAGTCACATCCACTGTGGTTTACACTGAGCTCAGGGCCAGATTTTACAGGCAGGTGTGTTAGGGAGGGTCTGCAGGAGCGAGCAATTCCTGGCCAGCATAATCCTCAGCTTAGAGAGGAATCCTTAAAATCCTGACACTTTATATTCCCAGGGAATGGTGCTGCAGGGATGGGGTTCAAGAGCTTATCCCCGTTACAAGCTTCCTTTCTGGGAAATGTCTACAGGCTGACAGGGTCTTACGAACCCCCATACAAATCAACATTGAAGAAACAGTTGGGCAGGGGGATCTTTGTGAGGAGAGCAAAGAAAACAGCATCCTGGTTTCTACTCATCTCATATGATAACATCCAATAACGATATAAATGTATAGATGGTCCAGTTGAGACAGCAGCATTTACTGAAGTYGTCCATCAACCACCACTCACATCCCTAACAAAGCAGGGGCCGTGTCTAGCCTCTGGGTGGGCGAGTTTATGTGTGAACAGCAAACAGCCTGTGAGACGTGATGGGAAAGGGCTTCCCACAACACACCCAGCGGAGAAAGAACCGCTTCCTGTCACTCCCAACAATCCTGTTGCACATCTCTGGATTGAACCGCGTCTCTCCTAAGCTTTCCAGGGAAGCCTCTGTAATTGCTACTTTAGCTGCTGTATTGTTTCTGCCTAGACTGAATGGGATGTTTGTAGGCAGCTTATTAAATCAGTCAAACGATTGTTGGTGGGATAGAGCACTCTCTGACAGGAGCCAGACAAAAATGGGTTTATTTTTCTCACCCCCAAGTACAAGCATATCTGGCTGATTGTATTTTGTGCAGCTGAATGCAGATCAGCTCCTGCACCCTGAAACTTTTACTCTTAGGTTGATAACAACTTGCAGGAATATCAGGAGATGCAAAAGATTCAGGTTTGAATGCAAGGGACTAAAGGGCAAGTTTCTGCTCCTGTGGTTTGAGAAAATACCCAGCCTCTGTCTTTCATACCCCACTAAAACAACTTGAAAGTTGCARGTGTCCTTATTTTTGTTACTTGACTTCATGCCTCTGTATAGCTTAAAATGCATTCAATACACAGCAGGTGAGCTTCTTTCTGACACTACATAGCTAATACGAAGAAAAAAAAAAACCCAAATGACCCAGTATATAATTTAGCTGGGGTCAAATGCTCCTCATCTCCCCATCGTCAGGACTTGGACTGTTGTCTGACCATTGCAAGAGAGGCAGTTCTGAATATGACAGCTACCTATGAGCCAAAATGAGGGGGACAACTTAGGCACACATCAGGGTTCTCATTTTTCTGATCTTATTGTTTATGGCCTCATTCTGGCCCTGGTTACATGAYGTGAACAAAAGAATCAAGGTGAAATCAGAGTAAAAATTCCTTTTCTTGAGGGAATATTTGGTCTCTTTTTTGCCTCCCCATGCAGGTGCCCACAGACACACAAAGAAACACACGTGGCTTTTGAGGCTGGCTCATGACAGGCAAAATCCACACCTGAAAATTAATGTAACTTAAAGCACTTTATAACCCACTGTGGGAAAATCTCACTATGCAGTAAAGTCATTTGTGATTTTTTTTTTTTTTTAGTTCCTAAGGGCTGAGATCTAAGGTCAGTTTACTCTCAGCTGCGAGAACTGCGTGTTCTTTAATGAATTAACTGACCTCATGCCATTCATGGCCTGTTTTTCTAACCTGCCCACACGTCCCAGGTGCAGACAAGCCCTCTACTTCCCAGGACACGTCCTGGGAACTTTGTGTTTGTCTTAATATCCTGATCAAAAACCCAGGAATATTTTTTTTTTTTTTTTTTTTGGTGAAGGGCAGTTAATCAGTTATTAGCAGTTATTATCAGATATTATCAGTCAATCTTTCCCCCTCTTTTTCCTCATTTTTTTTTTTCACTCACTGCACTCTGGCACATTCTTAAATGACAGCACAAATTACCAAGAAATGGGGCCATTACCAACGAATATTATCAGCTGAGTATGGAGAAATGCAACATTTCTGTACTACGCAACTAGTTACAGCGTGTGTGGGTATATGCACGAGTTGCACAAAAACACCCCCTAAAAACGTTACTTTTCTCACGCTTTTACCCTGTCACGGCTACAAACCCCTGTTTAAATCCCTGWCTAAATTAATACTGGATTAAAACTTCTCCTCCCCATTTGACTCCTTAAGCAGAGCCTTTTCTGGCTTTGCCTGCCACCCTCTTAGGGCTGTGACAGTCAGTGGAGGGGCATGGCTGCTCGCAGCTCGAAGCTACGTTTGCGCCCCGAATTTTGGAGGTTTTGGGAGTTTTCGAGGCCGGTTTCCACCCGCCCCCCTAGCACAGGTCGCGGCCGCCATGTTGCGGCCCTTGAGCGCACTACAACCCCCACAAGCCCTCGCGGCCACGCTCCGCCTGTGATTGGCTGCCGCCGAGGCGGCGGGGTCCTCGCGGGCGGCCCAATGGGCGCTCGGGGCTGCCCGGCGCAGCGCCGGTAGCGGGGCAGCGCTCGGGGCCGCCGCCATCCGCCGCCGGGCCCGCGTCGCCGCCGCCGCCGGGGGACGATGTCGCAGTGCGGGGGCGCCGCCGGCCTCCTGGGCCGCCTCCTCCGCCGTGAGTACCGGGCGGAGGAGGGGGGGCTCGGCGGGGCCCTCCCGCTGCCCGGCAACGCGCTGCGCCCCCCGCGCCGGGCAAGGTCACCGGGCCGGGCCTGGCTGGGCCTGGCCTGGCTAGGCCGGGCCTGGCCGGGCCGGGCGGGCTCGCGGGAGGCGCCGATCCGGAGCCGCCGGGGCCGTTTGTTGCYCTCCTCGCGGGCGGGCAGCGCCGCGCAGGGTCGGTGCGATCCCTGCCGGGCCCGGRGGCGGCTCCGCGCCGGGAAAACCCGCCTAGTTCCCGTTAGAACCTGTCCCGTTCCTGTTTTCAACGCTGCAGTTTTTGGGAAACCTCAGCAAACCCCAGTGTTCATGCACACGAGAAGCTCCTCGTGAGTGCCCTTTGCAGGGTGCTGAACAGCCCTCAATTCGGACTTTGTGCGTGCAGGGGTTTGAGTCRCGGATAATTAACGTCTGCTTTTGCGCGGTGGTGATTCCAAACGACGCGTTTCTCGTGGCTTCTGTTGCAAAAGATCTGGCTTTGCTGGGGCAGTGCAAAAACCAAGCGGACAGGGTGGGATTTCCTCAAAATCGGGAAGCTCCGGAGGTTGTGAAACCACCCCGAGAACCCGAGGGGGTGGTAAGTGCCTGTGCAAAGGTCAGCTCAGAGCAGTGTTTGCATAGGGACCGACACAAGGACATATGCAGGGCTATACTGCACTCCTGAGGAGCCAGCCTCTCTATAGGTGCCTTAACAGGGCTCGGGGTTAGGGCTCTTCCGTGCCAGGTTTGCTAGGAGGGCTCTAGGAAAGAGGCCCGTGTCAAACATTTCAATGGATTGTTTGAATAACCCTGCCAGAAACATTGCTATGGAAATAACAATCCAAACTGAAGAATTCTTCATTTAGTTTTGTGCAGTGTCGTGGGGAGGAAGGTGTCCAGACCTTCAGCTGTGTTTATTCTTAATGGCAAATATGTGGGGAGAGCACTTGGTTTTCCTGCAAGAAATAGCTGGTGTGTGCTGACAGGAATGTGCCCCTTTCCTGAAGAGCTGGATGGTTCTCCAAGGTGCTTTAAGCGATTTAAACTTAGTGCACTTGGGAGAGAGCTCTCCTTTCAAAATGCTGCTCTCTCTCCTGTGACCCCCATGTAGCTGGTGATGTGTGTGGTGATGAATGGGGATCGCTGCTGACCAAAGAGATGTATTTTGAAGAAAAAAAGTCTTTCCTAGTTGTCATTTTGCCTGTTTTATCAGTTTGATGTGGTAGCAGAGTAGCTGTGTCTGGGCTTTATGTACTGGTTAATTTACTCAGGTCCTAACCCCCTGGGCAGGGTTCACAGCTTGAATTTTCTGTGATTTAACTGGGATTTGTTCCGCAAAGGAAGGGTAAGACAAGAGGCTGGAGGTGGGTAGCTAGAAATCCTTCTCTGAGCACATAGTCCTCTATGGGAGAAGGAGTAAGATGCCATGAGTAAACCTCAGTAGTACGAAAACTTTATAGTCAATAAGAACAGCGTAATTCATAACTTTTAAGGTGAATTCTATAGGCAGATTTAGGGGGAAGGAGGGAGTTATTTTGGATAAATATTATGTGTTTAATAATATGTGTGACCTGATAACAGACCCACAGATAATAAAGAAATGGGGTCAGAATCTGTACTGAATATTTTTGTAAGTTCAAGCCTTCAAGTCACTAAACTTTGAAATTAGCAAAGACCAAAGAGCTGCAGCAAGTTACAGAGAGGAATCACTGCCATCTTACCTTGCTTCTGGATTGTGCTCGCTCTGTAGTGAGTAGCTTCAGTTGCTGCTTTAGTTTCCAAACTTTTTTTAATTGATGCACGATAAAAGTGGGCAAGAAAGGGCTGCTTTGAGTGAATCACTGCTTATAGCTGTAAGGAATCTTGTAAGAAATGTTGAAAATGATGAGTTTTTACTTTGCAAAGTGTCCAAATACAGAAGAGATGTAGCCCGAGCATCCGTACTGTGCTGGCTTTTACACCCCAAAGAAGCTGGGCTATTGGGGAATGTCGCAGGGATTGTGTCAGCTAGGAAGAGGTTTGTGCTGTGGAAGTGTCGATGCTACTAGAGCGCTTGAAAACTCAGTATAAGCAGGGCCTGCATCTTGTGTGTGCTCTCAAATGTCTTGCAAATGAGCTAATTTTACTTCTAACAGGAAAGTTGCATCACTTTTMAAATCTGCCCTGCAGCAACAAGGTTTTAGTAGCTGAGTGTTTTTCATACTTGGTTGTCCTCTGCAATGGACTAGAAAAGCTCCTTTATGTGTCTTTCTCAGCTCTGTCAAAGCTGAACTATTAGAAAAGCCAAAATAAGCCATCTTGTTATTTGCATAACGTTTTTTGAAAGTCACAAGCTGTGCCCAGCAGAATAGGGATGTTGCTGAAGCAAAAGGATTGCCTGAAAACAAACAAAAAAAGAACTAGCCAATTCTTAACCTTGCTTTTTAGTACCCTTTTCTGCAGCTTTCTTACAGGCCTTTTTTGACACATTTTTGCTCAGGCACCCAGCTCCAAAGCAGGTCGAGCTCCTGAATGAAGATCCTAGTTGGAAAGTGAGATTTGGTTTCTATTTCTGCCTCTTACCTGCTGTGAACTTAGGCCGGTCCCGTTTTCCACCTGTTTCCTTCTCATCTCGGATTTGTCCTCGTACTTAAATTGCCGCCTGTTTGTGCCCCTTATAGCAAACAGTAGGCTGCAATATCATATCCACAGCCTTTTATTTTTGTTTGTTTTGGTAAATCTCTCTCGTACTAATCCAGTTTAGCAAACGCAAGGTGACTTTTTTTCATTTCTTCCAAAATCTTTAGCTCCCTGCACGTGTGACCGTGCCAAGCTGCTCACGTGAAGATAGCAAACTGCTCAAATCTGTGGATGGGCTTTTTTGAACCCCCTGTGTTTTCTCAAAATAGGGTCTTTTTTCAGGAGTAAATCCATAAAAAGCTTAGAATTTAAGGTCTTTTTTTAGTTATCAGTGCATAAAAATAAATCTTTTTTTTTTTTGGCTACTGTGATAGCTCCAAAAAGACTCAAAAGCCTCTTTTCCTTTAAGAATATCTCTGTATTTTCTTCTCAATAAAGCAGAGAATTGAGAAAGTTAAGCTTCCAAAAACATTTTTGTGACAGCTTATAAATACCTGAAAACAGATATGGAACAGACAGCTGAGCTTGCACCATGGAGCAGCTTTTATGGCGTGAAGATACAAGTGGCCATTTGTCAAAGTGCTGTTTCGAGATAATATTACCAATAAAATTACCAGGCAAGAGAGGCAACCTGTGTGCCTGGCAGATAGTGCTGCCTTTTTTTTTTGCAGGTGAGCTGCTGTCGCCAAAGCAGCGTTTGGGGGCCAAGCTCTGCTCAAGGTGGCACCCGTGACACTGAGCAGCGACACGGTAACATTGCACAGAGCCTCGTAGCTGCGTTTATTAAATCTTGGGCTTTTGTCCATTACTGATCCCTTTTTTTAATCCTTGGCTTCAAAAATCCTGTGACAGTGTCTGTAATAATGCGTGTTGTGTATGACTTCCAATAAATGCCAGTGAAGTAGATAAAGGTAGGTTTAGATTAAAATCTTTCATGCCYCCTTAATGATTTTGTTATAATTTACCCAGTGTCACTTGGTAAACATAGTTTTAAAGTTTGTTTGGATTATTGGGTGTTGATTTGAACATCAGTTGCTACCCCATGGCTCCTTAGGGAACCGCAGCGGCTGGTGGGAGCTGAAGCCCTGGGTTTCTCTTGGCGCTTTCCTTGTCAGGACCTTGGGTATAGGAACAATGGTGAAGTCCACAAGCTGCTTCTGGCATAGCTTTATTTTCCTCTTGGCTTTCTGTGAATAGAAGTAAAGCATAAATCATGGTCTGAGAAAGCTTGATTGTTTTGGGGCAGAATGAAAAAAATAGCTTAACAAAATAACTATCTAAGGCTTTGGACTGTATTCTGAGCTAATGTGTTTCCTCTGTGTTAAAATAGACCAGAAATGTTCGTAGGATTTGTTACTTTATCCCAGGTTAGAAATTACAATATCTGCAGCTACATCTCTTCAACAAACRAAATTGCAACTGGTCCATAAACCCAGTTTGAAATAGTCATGATATCTAGTACTCTCTTTGAGAAATATGTAGGTTGGTTCCTAGCAAAGAGAAATAAGGGTGTTTAATATCTCAGGATAGCAAGTCATAAATACTTAAAAATTTCAGCTCTGCTTCTTAATTTATGGAACATTGGATCAGTGCAAGCCTGAGTATGTGTGTGCTTATTTCATAGGGCATTTTACAACTTTATTGATTAGAGCCTCTAACAATTTGGTCTCTCTCTTCCTGTAGTGCAGCCGAGTGGAGTGCGACACTGCTCCTACGCGTCCTCGAGGAAGAATCTRTATATTAACAAAAGCACAAAGGTTGTCTGTCAGGGGTTTACAGGCAAACAGGTATGTGCTCAAGCAGAAAACTTGTTCTTGTATCGTCTCCTTTAGATTACTGTTTGTTGTTGTTGATTTTGGTCTTTAGCCTGTCTGCAGTATATGATTAAAAGCATTTATTTGTAAAGGAGTTGTGTGGGTATGTGTCTTTGTTTTGTATTTTAAACCTATAAAAACCTTTCAGTTTTATATGTGCCTTTTTCACAAATGTCTTTGAATAAAAAGGCAATGAATGCTCTTTGTTACTGAAGCAGATGGGTGATGCTGAGGCCTGTGCGTTTGACTGGTGTTGTTGGTTCGCATTCGTATTTTGTTTAATGTATTTTCATTTTGCTTAGTGATGTAAATATTAATTTGARCTTTTGCCTCTAAACAAGAGACTGACACTTGCTGTTCCCTAGTTTTTGTATTTTTAATTTTCTGCGATTTGAAATCCCCCTGTTTATTAGCAAAGTTCATGTTCATATTCTGTAAACAGACTTTTTCGCTTATTTAGTGTTTTGTTCACTGAAGTGCTGTTAYCACTGCAAGCACATGTTGCTGTTGCAGATTCCCACTGAAAAAAATCTAGATTTTTAATTTCTATTTTTATTTCAGTACATTTAATTATTTTCTCACACTCATTTGCATGGAGATAAGACTGCTCTTGCTGTAAGTATCAACCAGTCGTGGATGAGAATGCTAATTTCTTCTGCTTCATTATCGTGGTTGTCATCTGCYAGAGCTGATGTGGAAAATAAAATGACTGCTGTGTCTGGAGGTGTGTTGGGAACACAGAACAGACTGTCATGCTTTAGTGTGCAGCCAGAGTGCTCTTATTTAAAAGAAAAAGGCATAGCACATTCTGGATCTGTGTAAAACTTGTTGATGCAGTCTGCAAAAAGGCTGATTATATATCTACAGTAAAATCATGTGTTTCATTGTAAATTTAACTACTATGCTTTGCCTTCAGAGTTGTAGATGTGATCMAACTTTTGATATGCTTTATTGGCTATCGTGAGCCTTTTAACTTTTCTACTTATCKTCTCTCCTAGGGCACCTTTCACAGCCAGCAGGCACTGGACTATGGCACAAATCTMGTTGGAGGAATTTCTCCAGGAAAAGGGGGCAAAACTCATCTGGGCTTGCCTGTCTTTAATTCTGTAAAGGAGGTAATTTGCAGCAATAATGAGAGAGGTGGACACAGTTTATTCCAAGAACTAATGTTGCAGAAGGGCTCTCTTTTTCCCTGCTCATGCTTGAGGAAAAAAAAAAAGAATTGAAATAAGAATATCATTATTTAAGAAATAGAACAGAGGCTCTGTAATATTGTGAACATTTGCTGTGGTAATGTATGAAGAATGTGGAGAAGTTTAGCTGCTGCTTTGTTGTTTGCAGAGCCTGGATACTTAGTAAAACAAATGATTTTTACCTCCTGGGTTTTGCATGTAACTAGTTTCTGATTTTTTTCTGGTGTGTATGATGAACTTATGTAATAATTTCCTGAAAGGATGGTTTGGGAGGGAAACCCTTCTAGAGATCAGTTAGGTCCTCAGTTCCCTAATTGCATGGTGTGTGTGTGTGTGTCTCCATCTTTAAAGACTTAACGTTTGCTTTGTCTGTAAGTGACCATATATCAGTTCACTTYATGGCTGCGGTGGACATATTTGGGTGCCACTTGTCACATGTTTTCTTTGGGCCCACTAAGTGTTTGATGTCTTTTTGTTGCTGCCTGTTTTAGGCCAAGGAACAAACTGGTGCTTCTGCCACTGTTATATATGTCCCTCCTCCGTTTGCTGCTGCCGCGATCAACGAAGCGATCGATGCGGAGATGCCGTTGGTTGTGTGCATCACTGAAGGAATTCCCCAGCAGGACATGGTTCGGGTTAAACATAGGCTGCTCCGTCAAGATAAGACTCGACTAGTGGGCCCAAATTGCCCTGGAGTCATCAATGTAAGTGACTTCTGGATTTGTGCCAAGGCTGAACCATTCTTAGTGATGGTTTCATTGTTCCACCTGACGTTTCCTAATCTTTCTTTAGCCTGGAGAATGTAAAATTGGTATCATGCCGGGACACATTCACAAGAAAGGAAGGATTGGTGAGTTTTTGAATACTTACGCATCATCTAAAACTCAAGTTTTGTACCCTCTTGTTCTTAATCAGCAGTCTAGTTACATCCTCCCCTGAAGTCAGTTAATATGCCATGTAACAGCTTATCTGTTTGTAAGTGAATTTAGCCATTATCAATCCTGAAGGCCAAAATCTGTCTGCTGTAGCAGACCCTGAATGTTAATGGTAGAAACCACAAGAACTGGGAAGGATCCCTTAGGTGGACTTGATGCTTTTGTTTGAGCATCCTTCTTTTATCTTTGAATTTGAGAGCACTAAGTTCCCAAATGCTAATCCTTCTGACTGGGATCTGATATTTGTACTGAGTTTAGTATTTTAGCAAAGATAAGAGATTACAAACAACTTTATAATGTGAGAACTTGGGCAATTATACCATGGTAAATGGCAGTGACAAATATTACACCTGCTTGTTGGAGATTGAGAATTGGATCAGAAAGGCAGTGATGGGTCCATGATCAGATCTTAATTGCACACCCTGCTGCATGTAAACCTGGAATCCTGACTTCTTTTGGTTGCATGTTGTAAACCATAGGAAGAACAACTTCATTATTTTTAAAATAATGCAGTATAGAAACTGAAGAAAATTATTCCTAAATGTGATTTGAAATAAATAGCACTTCAGAAATATTGCTGTAGACAAAGTGCTTTGCCAGTATTTCTCGGCAGCATACTCTGTTTAACCTAAACACAATACTCCTTTAACAGAAAAAAATGATAAGATTGCAAAGTGAATTTGCTGTGGAGAAAGCTGTTCAGTGCACTAGAACTAAGGGGCTTCAATGCAGTTTTTGTAACAAGAGAGACTGTCTTTGCTACATGGCCACTTCTGAYTGGAGATTAAGCTGTACCTACTGACTGCTAGACCACACCTGAGCACTCGGGTCACCTACAGCTTTCAGAAGAACTTTTAAACCTGAAATTGAAGAGTCRAAGACAACTGTGATTATGCCCTTTGTAGATACCATCAAGCCAGTGCTCTGTGACTATGTAAACAGCATCAACTGGTGTTGCCTTGTTCCCTCCTGAATCAAAATTCTGTTAAAACTACTTTGGAAAGGTCTTAAAGAAATGTTTTGCAATCACAATACATGAGAATCCAAATACAAGGCACATCAAGTGCAGGAGAGATTTAAAATCCTGAATCAGTTTGTTCCACTACTGCTGGAAATATATTTGGTGGTGATCCAAGAATCACCAAGAGAAAATATGAACGTTACCATCCTCCCAGCTTCCTTTCAGGCCATGACCTTCGGTGAAATGCTCCCCAGCTTTCTGTTCCTGTGAGGCATCCAAACATCATCTGGTAATTGTGGGACACATGCTGTAAAATTAGCCAGTCTTTGGACTACGTCTGTAGCTACTGTCAGGCAATATGATGTGTGTTTTTGCTTAGTTCATGCATTAATTACATTGCATGTTAGAAGGATTGAAACAGGTAAATGTGGAAACATCCTTTTTCTAAGAAACTGCCTTCCAGTATTAGTGRCAATATTGGGAAAACACATGTCAATATCCTTCTCTGCCCCTTCCCACCACTGCCTCTTTGCTGTTTTCTTAATTTAAAACTATTCAATGAATCATTTGCTTTGTAGGAAATCTGGTACAGTGAAGCCTGATAAAGATTGTGGCCTCTGATAATACCTTATAATGTAAATTTTAACTATTGATCATAGAGCAAGGGGCAGCAGCAACAAATAAGATTACTTGTGTCTGTGCAGTGTCTTTTCATTTTGGGGTATCTCTCATATGTCCAGCCATATTGCAGATAATACAGAATTCTTGCAAATGTTGAGCTGCTGCCATGTTTCAAGTATAGTGTATCAGCTACTTGTGTACAAGATGAGAAATAYGTTCTTCTAGCAGGTTTTGTGTAGTGTAGTGTCTATGACACAGCTATAATGTGGGAGATGCCATCTCAGCCAGTATCACTGGCTTGCTGGGCAGCTGTAARCAACTGAAAGTTCAATGTCAAAAATTCCAGCCAAAAAATAGTACAGATCTCATGTAGAGKTCTTACCTTTTTACCTGGAAAACCTGGCAACTTGTGTTTAGCTTATTAAGGCTTTTTTTCCTGAGTATAAGAACAACTGTCTCTAGTCATGCACTGTATTAGTGTGAAACTATTCTTTCTTTCTTTCTCCCCTAAAGGTATTGTGTCAAGATCTGGCACCCTGACATACGAAGCTGTTCATCAGACAACGCAGGTTGGATTAGGGCAGTCTTTCTGTGTTGGTAGGTTTCCACAGAAGCAGAACTGGACTAATCTGCCTTTTATTTAGAAGAAATCCAAAGTAATTTATTCTTAAAAGTCTACGAAGTGCCGAACGGCTTCTTAATTTGTTAAGACATGAGATCTCTAGGTGTTGTGAGGAATGTAAGCTGAAGAGTGTAAGCCTGCTGTTACTCTTTCCATGTCAAATTAATAAAAAGCTTAGAAAAAAAGGGTTTGATGGAACGTCAACAAACATGAAGTAAGTATGACAAAGAGCTGTTCTAAGGAATTTAATATTCTGTAAAGAGATATGCCATTCTTTCTTACTGAGCTGGCTGTGTTAAGCAAGATGGCTCATTCATTTCTAATAGGAAATTTGTAGGGCTGGGGCCTTGGCTTTACTGGAACTTGTGCAGAGCTTCTGAGAAGCTCTATGAAAGGTCTAACAGCTTGTGGTCTGAGAGGTGGGATCTTGCAAACATTGAGCTTTAATATTAAAGTCTTGTGTAAATTATGGGGGGTTCCTGGGGTAGGAACTTGTGCTCTCTGTATTTGGGGAGGAGCATTCAGAGGTTTCCCTCTTACCAGTCTTTGAGAGACTGATAAGAGACTGATTTCCTGCTGAAATGTGCATTGACAGCCTTAACATAAATGGAATATCACTAATTTGAATACCATTTTTGTGGATTTTTATTTTTTTTCAGGGATTGGAGGAGATCCCTTCAATGGAACTAATTTTATTGACTGTCTTGATGTCTTCCTGAAGGATCCTCATACTGAGGGGATCATATTGATTGGAGAAATTGGAGGAAATGCTGAAGAAGATGCAGCAGCATTCTTGAAAGAAAATAATTCTGTAAGTCGTAAAGCCCGCTTTCTGCTTCCAGACACCTTGGTAGTTAGCTGTCTTGCTATGTCAAGGAAAATGTGATTTAGTCTCTATATGTAGACAAAAGCAAACAACCATACTGTTATTCTGGAGAAAGAAAGGAATTTAGAAAGGGCTTTAACCAGGTTAAATTAAACTGAAATGTTCTGACAGCTTTAGATTCTTAGTCTTGTGGTGTYGTTTGTACTAATCATCATGGTGTTATGATGTGGGCATTTCCTTTGTGTTTCTTTTCTAATATATGGAGCTATTTTGTAGAGAGATGTCTTTAAAAACATGGTTTATACTGTGAAGAAGTATTCCATGCAGTATTCCACCCAGACTAGTGGTTCCACATTGCTTAGGTTTTCTAGTTGTCTGATATCTTATCCTGAATAGTCAATATTTTTTATAACMGAATCAACCAGCTGGAATTGCTTTTCTTCTCACTCTTCCCCACGTAACCCAGTATTTTTACTTTCTCTGCAGGGCCCGAACGCCAAACCTGTAGTGTCCTTCATAGCTGGGCTGACTGCCCCTCCGGGCAGGCGGATGGGTCATGCTGGGGCAATCATTGCTGGAGGCAAAGGTGGAGCCAAAGAGAAGATAGCTGCTCTTCAAAGCGCTGGTGTTGTGGTCAGCATGTCTCCTGCTCAGCTAGGCAGCACCATATACAAGGTTAGTGACTTGGACGCTGTGGTTTTGCATTCAGAGTAAGACAGAAGAGACTTTTTTGAGGGGAAAAGGGGTTGGGAGTATGCTTTTTACCCAAGTATTCTGTGACTTTTAACGTAGCTAAATGCAAGAGCTCTATCAAGTGAACAAGCTGCAGTTATTACTGCAGGTATTAGATGATATGCACGAGTAATTGTATGTAATACTGCTTTTATGAGAACATAAGCATAACACAAAGTGAAAGTGATGACATTTTACGCTCAAAGATACCAGCTCTTGAATTGTGTTTCCTGGATGCTATCAGGGGATGCAAAGAACCTGAATTAGTTTTAAATGAGAAAACACTCTTTGAGTAGGGTATTTGAGGCTGGAAAGCTTAGGCACGTAGATAGGCCTCTTTTAAGTACCAATTCAGAATCATGGCTGAATGCACACAACTAGTAAGATTCTGCATGGAATAGGATTTTGTTTGTTTGTTTTTTAATTCTTCTCAAAAAAATATGTTCTCACAGCTAGAAGAAATGCCACTGTGCAAATGGTCCTTTTTTTTTTCTCTTGTGATAGCTGTATAGTATAGTATCTTCACAGGTCATTGCACAAGGGACTTTTTTCTGTGTTTTTTCTTGTACTAAAGTGGAGATCCGATCCTAACAATGTCATTGCTTCCCTGGCTTGAATGCTTCTGCTTAATTAGTGTTTTTCAAGCCTGCTAGGATAAACAGTTACTTGACAGCACTGCAGTCTTGATGCAGTGCAATGATTGCGGTATAGTGCAGCTGGTTCTTCACAGCCAGTTTGCTTCTTAGAGGTGAGAAAATACTTGTCCTGCACTCTCCTCTGCTCCCAAACAGTGTAGTTTTCTTATTTTAAATTTTAGTTGCAGCTTTTAATTCCTAAAGTCAAGAGTTCCTTAAAAAAAAAAAAAAGTAATCTAAAACATACCAGTAATAGAAGTGTRTCACGTTCTTCCACTTGGGATATGTGTGTGCTATTGCAGGAGTTTGAGAAGAGGAAAATGCTGTAAGYGAAGACACTGTGGGAAACGGTCTCCAAAACACCAGTGAAGCACCTGGCCTCCGCTTATCTTTTTGTCTGCTAGTCTTCAGTTGCCCAAATKACTGACACAGGTCTTTGAATTTGACTTTGAAGCCATAAACCTTTTGGCTAAACCTGTCTCGATGTCTCCTTGGTTCAGACGTGATCACCYGATTGTAAATCGCAGCAAACTAATAAATCCACTACTAAACCTGATTCATCTTCTGAATTCCTGAAGCAGAGCCATTTCTTCAGTCATCATAAAGAAAATCAGTCGACCTTGAAGGTTTGAATCTCTTGTAACTTAAGCACTGCCCATTTTTAAAGTCWCTTCCAGAGATGCTTTTAACGGTCAAGGCACTGACTTTGTGCACATATCACACTTTGCTTTGCTTTAAAAATAAAGTCTTACTTGTTCATTGTTGGCAAGTACATTTGTTTAAATGATAGGCCAAAGTTTCCGTCCATTAAACCAAAGCTGCTGGATCTGAAGGGATTGCTTGTTAATTCAGAGCTGGATATGCCTCAAGTCCAGACTTCCTTTTGAAGGCTGATGAGCCATGCTCACCTCCACTGGCAAGGAATTCTGCTTGCTGTTCTGTGAAGAGATGGAATTTATGTTCATAAATCTGAGTGAGATTTCCCATGTGAAAGTATATTCAAAATGATCTGTAACCATGAAAAGGATTTAGGTTTTTGCTTACATGAATTTCCTGTTTAACCGTAAAAGCACCGTAAAAGTGTTGTTTGTGTGTTCTGAAGTCCTAAAAACACTCAGTGCATAATGGAGGAGAACAGTTATTCTCAGGAAAGAATGTAATAATGTGTCTTTCTTGTTAATCACTCCAAAATCCATAGTGGAAAGCCCTGTTTTACTCTGAAATAGCCCAGATACAGTGCCTATAATAAATGAATTCTACAAGTTTTATCAGGCTAGGCTAAGCCCTAGATTGCTTTCTTAATGCAGAGGACTGAAAATTAATTCATGTGGCCTGGCACTTGTCTAAAGCAAACTTTGTTTTCCATAAAGGTGCTGTTACAAAAACTTGTGTTGTTATTTGTTTAAAAGGGTTCATAGTTTTCTCACTGAAACACTTTACCATTTTATCTTCCACTTTGCAAGCAAGGAGCGTCTTGCCAGCAATGAAGCATCTTGATGGTGACATTTACAGTTCCCAGGTCTAAGCCCTGAAGAAATGTGTAAGAGGACAGGTCATATCTGTGCTGCACTGAAGATATATTAATATGCTGCATTTACAGGAAGGCATTAATCAGAGGCTCTCTGGCCTGAGGACAGAGACCAGATACTGCATTATTCACCTTGGTATGCTTTACCAAGAGCTGATGCCACGGCACTAGCTGCCTAAAAAGATGCATTGGGTGATAAATTGTTTGATAAGGCCTATGACAACTCAAAGGAGTTTCTTACTAGATCTGTACAGCTTTCAAGTGGAGTCTGGTTTAATCTGAAGGGATGGAAAAGAAAGACCAAGCAATGGCCTTTAACTAGAGAAACACCAAGGTTAAACATGTTAGTCTGTGTAAGAGTCCGATTCTTCAGTAGGGTATGGCAGAATATTACAGCTCTTTTAATGAGCTTGCTAATTAAGATAATTCATTGTGGTGGTGGGCTTCTTTATAATGTGTTTTTTGGGGAGGACTTGTTGGTGAACTGCCTGAGTTGCGTCAGTGTCATCAGCGTTGTAATAATCGACCTGCCAGGAGAGCTCGAGTGTCACGAGCTGCTGCTCGAGCTTCTTCCATGGAAGCCCTTCTAAAGGCACCGGCCTGATTAGAAGGTAACTGTAAAACTCAGTGACTGTTGTCCCTTGGAAAAATGCTCCCTCGTGTCTTGGAGTCTGAGGATGGGTTTAAAAACACGATAGTGATTCCAGTCTGGTTGCCTGGTCCTGTTGCAGGCTCGTGYGGCCACCTTGCTCTGTGCCAGCCTGGACTCAGTGTCTCTTTATCTGACAGAAAGGCTTCAGTTTCGCAGCTTTTTGTTGCTGCTGAAAATRTACCCTTGGCAAATATTATCACAGCCCTTCATATTGCTGAAGAAAATATTGCTTTGGAAAATATATTTGCATCCATTCAGTATCATAGAGGCTTGTGAATAAATATTTTTAATAATGTGATCTGGGAAATTGATCTCATTTGTCTCCCTCCTTCCCCCAACTTTACTAATGTTACTGCTCGATATTTCACTAAGCTTTTCTTAAGGTCCAGAGGTTTTCTCAAGACAGACTTGCAATATTTGGGGTTCAAAAATTGCTTGTGTCTTGATGGGATAAGTTCTAGATGCCCCTTTTAGTCAGAGAATTTCATCACAGCGCTTATTTTTTGTGGGTCTAAGAGTAGCAAATGCAGCTCTTTTTTCAGAGGAAAGGGAAGTCACTAGACTTTTCTGCTACTTGTCTTACAGTGATACTGGATGTCTTTATAGCCCTGGTCCTTGGTGTTAATGCTATCTTTTTAATATATAAAAGCATGGTTTTAAGAGTGTGTTAGTGCCTAATTTTTCTTTTGTGGTTGTACTGCTTTCCCAGATTGCTTTTGTTATGTAGTTTTAGGAGAGGACACAGTGGTCAGTTATTCTGCATATCTCTGCACTTGAAGAGGCAATCTAACTCTAGATCCTAAGAAGAGAATTTCTGAGACTCCGCTTCCTGAAACTTGCTAGTGAAAGCAAAAGGAAACATCAATTCCAATTTGTTGGTTAAAACGTGCGCTGCTTTGTGAAGGGGAAGCTGCTGAAAGATGGAAAACGCTCAATTCAGGTATCAGGCTGCTCTTACAATTGTATGTGATTATTCAGGAAAGGGTGGTGGGTCTCTCAGTAGCGACTGTGGCAGTCTCTGAGGTTCCTGATGGTCCTTCAGGCCGTCACATCTCTTCTGAAATTGCCGGTCTTCTGCGYCTTGGTCACTTTTATCCCTTCATGCTGGACTGAAATCCCCCTGGGCCCCAGCAGCGCTCCGACAGAATCACAGAATATTCAAGGTTGGAAGGGACCTCTGGAGATCATCACAGACAGCTGCTGTGCTGAGGTGCTCTGGTTAAACTGAACGTGCAGCTTAACTCCTTGCATGTAAAATAACAGATTTAAAGCTTTGAGGTGAGGAGAGGAACAGTCACTAATGGCCTCCCTGGGTAACAAATGGATCAGAAGTTACGCTCTGGCAGAAGGGTGCTAATGAAGTAGTATGAAAGCACCTGAAAAGCTGCCTTGTCCTTCAGCCCGGGGTGACAAGTGGCCTCTGCTCAGACTCTGCAACTGTCGCCTGCCGCCCTAGGGCTCAGATCCCCTGGCAGCGGCCGCCTGAGGTGCTGGGATGGGTCACGTTGGACCGGGAAAGGGAATCGCGAGCCAGCTTTGGGGCACATAGTTACCAGCAGCCCCAGCTGCTTTGCCAGCACTTGGAGCATTCGAAGTGTGTGATAAAACCCGACGGCTTTCCACAACATTTGTGCGACCTCAAAAAAGAAGAGAGATCAATCTCTGCTTACACAAACCACAAACATATAATTTGAGAGGGGGAAAATGCTCCCCCGTCCTGTAATCTCTAAGCCGCACGCAGCAGCGTTTGTTCTGAGGATTGATGCAGTGGCCTGTAACGAGGTCT
Organism: Nothoprocta perdicaria; assembly: GCF_003342845.1. Classification (NCBI taxonomy): domain Eukaryota; kingdom Metazoa; phylum Chordata; class Aves; order Tinamiformes; family Tinamidae; genus Nothoprocta; species Nothoprocta perdicaria. The sequence continues at coordinate 448,171 of NW_020454538.1, read as the reverse complement.
GCRCTGTGCAGATACGTAATTAACGGTCTCTTAAAACCTGCTTTGGTGCTCTAGGAGATAGAACAGCAAATTTATAGGTTTTGGCACATCTGTAATGTTTTGAGACAATGGCTTCTGAAAAGATCCACACATCTCCTTTTCGTTTGTGGTTTTGCTCTCTAGGTGGCAGGTTTTGACCCTAAACATGGTTTTGGTTCCCACTCTGGGCTCAGAGGCTGAAAGCACGTGAGGGAAATTAAAGCTCAAAGCAAGAGCACCACAGCTTTATTTTTTCTGGCTGTTATATTGATTTGCAATCATATTCTTTTAGGTTAGTTGGAGAGAGAGAGAGTAAAACTGCCTTTCCTCCCTGCTTGTTCTTCAGGCTGGTCTGAGTAAACTTGTGCGATCCGTGTGGCTTGGGCGCTCAGATGGGACCTGGTGACTGATGATCACTGTCCAGCATTGGCTTAGAGAAACATTTATCTCCATTTTGAAATGGACAAGAAATATCTTGAATAGTTTCTGCAAGAGTTTAGCAAGTCTGACTTTTTTTTTTTCCCTCCATTCAGTTGTAGGGCAAGGCTGGAGGAGAGGAACATGTGGGGATATTAGGAAAGTGAGAACAGAATTGCCAGGCCTGAATGGATTTTTATTTTTATATTTTATTTTTTCGATTTAAAAAATAAAACTCAACCAGTGGGTGATAAAAGTCACCAGCTGCTCTCTAGAAACTCCTTAGAGAGAAAGGGGGAAATTGTGCTCCTTGGAAGGAACCATCTTCCACCCTGTTACCATACAACAATTTCCCTCTGTCTGGACCTGTATCCATCTTCCCCACGACCCAGCGTCGTGCAGGAAGTTTCTGCCAGTCGGGAAGCCGAGGCAGATCTCCTGCAGTTTCAACTCACCTGAGTTTCCTTCCCGATTTCTAGTTCATGCAGATTCCCCCCACTAGGCACTCTTACATTGTCCTCATTTCTGATGCACTGAACACAGCAGCAATCTCTATTTTTCAATTTCTCCTCATCATGATAAACCCCCTTTCTGTTGCATTGTGTTAATAATTTACTTAATGTGTCTTTTATAAACCATATGAGAATACCAAGTTCTGATTCTTGTATGGGAAACCAAAAGCATGCAACATTTATCCRTTCTTTCTAGCAGTGACTGAAGTAATGATGGGAAACAGTATAATTAAAAAGCATTCTTTCGGGCTGGAAATTGTAATTGCATTGTCAATTTTATGGCAGCAGCCTTCAAAAATAAACAAGAACTATTCAACTAAAGCAAATGTGCTCAGCTCGTTTCCAGGGCTCTGTTCTGTGGTGAGTGTTGCTTTTTTCTTCCCCTTCTCTGGCGTCTGAGCACGCCCTGAACACAAATATCCTTCCTAACTTGGTACTTAAGTGACAGTGTTGCGTTGTCCTCCCTTACCTTTAGTTTATGGTTAAAATAAAACTGATAATAACAGAGTTGCTGCAAAGTCCTTGTACTCATAAATTTAAGATACCCCCCCATTTTCCTCCCAGCTGAAGAATTTTCCTATAGGCAGCACTGGAGCCCCTCCGTTAACAACTTTATGAGCTGACACCTGAAGAATGAAGTGTTGTTCCTTGCAAATTATTTTCTAGATTGCCACAAAAATATACATTATTGTGTCATGAAGTGGCAACTGTATTAATCTGGTTAGATATTTAAGATTGGTTACTGTCATAAATCAGCCCTTGCCTGCCATGTTGTGCTGAAAATACAATCGTTTTTGCAATGATCTGTACAGTTAAAAACATTTTTTTAATTTTAATACATCTCCAATTCATTAACAGCCTGTGTATTTACTGCTTAAAAAATCATATGCAAGATTTTTGTGCAAATCTGCACCATCCTTTCAGTAAAGCATCAGGGCAAATGTTTGGAAGTTGTTAAAAAGAGGAATTATTTCATCAGGAGAATAAAAGAAGAATGAGAACAGCTCAGCTGAAAAGATTGCGTTGTCGGTCGTGATTTAATGTGTGAATAGTATTAGCAGTATGGGGAGAACGTGTTCTCCTGGATAGGTTGTTTTATGTTGTTAGAGTCTGTGTGCTGGGATTCACCACTTGAAACTATGTTTTTTTTCAGTGGATGGTTGTAATAACTAGATTTTCCTTAATTTCTTTCCTGAATATAAGGAAGGATTACCCGAATGCCAGTCATGCAGAAGCTGGAAGGTGGCTTAATTTAAAGGAAGTCACGATTAAGTTTAGACCAAAAGCAGATTGCCATCTCTAAGATCTAGTGTATTTCTCATCTTAACTCTGCTTCTTTGGTGCCCCAGGAGTTGTGTGTTCCTATGAGAATGCCACGTTATTTTAATACCTRTATCACTATTAGGAGTGCAAGTTTGTTTTTTCCTTCCTTTGGGCTGTGGAGAAAAGCCTGAAAATATGACTTGTCTTCAACCTAAGGGCACAGAAACTGAAACCTGGGCAATGCCACCTGCTCTGGAGGTGGCTGAAGTCACCAAATCCTCTCAGAACAGTTCCTGTGGCAAAAACATAACTGAGGGGGCAATTGTTTTTGGATGCCCCCAACAGAATTTTCTAGTCTTTGCAGGTTATTACATTAAGCAACCCAGGAGGAATCTCCAGAAAGGACCTGAATATGGAAGAAACAGAAGAGTTATTTCCTCACCTGACCTCTTCAGTGGAGGTGAGTCACTTGCATCAGGTCTGAGAGGTTATCCGATGGCAAGAAGTAGGTTCCAAGTGGTCTGGCTAGAGGAGAATGGAGAGCTGTGGAAGTGGAAGTCTAACCTGTTGCAGAGCCTGCCTAGCACTGCAAACTGGAAACATATTTAACCTGATAAAATATGAAGCTCAGGGCTGTGTTCATTGATACCAGTGAATTCATAMGGGACAGACAGGGCTTCAAACACTGTCCCACAGTCATGTGTGCAGTTTTATTGCTGGGATGCTTACTCCTATGGCTTTGGCCTTCAGCAGTGGATGGATATTAGCAGAGCAGGCTTTGATTTAGTCAGCGAATTACTATACAAAGTGTCTTGTAAAGCTGTGTTGAGGAGGAAAAAGTGCCCCTGATTGCTGGTTAAAATGCAAAGGAGCCTTAGTAAAGGCCTAGGAATGAACCACGCTGTTGTGCAGGAGGAYGAGGAGTTTGTGCAGAAGCTCTGCTTGTCTGAGCAAGGAGCTTCCTGATGAGCTGAAGGCAGAAAGGGAGCACACAAGAGGTAGAGACAAGGAAACAAAGGAGAAGTATGAAAGCATCTCTCAGGTGTGAAGGCTCAAACCTGTCTGGAAAGAAGACTAGAGAGAGATGTTAAGGGTTACAAGAAGGGAGCCAGGAGGCCATGGTATAGATAGATATATAGAGAGACTACGACCATAGTCATGGTATCTGCAAAAGGAAGTTCAGGCAAAACATGGGCCAACRTATTGAGTATAATATGTGTATAACCCTGTGCTTGGTGCTCTTGAGGGTGCACCTGAAAAACTCCAATTTGGGGCCCCCAGGATCTAGAGGGAAGTGAAGAAACTGGAGGGGATCCAGTGGAGGAATTACAGGATAGTTTACCTAGAGCGAGCCTCAAGGAATTGTGAAGGTTGCTGGGCTTGTTTAGTCTGGGAAAGCAGAGATCTTACAGCAGCCTACATCTACTTGAAGATGACCGAGCCAAGTTCTCTCTTGTTAGTGTGAGATGTTATAACTGTTAGAGCTTGTGACTTGGGAAGTTCAGGATGGATGGTAGGGAAATGTTTTCCATCCAGGGGTTAGTGCAGGACTGGGGCTATGTCATCTCCAGACCCAGGCTTAGGTCAGGGCTCAGGTGGTGAGCCCAGTGGAGAGAACAGCAATGGTTGGAGGAGAAAAATATTTTTCTCTGAGGTCCTAAATCTCATTTGGAACCTGCTTCTGCCTATTATGGCTAATAAGTAAACACCCAGGTCTGTGAAAGGATTTCAGTTCCTCATTGCTATGCTGRCATCATCTTAAGGAGTTAAGCCTTTAAAGTATCTCAGCTTCTGAAGATGCTTGTCTGCTTCTGCATTTATGAGCAAAATGGTCACTGCAAAGAGCTGTTTGCTACAGATCTGTAGCTAAAATACTCCTCTATATGGCTCATATATTCAGGAGTCAAACTCAATGGCCATGATGGTTCTTTCCGGCTTTAAATGTCCACACATCTATGAAGTCATTTCCATTTTGCTTGCTTCAATATGTCACTGAGGGCTCCTTCTTAATGCGCTACTTGTTTTTTACTGAGCCTGCAAACCGTGCTGAACAGTGCCCTGGATTTGTTAGGTGGATAACTGTTCTTAGAGGGCTTGAACAAAAGCCTGCCAGYGCCTTATCACAGGGAAACTCCAGTACAAAACTCAGATTGCGTGAGATGTGTGACGTGTGTATCTCCAGATCTTAGGATAATTCAGTCTRGGAAGGGACCTTGGGAGGTCTGTAGCCCAATCTCCTGCTCAAAGCAGGTCAGCTACAAGGTCACTGCAGCAAACCCCAGCTGGCAGCAGCATCACTTTCATCAAGTTGTTATTCTAAAGCATTGCCATTCTTCTCTGTTCTACTTCACTGTAATCCTACCCTTCAGCTTACTATTTGCGGCGTGATTCTGCAGCACCCCCAGTAGATTTGGGTAATTTAAGCTATTTGTCCGTATGGACACTTGAATGGTCTGTTTGTAGAGCCTGATTGTTCTTGAGGACTCCTCGCCTGGTTTAGAAGTGGAGCAACTCATCTTCAAGCTGTCAAAAGTAAAGAAAAAGAAAAATTATACTGCTCTTGCCTATCGCCATTAATATGAAAGTTGTGCTTCTGTTTCAGGATCAATTTTATCCATCCTCTCTGAAGGTGACACTTGAAAAAATAGGCCCAGTGGATCTCTTGGCTTTCTTTTTGCTCTGTTGGCTGCACAACTCAGGAAGATATAAGCGAGGTGTTAAAAAGTTTGTCACTTTCCCTGTAGTTTTTATACAGTGCAATGCTTCATAAAGCRAGCTGTTCAAAGGGAGAATGAAAGGGACCAAAGAACATTGATGTTATTGACGTTGAATTGATGCTACTTGTGGTTTGGGGGATCAGGACCACAGCTAGACTGGTCCAGAACTAGGCAAATGTATTCCTTACTCTCTTTTGAAATGCAGCAAATTCGGCAATCTGCCAGGCAATCCAGGTTTGTTAAACCTCTGGTAGTTTTAGGKTCTTTTTAGCTTTAAGTTCTTTCCATTGCCTAGGAGCATTGCCTATATTTTTGAATAAATTTTTGAGTAATTTACCTGGGCACCTAGCTTGGAAGCAAGGGAACTTATCCATATGTCAACATTAAAATACTCATACAGCAAATGGATACTGGTAACAATTGTTTAAATCATACCAGTGTTATAAAAACAAGTCTTCACTGTCTGGATGAAAATGTTGTTCCTTTGCTTGATGATGCAGCCATAAAGAGGACATTTCTATTCCAAAGCTGTATTCCCAGGAGAAGGGTATGGTGCGTCTGTATCCTGACTGAAGGATGYAGCTCAGGTTCGGAAGCAGGTGACATAAAAAGGGAAGATACCAGGGTGATACCAGGAGAACTGGTTATGGACAGGACATGGCTATACAGCAACTAGAAATAAAAATTTAAAAAAAAAAGATGTTTTTCCAACAAGGGGAAATGAGAGAGGAGGGCCAAGAGGCCTAAGCAGCATGATGTACATGTGAAAGTTGTATAAAACACAATTCAGCCGTCCAGTTGGGTGTTTCAGTCTTGTATTGGATCTTCCAGGGACCTATGTCATCTTATTTGTTGTGCAAAACACTTAAGATTTTTTTTTCTGTAAATAGCCTATTTTGAGCCCTATTTATGATTCCCAGAGGAAAAAAGAAAAGCACTGAGACAGATYAACAGTGACAAGTTCACTAGTATTCTTTTTCATTTTAGTTATCTCGTTTTTCCTTTACCCTTCCTTTTTTTCCTCCTTTGATGTGTTCTGGTTGTCTCTCCACAAGATTAACGAGTTGAATGAGGGAAGTACCCCTTTCTGGTAATTGYGAATGATTACATCCATGACCATTGCAGGAGAGCTGAGGTATTAAATTCAAAAATGTTCATGGAACCAGATTCTGATCCACTGGGCTGTCCATCCTGGAAAGAGCCATTTCAGTGACTCATAGACAGTGAAGGGCTTAGAACAGCAGCAACCACTTGGGGAAGAGCCTTGGTCAGCATTTCTGGCAGCTGTGAAACCCTCTTAGTGCACAACAAAGGACCACAAAGCAACCAAGATGGTCAATAATATTAAGGACAAATACAAAAATCTCAAGTTAGCACTGTGTAGATTTCTCACCTGTGCCTTGAAACCAGTCTAACTCTAATCACCTTGTTGGAGAAAGTACAGAACAGCAATAGAAAGAGTTCAGAGAAGCAAAATGAAAAAACCCTCACCACTGAAAAGCTTTTATTGAAAGAAATGAATACAAGATGTTRCTGTAAAAGATCAATTTATTACTCAGATTTTCACTGTAATATGAGAACAAGGAACCTTCTAATGAAACATTTTAAAGTGATGAAAGCAAATGCCTCTGAACAAAACCACAACTACTTACAGAAACCCCAACCACGAAGTATTTGTGAAGAGGAGAGCTCTGTGAATTAAAGGCAGGAAGTAATTCTTTTGAGGTCAAGAAAATCTCAGTGGCTTCTCTGGCCTGAAAATAGAAAGAAGGAGCATGTTTCCAAATGAAAGCTACCCATGTACCAGGTTGCTTTAGGTCAAGTACTTCCTAGAAAGCATGTTAAGACTTACCAAGTTCTCCCTACACATAGATCATCACCTCTACAAGAGCTTTTCTTCTGTTGAGACTCCCTAGACCGCCTTGTCTTCCACACTTGATTATTCCATCTCTGATACTAGCTCAGTGAGAAGGGAGGTGATACCTGAGTATCACCTGAGTAGATACCTGAGTAGCTTTATAATCCAGATAATTATCTTTTATTCATAAGAACAATTTTTTTATACAATTCCATTTTGAGCCTCTTTCCATCCATGTATTTTGCCCTCACTATCTCTTTTAAGATTTCCTTTCACTTCCATTCCCTTAATCCAATTTCATCTTTCCTTAAATGCTCTACCATTTGCAGTCATTTTGCTGACATGGTAAGTTTTTCRTTTTTCACTGAGAAATGACTCATTTATTACAGTAGGGGTTCCAGTTCTTCGCCAACTGCTTGCAAACGCCCTTTGAATGGAGTTTTGAATGGGCTTCATGAATAATAATACAAAAATAACCCAGTGATGTGATTTGACTAGCTCTTTGAAACCCATAAATCATCCTAAGCACCATCAGTTAAAAAGTCTACTGTGGGGAACAGCATGAATTTCCAAGCCAGAAATAGGCTCTATGCAACCTGTTTATTAGACTTTTAGARCCAGACAAGTGGGGAAAGTAGGACATTTTAGTCTCATGTAGAGACTTGGACAAGGCATCTCTTGTGTTGAGAGCTCAGAGACATCATCTCAATGCTGTGAAGATGTCACAGTCCAGATGGCTCATGCCCAGCAGGGAACTGTGCAGCTTAGAGGCAGAGGATATTGATGGACATGAGACAGTCCCGGGCGCAGGCTCCAGACATCTTTGCTCCCAGTGTGCAAGACCATCAGTGTGGGATCACACAACAGACGTGTGTCTGGAGCACTGCCCCACGCGGCAAGATGAGCAGGTTGGTTCTCTTTCCCATTTCTGCTCTCTTTCTCATTCCCATGGGAGAGCTAACATGATGGTAGTGGTTGGTCTGCAGGGGTTGGTACATGAGGCCAGAGAGCAATGTGCTGCCTCCTTGTAACATTAACCAAACTGTAGGGGACCCAAGAGAAGAAAGACCCAAGMAACTTGGCCTTGCCTCTTGTCCCTGGCCTTGCTCATGCCCAGGGAAGCAAGTAGGAATTACTTCTGACTTGGACCTTGTGGAGGCATGTGATGATGGGAAGATGAAGAGAAGTTTGATTTACAGGATTTTCTCTRGGCAATGCAGCTGTGTGCCATTATATGTAACTTATTTGTAAGCAGCGCTGTAGGCTCACTAGGCGGCTCAAAATTATCTGAGTGCTTTGGGGAACCCAGGCATGAATTTATCACATGTGGAATCCACGKCACCAGTGTCTCCTTCATCAAGGTGTCATGGGACAAACTGTGTGGAAGTCTTTGGCTCAGTCTCTCAAGGGATCATATTCTTCAGAAAAGATATCTTTTGGTGCAATTTGAAGACAACATGTGGAAGTGACACATAGTAGAGTTAGAGAACATGAACTAGAAACACGAAAAAAAAAGTTGCTGAAAAATAGCCACTTATTTTGCACAGTAAAATGGAAGGTTATTAATGTAGTTTTTGTGGTAGTGGTTTTTGATGGGTTAATTTTCCTCTTTCTTCTTCTATCTTATTATTTATCAATGAATATTAGACAGTGAATTAGTCCTGCATTCTTGTTTTTTTGTTCTATTATTTTTCTCCATTTTCTTTAGACCATTCTGCTCCTTTTGACACTGGGCAGTCTGGGCAGTTCCAGATTGGATTTGTTTCTTCTTTGAAAGTATTTACCAAGAAGGAAAATGAGTTTCTGATAAATGACAAACTCAGTAAAAAGCCAATAAATCTTTTGACAAAATAAACTTATGAATAAAATATTGAACAACAGCCAGAAGATTTGGMTATCTTTTTTCAGGGAGAGGGCAAAATCCTTCTCTTTCAGAGATACTTTTTGGTGAGTATAGTCTGACCATAGCTCTGTGTCTATGGATGTGATTATAGCTGCAATTCCAATAGTCTCTTCCAGGCTGGAAACATCTGCTGTTACTGTGGGCTAATGGTGGATGTGGTGACATCATTGCTATAGGGAAAAAATGCCAAATTGCTTCTTCTCTGAGGACTTGGTCTGGAACCCATACACAGTGAGTGGCAGTGCTGGACAGAGCCCAGAGAAGCAGATGGGRAGGCTTGTTCCACACCTCGGTCAGCTGTGAGGTGCAGTAAAGCTGGTGACCTAGAAGACTCTAGATTAGAGGCTGAGGCCCCAGTTACTTCAGTGCTAGTGGAGACTGGTGCAATTGAAGCCCAGGCAGAATATAATACATAATGGGAATATATAATATATATAATATATAATATATAATATATAATATATAATATATAATATATAATATATAATATATAATATATAATATATATCATATAATATATATCATATAATATATAATTGTACTATATATATAATATAATATTAATAATATTATTATAATATTATATATATAATATGTATATAGTGTATATATATATATAATGGGAATATAATGGGTATAAGTTGAAACACAGAAAGTTCCATCTCCACGTGAGGAAGAACTTCACTGTGAGGGTGACAGAGCCCGGGCACAGGCTGCCCAGGGAGGTTGTGGAGTCTCCTTCTCTGGGGATCTTCCAAACCTGCCTGGATGCCRCCCTGTGCCCCGTGCTCTGGGTGACCCTGCTGGAGCAGGGGGTTGGACTAGATGATCTCTAAAGGTCCCTTCCAACCTTGAACCTTCTGTTATTCTGTGAATATGTGTCTCAACAGCAGCAGTTTTAGCCCCAGCTGGTTAAATTGCATTAAACTTGCAGCTGATCCTGAGGTAACTCTACTTTGCTGATGGTCCGTTTGGAGTTTTAGGCCTCAGCAGTTACCTAGTTATCCAATAATGTGCTCCAAATATCCTCTCAGACCTATATGAGCTCCTCTCTGAACTGCTGTGTTCACCTGACCAGACGAGAAGATAGCAGAAGAGCATTCTCCAACATTTACAGTTTTTTTTCCTTCTCTTTACTCTTTCTGATGTCTAGTGACTCTCTGCTCTGCCAGTGTAGCATGGTGTAAACAGCCAAGCACTGTTTTCCCTGGAGGAAGCAGTGAGCCCTTCCCTGCTCTCTTTAGAGCTGGTTGCTGTTGTTTGGCAGGGTCTTTGGGAGCCGAATATCATTTTGGTTCATCTGGTACTACTGGATCCTATTACTTTTCTTTTTGTCTCTCCTATACTAATTTGGAAGCTTTGCTGGATGTATATATGTGAAGCAGGACAATTAAATTTGCTTGATAAACTAATTTGGAACCATTGTTGCTGCAAATCAAAGACTGCTTACAGTCCTTTCCTTCGTGTCTTGGTGAGCACAGTGGTATTTGATGGTGACTGCAGATAAATTAAGGAGAATACAGCTGTACAATAATGGGTTGGTTGTGTTTTTGCCAATGTCATAAATCAAATTTGGCTCTGTGTTTCAGTATTTTGTTTAAATTGATATACTGAAATATTGTGTCTGCTAATTGTGACTTAAATACTYGAACTCGGTGGAAACTTTGGCGGGTGACTATGATTGATTGTGATATTTTGGTACTGTTGATACTACGGATCATAAAGTCTGCTTTAACAGAATGTAGCTACAAGGGAAGATAAATTCCCTTTAAAATTAAAAGGCAGAGATGGCAAAACTATTTGGGCAGAACCCTAATCTAGGGACTGGCATTTCCTCTTGTTCTGTTGTTGAGTAGCTACAATAAATTTTCTGTGTCTTTCTTTGGCTACTTTAACTATAACTTGCTCAGGAAAAGGACTGTCTCCTCAAGACCAACCATACATTGCCTCATGAAATGGGGCAATAAATCCTGCAGCGAGCCTCCAAACTCTTGAAGTTGAAGTAACAATAATTCAGTATCCCCACAAACATATTTGAAATATAGCTATACTTTGGAGCACACATGGGTCTTGCAGGCTAAGGTGGAAGAAAAGCCAAATGCAGAAGGCAGCAGACAAGGCTGGAAGAGGTAAGGGGTATTTCTGTGGTGACCTGAGCAAAAGGAGAGCTCGGCAAGATGATGAGGGTGGTGGGACTGACCTAATGAACCAGAAAGAAGAGGGACTCTGGCAGAGATATGATGGAGCTTGGCTAATCCTTATGATGGAACAGAAGGAATTGCCCAGGTCTTGTTTGTGTGTCTCTCAACAAAATTAGGGACTGCTCCTGCTCAAAGAGCATCAACATGTTGTCACAGGCAGTGACAATGGGGATTGCTTTTCACTGTGCTGAGGTGATTATGTGTTGCTTCCTTGTGTCCTGAACCATGGAGAGAAGGTCCTAGCAAATAGCAAAGAAGTTGTACGAAAGAGTATGGACAGCCCTGTACTGATGACAGCAAGATCGGTGATTCCTTAGAGCAGAGATGGGCCCTGTTGGGACAACATGCCAGGTCCAGGAGATGTCACATTACCAGCAGGAGCTTGAGTCTAAAGCTAAATTGGTATTTTCAGCATAGTGTGAAGCAAGTGTTAAATATAGCGGTATGTATGTTATCCCAAAACACCTTTATAGAGGAAATGTGCCCCAGATTATGGCATGGATTAGGAGACTTTGGTCAAGGAGAAGCCAGTGACACAGGTCTTTGCACTTATTCTTCATTTGTATTTTATATTTTATTGTTTTAATGTCCTCAAGAGGCTGTTCCTTCACACAATGACTTTGTGCAGTAGGATAGCACAAGGGAGGTCTTCCTCCAAGACCAGCTATGGAGACCAATTCCTGTGGCTCCTCTTTCTGTCMTTGGAGGGGGGCGGGAATCATTGTCTGACTGTTGCACACTCGTGTCCCTTYCTGCCATGAGCAGCCCATCCTGAAAGGTGGTTGCAGAGGCCAGTTCGATATGATGGCATATCTTAAGTGGGGTTGTTGAAAGATGAGTGTTATGTGTCTCCACTTCCTGTATGCCAAATACCCAAAGGTTGATAGCAAGACCCAGGAAACCTTGACCCAAGCAAGACCCAAGAACCCTTGGTCATGGTTCAGTAACTTTAAAAGATGCTGTTTGAGATGCCTCAAGTGTCCTGCCTGCCACAAAAGTGCCCAAGAGTCCTTTAGGTCCTCTATGTGGTTTGTGGCTGCCATAGGTCTGATATCCCACTGCTAATACCCAACCATGCACCCCAATTTGTGCCTATTGGTCTCTTCTTCATCCTTTGTACTTGGGATGGGGAGTCTGTGCTCAGCTTTGCATTAGTCAGTCTGGGAAATATCAATTTGTGAACTAATGAATCTGTGAATCTGTGGCCCATCAACTCCTGTGTCCAGTGCTCTTTAAAGCAGCTTCTGTTTTCTTATGAAAAACCTCTCCTTTATTGCAGCAGTTTTAATGGTTTTGCAAAGCAATTGAGATGGGTACTCTATATATGCTTTTTTTAATACAGGACAAAAGTTCCTCATTTAAACATAATCTTATCAGTTCAATGCTTAGTAGAATGCCATTAGACATGTCCAAGACATATATTTTAGCTCTAGAAAATCCTTAGTGCAAGAACTTAGGCACTATGACTACTTAAATAATTTATAAAAGCCCTGCATTTCTATTTCTATTGTTACTATGTCTTCCTCATGGTTGGTTTGTGGAAGGTTTTTAAGAGAAAATTGGCAATTAACTACAGTAACAATAATAATTATTAACCGTAATAATAATAATAGAGTTTGYCATCCTCATAAAATGCTACCAAATCATTTGAATGAAATCAGTACAGAAAATATATAGGTATTAAATTCATAAAGTAATTTCCTTCAATGTTATCATGATATCTTCTAGTGTAATCCACGAAAATAGACACAGCAYGGCTATAAATATTCATTTGTGCTACAAGCTTTATGTCTCTCATTTCCTCCAATTGGTTTTTCATTGTCATTAATGGCATTACATTATTTCTSTCCAAGTCGAGCATGAGAAGGCATCAGGTGCACAATAGCAAAATTAAAGCTCGCTGAAATTAAATTCCCTCCTGGTGAATCCTGATAAATATTTCTTATCTCCAAATTCTCTCTTGTGAAAAAATGCTTCATAGTCTATTTCTCCATTAAGAGGAATAGAAGTGCTGTTACATCCTGGAATAAAGGATGTACAAATGTGCATTGCCCTGTATAAGTGGACTCTGATCTTTGGTGATGGTTTCTGGTTTCTGAGTTAACACAAACAACAGTATAGTTCCAATAGAGGAGTTTTATGGTTTGGCAGAGTTATACGGTCATAAAAGATGTATAGGAGCAATGCACCTGGGATATATGAAATGCTTAAATTTCAACTCTTTCAAGGAAGTTATCCTCACAAGTGGATATCAAGAGAAAAGCCTGCTGAAATTTTCTGTATTTTCTTTCTCCATACCAGTGAAATCTGAAGTTCTACCAAAATCTATTAAAGTTGCCTAAAGCCCTCGTATAATAGAACACAACCTTACAAGAACACATAATCCTGGTAAGAAGGCTTGGCCATAGGTGATCAGTTCTCTTTCTAAGTAAATGGCCTTAACCAAATCTATAAACACAGTGCTCTGGYCCTGGGGACAGAGACAACACACACGACTGTATTTCACTTCTCAAGAAAAATATTGAGAATTGTATTGATGTTGCTTTGATACATTCATTATATGTTTTTTTTCTTCACAAGATTACAAAATATTTTGAAGTAAAATACAATTGTAGTTTTGGATTTAAGGCAAAAACCAACTCATTTTTATTCAACTTCTGCTTTCATTTTGAAATTGGAAATTAAAGGAGTATTAAATATTTGCTTTATTTGGAATTTTCCTGCTGGAAAGATTTTAAAGATTACCCCTGAAACTGAGATTTCCTTGTAGAAAATAAGAGATTTTTTTTTCCAACAAAAATTGGTGCATAGTCTAGTCCTCCTCCAAACATCAAAGTCTAGTTGTAAATCTTTCACTTAGAGCTGATTTCGGAGATGATTTTTCCCAGCAAGTTCCAAGGAAAAAAGAAAAAAAAAAAAGACCCTCACCAAAAAAAACCAGCAGAAACTTAGTGGAAACAACCAGACAGGCAACACCTCCCATCCCATTTTTAAAGGTCTTATATTTTTAAAAGCACATATGACTCTTAGCAATCAATATAAAAATGAACAGGTAAATGTGACTGCCCAAAGACACAGAGGTGGTGGCTGTGAAGATCTATGAACTATGTCATTCATCAATTATCACGTTCAATTTTTTTTTTAAATTAAAAATTCTTTCTCAAGGGGAAAAATGACAAATCCCAATGATTTCCCTTTTGGATTCATTTCATATTATACTTTCTAACATTTTTCAAGGCACATGGCATTAGTGAGCTGACTACAGTATGAATATGTCCTTAAGTTTTCTAACATATATGGAAGACAGTTTTCGAAGATGCTTGACATATGTCTGTATGAAGTCTTTTTTTCAGGAAAAAAGAGGAAAGCAGGTGTATGTACAAAGCTTGCTGCTTGCAAAACTAGTTTTATATCTATTAAATCTGATTGTTGTAATATGAATTACTTTCTTTTCTAGTTTTTCATTAATGTGTATTTATGAGCTGTTTTCCTTCCCTTTCTCTAAAGAAAACAGCTTCAAACTGTTTTGCAAAGTTAAAAAATGTGTTTGTTAAGCAGCTAGCTTTGTTCACTTCATCCTTTTAAAGTGACATATATGAGGCTCTTCCAGGGAGCTGTGCTTGCACAGCAGCAAAACAAGCTAAATTCCAGCTACCTCTTTTTATTGCTACAATCAAAGGCTGTTTCAACACCCTCAAAAGCCTGGCAGGGTGGATGCAAGATGAATGACAGGAATTACAAAGCAGCCTTGAGGAACAACTCCAGACAGCCATTCTCAACAGCCATTTACCTCTAAACCAGGTAATGTAATACCCATGAATTAACTATTTATGCTCTACGTGACTCTGCAGTAAATTAGAGTTACCACACTGTATTGATTTAGTATAACCACACATACATTTATGGTGCAAAGGTGGTGAATTATAATGGCATATTTAACCTTGCATATTGATTTCTACCACTTTCAAATCAAAAGAGGTCGTCTCATGAACCAGCTAAGAGTTGTAGGTGTCAAAATAGTTTTCTTTTTGATAAGAAATTATTCAAGACCTAACCAATAAATACATCTCGAGGCTTTTTACCCTGTTTCCTAATTAATAAAGGTCCAAACATCTGTGGATGGCAAGTACTACTGTGCCTTTTTACCACCACAGCTTTAGATTAGCCTTCTTTTTGTATAAGGTTTAATAAAACAACTCAAATGAAGAGCTTTTCTGTCAGGCAATGCTTTCCTCATGGTTCCCAGGCTCCACTTGCTAGTTTTGCTTAATGGGCCTGAGTTTTCTTTTTTTAATGGTTGAACATCTCAGTGCTCCTGGTAGGTGACTGAGAGGACAGGTCTTTTATGGTTTCAAGGGTAACAGCTTATTTCTCTCTCCTTGTAGTCAGCCTGTTTTCCTTCCGAGAAGGAGCACCAGTGCTAATAGTTGATCAGGGAAGATAGTGTCACCTGTGAGACTGATGCCMAGGTTTTGTAACCTTGCTATCCTGCCAGTGAGTGCTCTGCCCATTAGTCAAGTGCATCAATAGACAGAGAACAACAAAGAACAAGAAATAAAGCAAGTAGGGGTAGGAGGAGGAAGCAAATTGCTCTTCCTTACAGTTATTCATCATCCCATCCTGGGAAACTGAGGTGATTTGCAGAAGCTTCTTTTAGCACTTTGAGGAAAAAAAAAAATCTCACTTTGATGGACAGGACAGAGTCTGTGAGCTTGTTAGAGCAGCATTTACAGGTATTAATTGAGGGCAAAATCACTTTGTAGTGGCCAAGGCTCAACCCTTGAGTGGTGGTGCTGGCCAAAGGACCTGTGACCCGGGGTTCTGTTTCTTGTCCTATTGCTTCATGCCTTTGGATGTAATGAATTTGTCAGGCTTGGCTACAAGCCACCCTTGAGAGTCTATGGCAGTGTCATTCTTCCTTCACCTCTGGATCCACTGACAGGGCTTCCTTGGATGGAGAAAACTCCATGCTGGTTGCAGTAAGGGAGAAGAGGGTAGAGGTATCTGGGATGGTGCAGAACATGTATCCATAGATAGGAAAGTGCAAGGAGAAAGGGAAGGAGTTTGAAATTCCTCCTGTCCATGGCATGGCGCTCACCARCTGGTTGAGCTGGAAGGGAGAGAGACCTTGTGGCAACTTCAATACCACAAAGAGGCAAAAGGTCTCAGGCTCTTGTTTGCCTGATGTAGAGAGAAAAAAAATAGATGGCCAGGGAAATGTGAAAGGAAGCCTTCTATTTTACATTTGTCTCYGTGAAAGTTTCTTCTGTTCCTAAGCTGCCCCTGATCTGTTTTTATTGGGACACGTTGTAAAAGCTAAATTCTATTGCAGTCATGATTTCTGACCCACTAAAGTGTTAGAGAATTATCTCTTAAGGCAGAGTAACTACTTAATACCACATATCCCTTGTGTTTAGTAACAAAAGCTGCCTACAGTGTCTGGAAATTCCAAACGGAGTGATTATCTATTGCTAATTGCACTGTTTAGACAGATATGGGGAAGCAGACATATGGTTAGAAGAAAGGCTCCATTTTTTCCCTGCCATTGTTTTGGTTGCTTACTGCTAAGTACAGCTCTTCTGCTATTTCCAGGCYCTGAAAAATGTGGAAGGTGAGGGAGCTAGGAGGGGGAACAACAAAAAATTAGAACCAGCAGCTTTTCTTGGCAGAATCAGTGTTTGCTCCATCATTTTGAGGCTATTTTATGCCAGGCAGCCAAGCTCAGTAGTGAAGTAATTAACATTGGCCTGGACATGGAAAATATATGTTAGGGACGACCTTGCATTGGCCCTGAGGTAAACTCAACGACCTAACAGTCTCCTAATGCAGTGGTGATGGCTACAAAGAGAGCATTTATCTTGCAGCAAAAAGATCGATCTCTAGAGGAGTACTGGACAGGAACAGGGAGTTACTTATTTATTTTTTAATGCTGTAGTGACTTGCTTATGGAAAGTGTTTGAATGCCATAACTACTTGTGGGCACATGGTTCCAGAAGGGGTTTCCAAAAGCTACGAATCCAGCTCTCTGCTTTCACGGGCACCTGAATTGGTTAATCCCTTCCGAAATTTGTCAATGTCCAAGTTCAAGCTCTGTTTTTTGCCTTCCCTGGCTCTGCTGAGCCTCTTCTCTGATAACCTTGTAAACATCATTCAAATACAGCTTCTGTCTCTTGGAGAATCCACGGTTATAATGATTATATTGACCTCAGCAAAACTGTGAGCATATCAGGAAGCAAGATAGCACCTTCAAGGTGCAAATYCATGGATATTTAAAGCAAGTTAATAACATTATGGACAATAAAAGCAAGTAGCCATAAAAAGCAAGATTGCTCGAATGATTGTCATATTTGTCTTCCCTACCTTAAGACTAGGTTAACAAAATCTCAGCTTTTTTAGAGCTGTCTGCTTCAGGAATGCAGACTGGGAATTCAGGTAGGGAAAGTGCTCAGGATCAGGAGGACAGGCTTCATCTCATGGGAATGCCATGTCTACACTATGGATAATTTTTGCTGAGCTATTCACCCAAGATTGTGGTCAAAGCCAGTGGAGACTAATAGGAATGTCTAAATGGTGACTACTTTACCAGATCTATTCAGGAGATAAGACCAAGMTGAAAAGACTTATACCTCCAAGTTCTTCTTTTTCTCCATATGAAGGGCTTAGGGAGATGCGCTGAGATGGTGCTGCCTTTGTTATAGATATGTGTATTTAGTAAGATGAAGCATATCTGAAAAAAATAACATTAGGCTTCTATCTGAACACCTAACTCATGTATCTTAGGTTGGCCAAACTATCTGCTGAAGATGCTTGATCTAACTAGGAAGCTGAGTTGCTYGATGATAATTTTCTAAAGTTTGGGAGATTCAGGAAGTCTTAGTTCCCGTGCTAGGCCTTTCCTCACTTTTTTGAGCTATGGACAGTCTCTGAGTAATGTCTGTACACATTTCCTATTAAAGTCAGGTCCTGAGGCATGATAGTTATACATATCAGCACACTGATCCCAGCTGAGTTGTTTCTTAGAGAGTGCAAATTATAACAGCATTGCTTGTCTGGTAGCTGCTCACCACAGTGAAGAGTAATAGCAAAAGATGTATTAAAAAGTATTAAAAGGGTAAATCTATCTTATGAGGAAAGACTAAGCGAGCTGGGCCTGTTTAGCCTGGAGAAGAGAAGATTGAGAGGGCATCTTATCAACATGGACAAATGCCTGAGGGGAGAATGTAAAGAGGATGGGGTCARTCTCGGTGGTGACAGGACAAGGGGCAATGGATGCAAACTAAAACATGGAAAGTTCCATCTGCAGGTAAGGAAGAACTTCTTTGCTGTGAGGGTGGCARAGCCCTGGAACAGGCTGTCCAGGGAGGTTGTGGAGTCTTCTTCTCTGGAGGTCTTCCAAACCCACCTGGATGCTGCCCTGTGCCCYGTGCTCTAAGTATTCCTTTCTGAGCAGGGTGGGTTGGACTAGATGAACTTTAGAGGTCCCTTCCAACCTCAACCATTCTGTAAGTCTGTAAATTTTCTGATCTGTGATTTATGTGTGATACTTCACACTGAAAAAAGCTTTCTAGACTTGCCCAAGATATTTACTACGAGGGGCTTTGTAAATTCCCCACAGATTATGAATGTTCAGGTACTTCTAAATCCTTCTGGTGCTTTTGCTTTGAGGTCTGAGTACTTTCATGACCTAATTTAATACAAAGAAAAATCTGGAACTAATATGCATGTAAAACTACAAAGTCTATACTTAAAGCTTTACACTCATACTGTGTTTTAGCTGTAACAGCTCTGTAACTACTGCTAGGCAAATATTAAGGCATGTATGGCAAGATTCAGGACCACCTCCTGAAGTTTGGGTTGTCTTCTGAAGTTTTCAACAGTAAAATGCAGTAAAGTGTAAAAGATGAGAGAGGTTAATTGGTGTGGATAAGGSATGTTACGCAGTTGGTCCCACAGCAAGGCAAAATTGTCTTTCTCCTAAATCATATCTGGTCATACTTGGAGATATGACAACTATGTGAATGCAGAACCCAAATTAAGCAGCAGAACCCAAATTAAGGTCCATGAACTGTTCATGAAGTCTTGGAAAGCTTCTTGCCCTGGCCAGCAGTGTGCATGGATTTTCACACTCAAAAGCTTAATGTAAAAGTAAGAACAACTTCAAGAAATTGCTCAGACTGTCCTTGTGGTGGCATCTTCTTCACTGCAAGATCTTACAGACCAGCTGCTTTTTCCTATAAGACATGATCTGTAAGTGGAGTTATTTCTCCAAGGTGGCCATTATAACAGGGACCTGCTTTTACAGAGGCTTAATAATAAAGATGTGTTTGTCCAGTGCTATGCTGATTTTTTTTTCACTATGATAGTGTTTGATCTGCTACATATAGGCAATTACAAGATTATAAATAAATGTTTGGATTGGGGAAATGCATTTAATTATGAAAAGTATACTTGCTGACTTGAAGTTCTGCAGTTCAGTGGGCCTGGTGTCATGATCCTGAACTGGAAAAACACAAATGCCCAAACACTTAATATTTATTAGAAATGTTACAAAGACATATGCTAATCTGGAAGCAACACATTTGCAGACTGCACAGCTAGGAAGAGCAATTTTGATTGGTGCAGAATTCATCTAAGCTAGAATTGCTTCTCTGAGGGGAAAAAAAATCCTCTCAATTCGACAGAATGCCATGGATGGCAACTGACCTGCAAACATTGGTCGAACCTTCCTGTTAATTGGCTTGATGGCAGAATGGGTGGTTTAGGCACACCACCAAGTTTCTGGAGTCCAAGAACCACACTCTGCATCTTGKAGAGAAGATGTTTCAAGATGCCGATCCTTCCGATCCTGCCGATTGAGGTTACCAACCACGGTGATGAAATGGTTGGACAGAATGCAAGACTCTACCTCCTCCCTTCCAAATCAATGTGTGCAGTAGCTGCCTGCCCTTTGGCAGAGGAACAGACAGCTATGTAACCACCACAGATGGCTACCGAGTAAATATGAATCTATGCCTTAGCTTGCAGTCATCCTTTGCCCTTCAAAAATCCTCAGTGGCAGCGTGCTCCTCCACTGGGCATTGCTCTGCCCATCAGAGTCTCACACTTCATGACCTGGCCAAACTGCAGTCTGGACAAGTGTAATTTACTTGCCTGTGCATGTGGGAAAACAAAAGAAGAAAGAATCAAAGGGAAAAGCTGAAGACAATTGTGGGGAAAGCTAAAGAYAATTGTGTGGGCTAGAAAACAGAGTGGAGCTTGCAGAAAATGACAGCTCGATGATGCATGGCAGAACCAGTCTCTGCTAAATTGGTTAATCTATAAGAGCAGCTTAGCTAACCCTGAGCAAGACCTTTCCTTCTTGTTTCTACTCTCTAGCTGGGATTGGTCTTATTCTGTTAATCTTCTCTGTACTGAGATTTGATGGCTCTGAGACCTAGGTCTCTCTTTAGTTTTTCTATGCTTGTTCCTTCTAGCTCTGCTCTTTGTGTAGCGCTCACCCCSAGGAAATCTGAGACATCCTCTTCCATTATGGGAGGAAAATCACCACCTAATTTTTTCAGACCCAGGAGGGGTCAAGAATGGTGGTGGGTGGAAGAGTAGGAATAAATGGATATAAGCCTCTAGAATTAGTCCTTTGAATTGAAATTCAATCAATAGTGAGGGGAAAAAATAATCCCAGGAGCTGAAGTGGAAATGACTGATTTAACGTTTAATCATTCTAAAGAGTACTTCATTCCAAAGAGCTTTGCTGGGGTGGATTCAGCATCAAAAAGGCAGCCATAGCCCTTGCTTTTGGATCTGTTCAGGTGGCTGAATAACACAGTCAGTCAGCAGTGACTCACCTCGACTGCCTGCGAGGGAAAGCAGTGGCACCGAGCTAGGAACTGAGAGGGACTCAAGTAATTGCAGCTTAGGACTGAGCAAAAGAGTTTCACTGAGGAAGAGAGTAAGAAAAGGGAGTAGGGTGGGAAGGGTTATCACCCATTTGGGACTCTTACAAGAGGGTAGAAGGTTGYAATGATTGGAATTTTTCTTAAATGGGACAGTGCCCAACAGTGGGGCCAGTCTGCTGAGGGCTTGCATTTTATTTTCTCTTTGCAAATGGATTTTCTTGTGTGAGATCCTGTACCTAGGGTGGCTGAGACTGGTATACCTGGCTGAATTTCTTTTCAGGCAGTATAACTGCAATACAAAAATCAATACAACAGCTCCAGCAAATCTGAGCAGTCTGATTTATGCTGTGGCTTGTCGTTGGGTTAGGCGACTGATGACTTTATCGTATCGTCTTCACCCTCTGTACGTATTCAGACGTTGCAATCCAGCAACACTGACCTGATTCATCTGTTCTCCTTCCATCTCTGTCTCTGCCCCTAAAGCAAGCAGTGTTTGCTCTCCGTGCCTCCTCGTGCTTCCTTCCCACGCTGCATCGTCCTCCTCCCTGACATCCTTGCCAAGCTAAAAGKTAAGGACTGAAAAGAAGCAAAAAAACCAATCCAGCAAAGACAAATAAATGAGCAACACCCATGAAAAAGGCTTGCCTTGAAACTTAAATTGCTTGTTAAGTTTCTTCTTGTTTTAGCAGAGAAACAGATTATTTCCAGTGCCCCAGCCTGGAATTTGGCTGCTTTTCAATCTCTGACTAGGGCTTTAGTACTGGGAATTTTATTGTTTTCAACACCTGCAAAGGCAAAGTTAATAAGTGACTGAAGTTTCAAGGTAAAATTTGATGCTGCTGGCTTTGTTAATTGAATTTTTAGCCTGATTCCCTAGAGAAGCAAGACTTGATCTTTGTCTAACTTGCTAGCTCTGTGCATATGTCTCTCAATTAAATTTAAACCCCAAATTGACAGAAGAGCTGACATCCCAAAGAGGGATTATTATTATCCCAAGCAGTGGCACGAGAAGTAATGCCCAGGTAAAGAGATGAGAGACCTTATTTGTAGTCCTCAAAAGGGAAGAAAAGCCACAGTGAGAACTTTTTTGAGTGTCTTTGGGAGAATCCACACTGGAGACATACTGGCCATGTACCTCAGTCTTCATCCTGATCCTACATTATATTCTACTGCTGAGGTAGCAGCTACATGAAGCTCCAGTTTCTCAGAGGAGCTGGTGTTTCTGGTGAAGGCTGGGAGCTAAGATCTACCTAAACTCTCCTCCTGCCCCTGTAGCTCATCTTTTCTGATCAGAGCAGTGTTTACATCTAATGAGTAATTAACATATTTTTGTCTGCTTTTTTCATGCATCAAACCAATTTTTATCTTGTAAAAGGATGAGATAGTTATGTAAAAGAATGAAATTATAACCTAACCTGACAACAGATTTTTAGGAATTGTTCCTGCCTTTTATAAGCAAACTATCCTCATGAAATCAGTAGTATTACCTCTTATAATCAGCAGATTACYGATCCGTACAAGTTTACTAGGGACTTTGCACTTTCTATTTACTTCATATATAGAGAGTTAGACAGTTGTTGTACAAAGGTTAGGATAAAGGAGAGTTGGACAGAAGAAAAGTTTATTTCAATTTTCAAAAGTTCAAGAAATTCAATTCAAAGACATTTAGAAAGAAATGTCCAGCAAGGTTTTCCAGGCAGATTCTCACAAAGAGTAATTATTTGGCTGCTTTTATTCTTGTGAACACAGTCCTAAACCAAGAAAGATTTATGCATATATCTGTCTTACAAACTGAGGAAATTTCCACTGTCCATACATTTAAAGCATATTTGCTTTCAGGGGGACTTTGCCCGGAGCACMAAGTTAATCGCAAGTCACTGAAGCTTTCGCAGGAATAGGTTTAACTGGAGGTGGTCACAATAGCCAAAGATGAAGTAAAATTGGAGTGAAGGTATCTCAGAATGAGTGGAGTTGAAATCAGCCCTCCTTCAGCACCATCTGTTCTCCAGAGATGTCCCTAATGAGTGTCCAGGCAAATTTTGAGGATTGCTAGAAACATAGATCTCATCTTCTGGCATGGCTTTCATTGCTGTTGTTCAGCAATCTYTATATTTCTTCTTGCAAAGGAAAAAAAACAGTGAAACACCTTGCTCTGGTAGGGAGTGAGTCTGTGTCAGGGAAATGTGAGGAGGGGGAAGCAATAAGGAAGAAATTCTTTTATTTTTATTTTATYTTTTCTGGGTGTGAAAAATAGAAGCCTGCTAAGCAGATGGCCAATATACTGAACTGCACAAATTCCTTCAGTCTCTGTATGGTCAGTGCCAGGGTAGTKATGAATAACAACCATAGAGGGACTTAGCAATCAACACATATTAACACACCGATGTCTTCCTCTGCATATGTTACAATCATGAGCTTTGCAGGCTAGACAGGTGGGCTAGGCTCAGCTCTGGGGGTTATTTTTATTCCTTCCCATCCCTGCCAAAAGCTTGTGGATGGTTCCTGGGAGATGGGAGTGTCATTTGGTTTCATTGCAGTGTTGGAAAGGGAGAGAGAGGAGAGATGGGAAAACAATTCCTGCATTTCATTTCCATGGGAATTTCTACGCTTGTTCTGCCTAGACCCTCTCCTGAGTGGGAGGGGGTGGGAATGGGATGCCCCACGGGTCCCAGTGCAGAGCTGCTGATTTCCAGTGCTCTTCAAACCACCAGCACCTCGCTGTTTGCTATCTCGCTGGCTCTGCTATGGTAGTAGATGTGATGAGCTTTCAACCTTGGTGCTGCAGCTTAAATGATGGAAGGACTGAATAAATGTTTTGGAAATGTGTTTTGGAAGTGTTGCTGTTGGAGGCTCTGTGTTAACCTCTTAGCAAAATTCTTCTGTAGGAAATCTTTTGCCTTAATATCAGCACAGAATAAATTCTACTTCAGTGCAGAGGTAGGGGAAAAAAAACCCTCAAAGTTCAGTTTGGGTCCAGATGAGATGATGCCTTTTAAATAAATGTGGTTACAAGGAGCCACACGCTACAAGCAGAGGGGCAAGCTACCCCTTCCTTTATAGTGTGGTAATTAATAAACCACATTGAATTTAATGCTGAAGTTAACATTAAACACCAGGTTTCTCCTGTAGTGCTCTGAAGAAAAAAAATTGATGCTGCATTGTAATGAACACGGATGAGCACCAGAGGGTAGTGTATTACACAGAAAAAGATCCCATCAGCRTAGCACAAGCTATTTTTGTTCGAAAAGCAGATTGATAGGAAGCGTTTAAACCAAAAACATCGCGGGTGCCTCTTGCTGCAGTCCATGTGTGACACTGCTCACCGTGTGCGAGCACGAGCTGCTGCATTGCTTGGAGGGGCTCAATGGCTGTGGTGCTTGCTTGGGTGCAGAAGGACATTTGTCTGAGATTACAGGCTCAGAGCACCTCTCCGCTGTGTTAGGACATGATGCTGTGTCACAGGTTTAATGTCCAGGTGCCCAAGCAGCGCGTGAGCTGTCAGAACAAAGTTTTGCAGGGTCTGACCTCTCGTGCATCTCCCCTCCCCTGCTTCACGCTGGGGACAGATTTGAGTATGTTCCATCCTCCTTCTCTCCTATGCAGCTCACTGATGTCCTAGTGAAGGAAACCTGGCTGAAGAGGAGTCACAAGCCCCTCGTCTGGGTCACSAGGGCATGGGGCTCATCGCAAAGTGCCTTTCTTGCCCGGGATGAAGGTAGCTTTACACAACTCAGCAATGTGGACTTTGCAAAAGCGTTGATAGTTGGATACAGTTTGGCTCCGATCCTGTGAGCACTATCAACGTTGTTAGCTATTGAATAGTATTTTTGACCACTAGATGTCTTTCCAGGGAAATTTGTTTCTTCTTCCTCCTATTGCAGACTTCAAAACTGGGGCATGAGCAGCTGAAATGACTTGCTTGAGTTCACCTTGCACTCCTGACTTTTGAACTGGTGTTTGAGCCACTCTAAATTATCTCACACGTTTGTTTGTTTGTTTATTTTATTTTGTTTTTAAGGAAATGTTGTCCTTGATCTGCTCTGACACGTACTCCGTCTATGCTGGCTGCACTTAATGGTTGCCTGTCATTACCTGGGCAACCTGCAGCTGGTCAACCCCAGGAGGTGRACACTGGAGAAGGCAGCATGTGCACTCTCCATGGGCAGATCAGACATGGAATTCTGACTCTGACGTTCACATCCTGGATGCTTTTCTCTCACTACATTTGTGCTGAGATGACTTGTCCCAGTGCTGTAGGAGAAATATGCATATAATACATGCTAACTGGTACAGAGGGATGTTGTTAGAGAACACCTGTGTCAGTTGAGATTATATAGGTATATTTGCACATTAATATTTGCAGATATTCTTAAATGAAAATTTCTACTTATACTTTAAGACAGTAAAGTTCTTATGGTTCCTTTAGCATCTGTTATAAAATAATGTACGCAGGCACAACAGAACTTCTTATGGGTGGAGCAGACCCCTCATCACCTGCTTTCTCCCTTTGGTGCGTCTCCCTAAATCTCATCCCAGGAGACATTCCCAGACAGGATGGTCTCTCTTGTGTCTGCTTTTAGATGAATGAGGTCAATGAACTCTTCCTCGGAGCAATAACTTTCAGAGAGGCTGTCTCAAATGTCCCTTTCTGTCAACATGCCACCTGCAGATGGATTTTTGTAGAGCTCAGCACAATCCTTCATGGTCCAGACTTCCTGGGGAAAATGAGGCGTGACTGTAGTTTTTAGTCCAGCTTCTTCCTCTCCCATCTTAAAAGATGGACAGGTAAATAAGAAGAAGGACATAAAGACACCCAGTCTRAATGAGAAAGTCCTTGTCACTGGCATATGCCAGTGACAGTTACAGATGGCCATTCTTGAGCTTTCTGGTTGCTTCTCATTTTGCTTCCAGCTTGCACCAGTCGTCTCCTGTCCAGCATGCCTTCACTCATCTGCTGTCCTTCTGCCGTGTGCTGAAGGTGCCCGCCATTAATCTCACCTCTCTTTGTCTTAAACTGCTGTGCAAAATGAATGGAAAACATCTGGTGAGCACCTGAAGTGCATTCCAAAGCAGAGAGACGACCGGGCATCTCTGCATTTGGTTCCATTTGGATTATGGTGACTTCAGTTCCCAGAAGGCAGGGAGGGGCTTTGGACATTTTGTGCAATGGCTTTTTGTTATCTTCCTTTTCTGGAGAGTGAAGGAAGATCTGGAGTCCTCTGAACCCAAAGGAATATCTTTCCTATTTTCACTCCTGAACTGTTTTGTAAAGGAGTACATTCCCTGTGGATTTGTGTCAAAAAGCAGAAAAGGCTCATAAAATATTTGGGACCAGTGAATAATGATGATAGGAGTTGTGCTCTGTACATATTCATGTAAACATCACTTGGGAACCCCGATCTGTGTTATCACAGCCAAAAKGTATCTATGTATCTTGCATTGGGGAGTCGTGGAACAAATATAAAAGAGGCAGAGAGGCCAAGATGTTTATTTCAGCTGAAATGTTTTGTTTTGGCCACTCTGGAAACATCTTTTTGCTCAGATTTCAATTATTTTCTTCCTAACCCCCTATCTGCTCTTTTATTCCATCTTGGTGAATATAGGTTTCTAAAGTGAAAGTTCAAATCAGAAAATTTGAAAGATTATTTGAAAATTTTGTAAAAAAGTATGTCATGCAAATTAATTCCCCTAGACAGACACTCCTTGAATTTGGAAGAATTGACGTTTTGAAACATGGTGTTTCACCCTTGCCTACTTCTATTAGTGAGTGATGAAATCCTTACAAGTAGACTAAAAGAAAATGAAGTGCCCCGAAACATAAGCAGCCGTGTACGAGGGGGCACATAAATGCTGAAATGACTCTTGGGCAAAAACGGTGTGTTTGGGTGGATTATATCCAGTTAAAACCATGGCCCTCTCTGCTGGTGACTTTCTCTCTGACATAGTAAATTCAAAGCAACCTGATCTTTTGCACTTAATAAAGTAGATTTGTGGCTCCTGTTTCCTAATGAACTTCCTGAACACCTGCCAAGATGCTCGTAACAAGAAATGTTATGAAAGCCATTTCCTAAATGGTTTGGGGCTTAATTTGGCCCTCATGGCCCTGGATAAGTTAAAGACTCTTGATCAGCTTAATCACAGTTATTTGTTTTATGGTCTGAGGCCTTTGGGTTCTGCAGCAGTCATTCATTTCTGGTGTTAAAATGCTACATTCTGTCCTTAATCGTCATCTTGGTGATAAAGGTAATTTATAACTTTGCTTTTTCTCCTGTTCAGAATAGGATATGACAGCTACCATCTCTCAGGTATGCTGCGTCCTCCATCGAGCAAACCATTAATTCTAACACAGCAGAGGTGTCTACCTGATTGGTCTGGAGGTCTGGAGACACATGTATCTCCCCTCAGATAAATGTAGTCAATTAAATCTCCCATTAAGATTTTTTAGCTTCCACAGATGGTCTTTCTTTCTCTCCTATCATAAGCATATTAAAATTGCATGCAGAGCCATTTGTACATTTTAACGTTAGCATTTGCAGTTCCAAATCGGCTGGGGGAAGAGGGAATTGTCACAGTTTTCATCAGTCTCCTTTGCTGTAATCATAATCCCTTCAAAGGGAGCCACTGCAGCCTGAGTCATTATCAGCTAAAACGTGTTTGCACTAGCAGGTGAAAAAAATAAAATGGCTAATCCAGGACTTTCCTGGGAGCCCATGGTGAAGGGGAAACATATTTTCTGAGAAATTATTTCTGAAGAAATGAGCAGGGCCAGGGAATGCTGTGCCCAGCTAGCCCTTCCCTGATTCTKTTGAGCCAATAYGTCCATCTCCAGCAATCAAGAAAARCAAATTCAAGTCTTAGAGCAACGTGTTGCCTTTGGATCTAGGACTGGTCGATGCTGAGTGCCCTCAATTTCCACTTGTAATGCAGAAAGCAATGTTAGTGTTTGAGAACACAGTGGCATTAGATTGAAAGGGGTCTCCCAGGTCAGCGTGTCGAGCTGCCTGCAATCAAAGGCAGGACCTCACATCCCCCTTTTCAGACAGTGTGAAGATCCATCTTCAGCAGCCAAATTTTTCTGCTCTTTCAGATCCAGCTGGGAGCTGATTTAAAGGAACTTGATTCTAATTGCCAGTTTAAATATATTAATGGCCAATTTTACACCAGTTTTTCTTTTTGTCAGTGTTTTCCTTCAGCCTTAAAGTACTTTCTCTATCTCTGTTGTACAAACCAAGATGAACTGGATACCCCTCAGCTCTCTTTGCCAGAGGTTGGGCAAGACTCATTGCAGAAGACATCTTCTCCCTTCCCATCTCATCCTCTGAATGGCTTTCTACCACTTTTCCCAATTTTAGGGTCACTGTCTTGAACAAGAAKGACCACAGTTTCATTCATGTGTACAATAGCTTTACTCTACCCAGAAATATGTGTGTGCTTCTTTGAAGACAGTAGACAGGAACTCTATTTCACTGAAGAGTCTGGAGGTGGATATTGGACTGGAATGCATCTCATTTACCTTTACCTATTTAAGAATTAATCCTCCAGTCTGCCATCTCTTTCTAGAATAATGGAGAAGGGATGTGGAGCTGCTGGAGAGAGTCCAGCGCAGGGCTACSAGGATGATCAGGGGCCTGGAACATCTGCCCTGTGAGGAAAGGCTGACGGAGCTGGGCCTGTTCAGCCTGGAGAAGAGGAGGCTGAGGGGGGACCTGATCAGCGTGTATAAATACCTCAAGGGAGGCAGTGAGGAGGAGGGGGCTGGCCTCTTTTCAGTGGTGGGCAGGGATAGGACTAGAGGAAACCGCCACAAACTGAGGCACCAAAAGTTCTGCAGGAACTTAAGGAAAAATTTCTTCACTGTGAGGGTGCCAGAGCCCTGSAACAGGCTGMCCAGAGAAGTTGTGGAATCTCCTTCTCTGGAGATCTTCAAAATCCGCTGGAATGCTCTGGATCTTCCAGACTTGCTGGGATGCTCTAGATGACTCTGCGTGCAGGGAGTTGGACTAGATGATCTCTAAAAGTCACTTCCAACCTTAAGGATTCTATGAGTCTATGAGGATATCTTTCTAAGATATTTAGCTTGACTGGAGTATGTAATAATTGGGTTCCTTACAGAAATACCTTTCGCTTCTGTTAACAAGGAGCTGAGATGACCACCTTTGTCTACATGTCTATCCTTTTGATGGCTAAGTGAGATGTRTGCTTTGGGGTTAATGTTAGGCACATCTCTTCCTTAGTTCTTCTGCTATCACCATCACTCTTGACAATACTGGGTACTTATTTCATCCTTATTCATCCAAGGCCTCCTGGGTTTGGCAGTCTGGAAGAGGAGTGCCCTGGATTTATAGCTCAAGGACAGAGTCTTCATCAAGATTAACGAAGAATTAATTTTAATTCTGAGATATTTTATTTTAAAACATTTGCAGACAATAAGCTTTACTGCTTTAATGACTTATATCTCATTACAGGCCTGTCAAAAAGAAAATAGATTGTTTTTTCCTGTGCATGGCGAGAGTTTTTTATGCATTTCTGTGGTCACCTATTTATAGTTTATATCATAGATTTCAAAGTAAGTTAAAAACAACCTATTTCATTTGCATTGGCTCACTTGTAGCAAAAAGGACCATACAATAATATTAACCTTGATTTTTCTTTTTAGTGGTGAGGAAGGGGGTACTTAATGCTCTGTAACTCTTGTTCATGACCTACTCTAAATATGGGTTTAGAAATAAGGAAAATGTCGTCTTGTAATCCTTCTTTACAGTCTTGGTCAAATGGTTCCACCAATGTGAGTCGCTTTCYTCATTTATGAATAGATAGCAAAATAGAAATGCAACACTGTACAGAAAGGTTTGGCTTTAAAATTAGTATTAATGAAACTCAGGAATATATAGCCAGTGATTCAGCCATTTACAAAATATCCTGTTAAGGGAAATGGATTTTCTGACCTGAATGATGAAGGAAGTTCTGGAAGGCCTGTTTATTTGCTGCAGGTTTGAACCCTTCACAGACGTTGGGGGGACATTTCCCCATGGAAGAGTGACTCTTAACATAAAGTCTACAGCTCTTTTCTGCCCCTGAGATACATAAACTGAAATCTCAGAAGCTGCTTTTGATTTGAGACTTGTTACTGAAGGATCGATGTAAGTTAGGGCTAAACACTGAGGTACAATTGACTTGGCTCCTGGGTGCTACCAACCTGCTGCTTCTGTGATGACAAATAATAATAATAATAATAATGATAATAATAATGATAGCCATMATCATCAATAGCTTTTGGTGGAAAGACATAATGGATAGAGTTAAAGAACTTAAATGTCAATAAACCTACTGTAGTTTCATAAGTGTTGAACTTTTGCCTTTCRAAAGAAATATACCCAATCTTAATCTGAGTACTAGAAGTAATAATGAACTTCTCCAATAAAGATAGCCTATCCCTGCTGCGGGAGGAGATCTCTTGTGGCTTGCATGCCCAGGTTCTCAGCCACAGACTTGATAGGGAGTCTACACTGGCAGTGTCATATTTTTTTATTTTCTTCTCTCTGTGCTATCCCTGTCGCTGTGTGTATCCCGTTCCATGCTGAGCATGCCAGGCTAATGCTGTAAATTACACCGTTGTGTAATTGTTCATAAAAGGCCCATCAAGCTGCATGCATCTGCAAATGACACCAGAATGCTTGCTGAAGTGACATGTAAGTCAATGATTACTGTCAGGTTTGAGCTAAAATCTCAGGGCATAGGAAAAGAAATATATCGACACTTTACAGTCTTACCTCCAGACCTTATTGTTTCCATGTCTTATTTCCAGAGCAAGTAGAAGACGATTACCAGTGCTTTCATGTGGCTGTAAAGTACAAGTTATTATCCACCAGTTATAGTGCTACACCAGTCAGCTTGGATATTCTTTTTCAGTAGAAATTTAAAAGAAAAAAATAATTTTAAAAAGTGCAACACAACTTGGAAACGTAAGCCATTTGGGTAGGATGTAATCTCTCTCCTACTACTAAGACTGTGCCTTTTCTAAAGACAACTCATAGAGACACGGGGAACACTTTGCTGGTGAAAAGCTGGAAATGCTGCCTGTTTTGCAATACCTGAAGGTGCACTGTTTATTAGAGAGCAAGGAGTGTACCAAGGCTGAAGAACAAAGAGAGGAAAAACTATGGGATCTGCATAAAACCGATTGAAGCACGGTTCATTTACCTGTGCAGATGTTTAGAAATAGCTTTGCATTCAAATCCTTATGCAATCAGAATTAACTTTCTCCAGGTAATCAACGATTTGCCTATCTCTATAGAAAAACAGTGGTAACCACCTTTCCCAAGAAGTCTAGAGGAGAGGAACAAGAATGGAAATAGAACCAAACCTGTTGTGAAACTATGACACAGGTTGCATGGTGAAGTTGCACGAATCCAGCTTGCCCTCTCTGTTCCCCATCACCATTAGGAAGAGAGCTCCCAGTGCTACCCCAGCAGCCCTGGACTAGACATACCAGGTTTCTCCAGACCTTGGGACCAAGATAACCAGGAGTGTGATGGAAATGACAGATGTCTCCTGCACCAGGCTGTGGTGATGAAACACAGAGCTGCTTCGTCAGGTCCCCAAGAAACCCAGATAGCTTGGTAACAGGAGGCAGGGAGAAAGCATTGCATGTCTCCAGGTATTTCTGTTCTGACTGACCTCATCTGTTTCAGAAGTTAACTCTTCTAGTTTTTATTCTATCAAAACATAGCCATTTGGGTTTAAAAGCCATTTTGGTCTCTTTGGTCTCTTTGAGGAGACTATATGTCTAGGATACACCTAGATCTAGGTGTGTCTCTCTCAAAGCTCTATTTCTAACAAATCTTTTTTCCTGTTATGGAGTGTGTTTATGGTTTAAACCTCAGTACTCTGTTTTGTTTTCTCCCTGGAAAACACATCTGATGAGAGAAGCTCATCCTAAATTCCTCCAAGAGAAAATATTCCTTTGGAGAGCATGTCTGCATTTGGAAGAACTCAGGAACTACTAGCTGGTCAGATCACTTGCCATTCATTGATGTCCAGGAAAATGATTTGCAGCCCAGCTTTGTTACTTCTCAAATGAGCCTGAGCAATGCCTTTGGGAGGATGTTAAGCGTGGTCTACAAGCAGTTTGTTCTGCAGCAACATAACCTTTGCTACTTTAGGCACGAATAAGAGTAGGAAGAATATCCAGTAATTCTTCATTGACTGCTTGCTTTGGCAGTAGTACAGATATCTAAAATGAAGAAGTGCTTGGTCATTGCTAGTGTCTTATTCAGCTCTTACTTGGAGCCAAGAATTTTGCTGTTAAAGGGTGGAAAAGAAGAATCCTAGAAACCATAGTTTAATCATCCCCCCTCTTCCTCTTCGCCTCCTTTCTTCTGTCAAAATAGCTCCATGACCTTCCTAGTGGTGCTTGTGTAGGTCAGAAATACCCACGTATGACAATTGTTCCATGCTTATAATTTTTTTTTTAGCAAAATAAGATGGAAAATAAAGGATTTTTGTCTATTGAATTCAAAGAGAACAAATCAGATCTAAGCTGCRGCAGGTGAGGGGAAAAGGCTGGAAAAAGGGGTTATATCTGTGTTAAAAATAAATACAAAAAGGAAGCAGAATTCCCCAAGTCACAGTGATTACTATATTACTAGAAATTAATTCAGTGAATTGAGGTTACTCCATGAATTCAGCTCCAAGGCAAGGATAATTTAGACATAGATGGATACTTGCCAAATGGTTGTTCCCTATAGGTAGGGGCCATTACAGCTAGTCTATGAAAACAAATAAAGCTTGGCTATCCATAGCTGTAGCTGGAAAGCATCCATCATTATTACCTATATCAGGCAGCCTTCAACATTCAATCCACAGAAGCTAATCACAAAAACCAGAATATTACTACATTGAGGAGAATGGGAARGAAGGAGTCTTTCCCTTGAGGTGTTTAGAAGAGAGTTGCTTTYACCTTAAGTATTGTCCAGAGAGATAAAAATAAAATAAATAAGGAAAAAAATATACAAAGAAAGACAAAGAAATATATTCCTGTTATAAGATATGAACAGCAGGCTTTGAAATGTTGTTCTGGTCTGTATTACAGAGAAATAATACATTTCTCCATAGAGAAATGGTTCATGATAAGAAAGAATGGAAGAAGCTTTCTCTAACCTTCTGATCGTAAAAGAAATGAGTATTGCAGCCTGGGTGGGCTGAACTTTTCACTTGAAGTTGATGGGTGACAGAAGTTTAACAGTCACAACAATGTAATGGGTTTTCTAGCTGATGCCTTTTTCTCTTGTATTTTTCTTTTGCTAAACTCCTCTGATAAATGTTACCCATTTTGTTTCAGTTTTTTTTTGGAGTCAAGAAGGTTTCCTCTGGATTTAGAGCCCGATAAACATGGCAGAGACACTTAGCAGAAATTAGCCTGTGTTGCACCAACTGAAGGATGCCACAAAGGGGGAAACCTGGCATTAAGTGCCATGGTTTGGACAGGGTTATGATTCTCCAGTGAAATGATGGTGTACAGCTGGTCAAGTCTGTCTATATGAACCTCAATATCGTCTACTAACATCTAACCTAATCACATCTCTGTAAAAGAAATTGGTTAAGATCCTTCTAGACAATAGCATTTCTGTAAATAATTAATTTTACCTATTTTGATACATTTAATCAGGTATAATTGTACCTGTTAACGTATGGATTGCCCTCTAAATTGCACACCTAGTTAATATGTCTGACTTTTAGCTGGTTAAAAATAGATGAGATTGTTCTGGGCTTCAGTGACTCGTGTCTCTTAAGACATCTGAAAGAGAAAAAAATGAAGTTCTTCGTATTTATTCACTATTTGAGGCCCAAGTGAGTAAGTATTCTCATCATCTCATTAGCAGGACATAATGTGCTGGAGAAACAAGTTGTATTATGGCGCACTTGGGACCTTCAAGATTTTATGTGACTTATTCTTTCAGTGTTCTGAACTTYGCTAAGATTCAAGCTTTTCTGACAYATTTTTCATGAAGTAGAGTCAAAAAGGAGGAAATCATTTTGTAGACATAGTCATGAGGGTCGACGGGGTGGGGAAAATGAAAGCCAGGTATGCAAGATTTATACTGACTAGTTCCTTGGAGTGTCTTCAAAGCAATTTGGGAGGAATTCAGTCTCAGGTTTAAATGTGCTGTGATGAATTACACTGCAATTTAAACATTATCTGCACAACCTGGAGGTGGGTTCGGAGATCACACAGAGGTTGCTGAATGGTAGAAATGGAGCTAGGTAAAATCCTGATGTATTTTCTGTATGAGTCAATGCAAGATTGAGATGGTGGGTATTTGAATATTGGCACACCTCTTATAGATAATGTAATTATATTCTCATTTCAACTCACCTATAAAAAGAACTCAAATTTGCACTGAAAAGATCTTTACCCCTTTTCTGCTGATGACTGCTTAGCAAATCATTTCACAAGAGAGCTTTGTTATCTTTAATAGCACTGAAATTACTTTAAGCAATTACCTGTGTCATTTTAAACTCTACAGAGATTATTAAAATATTCTCAGGGCAACTAAAAAGAAATAKGAAAATAAGTAAAGACTAAATTTTATCCTGTTGCAAAAAGTTATTTGCCTAAAACATATTTGGTCTTCAGTTTCTAAACAAGTAGCCTTACTTCCTAAACTGGGTACTTTCCTGTTATGTTTGACCTTCCATGTCTCAGCATCAGAGATGCACCTGAACTTAAAATAACCATTTCATCTTCACCTGGAAAAATGAAAACAAACAAATAAACAACCCCCCCAAAAAAACAAGCATTGCAAAAAGCTGCAAAGCAACCCAACAAYGACAGCCTTGGATAGATACAAATTTGGAAATTTTATTTTTAGGCCTTGCTTACTTTAATGCAAAGTATCAGAAATCCCATAATCCCCCAAATGCCTCCCATATCCTGACGTTCCTGTGATTTCTGTCTCCCACATCAATGTGCCAGAGCAAAGTAGAGCTGAAGGTGTGACTTTTTATATAGTAATGATTTTGAAGGAAATTAGCATTGTTCTAATTAAAGGATGAGAAGAGAAATTAATTTAAAGCATTTTGGCTTCCATTCCTGAGCCATTACCCCAGAGGAGCAGGGCAGGGGCATGTTCGAAACATTACACTGCAGCATGACAACAGCATCAGTGAACATGAAAGTGAAATTAATTAAAATAACGGAAAAGCTAAAGCAATTATGCTCCCATTTCATTTATTTTCACAAGTACTGTTGAGATAGCAAGTTTGTAATATCTGCAATTAATAATTTCTTGTTGCGTAGTCATTATTAAACCAAGTAGTTATCTTTCTTCTACAATTTTTCCTTCACTGAAGAGTTCAGTACTAGAAAGTTGGAGCCAACTCTTGTCCAAACTTTATGCAAAGCCAGGGGTTAGACGGCAGTTTGTTCATGACATGGTGTTTTTCTTATGTTAAATTACAATCACAGTGGAAGAGCTAAGAGTTGCTGATTCAAGCAGGCTTTCCTTTTCTGCAATTTTGCACTTAATGCTTCTTTCCCTCCCACCTCCACAGATAAAAGCTGTTCAACTTCTTCAGATTGTTAAGCTTTTGGCCTCTGCAAGCCCAGAGTTCAGTGACCATGACAAAATCATTACCTGYCCTGAATGAGAACCATTTCTTTTTGTTCACAGTCATACTGGCAAATCCTTTTCTGTCATTTTCATATGGTTTCTTGGAGTTTGGGGTTAGAATATCAGATCAAGAGATTAGATATAATTAGATATGTTAGATATAATCTGGCTTGCTGTGTATTTCAAGTCTTTGGCCACAGAGCTTCTCCTAAGTGACCTTGAACTGAAACATTTGACTCAGCAGGCAATTAAACTATTGGGAAACAAAAGCAGGGAGTACAGTTCTTTAGAACTTGTGTCTTATTATTTACTGCTATTGTGGATATTCAGACAATTGTTTTCTTGTTGCAGCAGAAGTAAAAAGAAGTCACCAGGTAGATCACAATCTTCAGGCTTGGAAGGGTTAGCACAGGTCCGTCCTACCCAAAGCTGCTTGAAATCTGCCTTCTCCAGAGGTACCACTTATGAACATGGAAGCAGTTATGGCTGTAGCATCTTCCTCAGTTATGTTTGCTGCTAGCAAACACCTACTCTGTTTTAAAACTGAACTCATTAATACAGTCTTCCTGCTTTTAGGTCTTTGTTAGTTTATGCCAGTGTCTCTGAAGTTCTGTATCCCCTTTTCCCCTGTTAGCAGTTCTGATTTTCATTTTCACTTCTCCAGGTCTCAATAAAATAAGGGTGAATTTTGGCATATATGCACTACAGTACTTGAACTCTTTCAAGGAACCCCACATGCCCTGTGGTAGCTGTAGAAATGGGAAAATCTCTTGTGGTCCTTGTGTCATATCTGCCTGTTCCATGCTCTCTGAGATACCCAAGAGCACCTCAGAGAGCAAGAGACGTCTGTGTTTGAAGAAAATGAGTCTTGCTCTAGACTTCACATGATAGGACCTATATTTTAGATGAATCATTGACAATGATGGGAGTGCTCTGGCTCTTAAACACACATGGCATTTGGTATGTTGGTATATAACAACACATCAATCAGATAAGTAAGGGTAGGTCTAGAACATTAATAGAATTAAATCAGGAGATTTGTAAATCTCATCCCAGAATTCAGACAAAACTGGTACCTGAAGTTCCGTGGCTATGATATGCCTAAAACAGGTAATGCTATACATTTGTCAAATAACAAGCCTTGTAAAATAACAATGAAATAAAATGGGGTTGAATAAATATAGACTTTCTAGTCAGATTGTAATAGTAGGGAAATTTTCAAATTTTCAGAGAGATTAATTAAAAGCATGGAGATAAATGGAACAGAATGAAAACAGGAATGTTATACAAATTACTTTACTATATAATTTATCTTCTGTGATAAAGTAATAGGTTTTTTTTTGATTGTTTTATAATGATAACATTTTAAATCTCTCRGCATTTCAATGAACATTTTTAACAGTACCACATGGAGAAGTTGGGGATTAATACAGGAATCGTATAGTAGATAAGTATCTTCACAAAAGAGAAGTAATAATTGTGTTTGGCTGAAAACTGAACCATTGAGCAAGAGGGATACTACTACTGGAGTTCTACAAAGACATATTTTTAGGTCAAGTGTATTTAACTTTAAATCCATTTTCCTAGAACTAACAGGACTAAAAAGAATATGCCTGTGAAACTGGCTGATCATATAAAGCAMGGAGGAAGGTCAGAAAGGAGGAGGACAAGGTATCATGAGGGAGGAACAAGATGACAGTGAGGAGGAGAGCAATAGCAGTTGAATGAAATTCAGTGCCAAGGAGTGCCATATAGTTCACTCAAGAGTTAGTAACAAGAATTTTTGCCTTAGCCTTGGAATTTGTCCCTTAGAAATAACAGAGGAAAAGGAAGATCTGGCTGTACTTGCTAATCATAGGATGGCTTTGAGGCTTCAAGATAACAGTGAGCAAAGGCCATGGTGTGAAGATATCTCAAAGAATGCATTCCCAGAAGAAACTAAGAGTTATGTGGTGCTGTAAGATGTCACTTAGAATAATGAAATATGGTCCTAATCACATATATTAAAGAAACATGAACTCACACCTGAAATGGATTCTTGAGACTGTAAAATACATTTTCCCAAAAGAGAAAAAAAAAAAAAAAAAGAAGAGAGAAAAAGCTAGAATAGTTCTTATATAACACAAAAACTATAATTCAGGGAAAATGTGATTATATAGCTTCAGTTATAAAGAGACCATAACTACATTAGAAGCATTAATACAAGAGGAAGATGTTTAAAATAAACATCTATTCTAGCAGAAATGCAAGTGTCTTTAAAAGGACCATGGTTACATTTTGCTTAGTTCTGGAAAGACTTTTCAATAGAAACAATATAAGTAAAAAACACTTTTACATAGAGCCTAATGCATCTGGGAATGCATTTGCAGCATTCATTTGCCTGAAATTTTGGGGGAATGGAATGTTTGACTGAAGGATTTTATCTTCTTTTTATACCTTATTTTCTAAAGTATAATTTTTGTCTCTGATCAAACTAACCTGCAATCTGTTGTGTGTGTTTTGTTGTTGTTGTTTTAACTTTTCATTCCACAACACACTTAGAATTGATTTAGTCTTTTCTATTTATATTCCCGGAGTTGATGACAATTGATGTTCTTTCATTTGGGTTTCAAAGGCATGAGCCGCATGATCAATTTATGTCTTGCCACAACTCACCTCAGGATACGATATATACCTGGCATCTTGTTCCCAGGTAACAGATCTTTAGGACAGCTTAATGACTGATGCAGCTGTGCAAGTGGTGATGATGAAAGGAAAATCCATATTTCAGCTTTCGCTCAAAATAGGAGACATTCAATCAGTAATTCCTGGGGTGGACAAAGGCAGAAATGTGAGAGATTTTGGCCTCTGCTTGCTTTTGTCGCTGTCAATAGAAGTAGTTTATGCTTACTCTTAGATTTACCCAAAACCAGAGGCAGATGAGCTGCTCATCATTAAAAAGAGCATTTTAATGCAAGCTTGATGAAGTCTGAGATGTCATCRCTTGGAAACACTACCGATTGTCACTGACCTTTCTTTATAGAAGTTTGTTGTTCAGAGATAAAACATGACTTTCGTATGTGTCAGACTCAAGGCAAGGAGAATGTGGAAATTAGAGAAATAACTTTGTGGTCTGTGGCCACTAATGACCAAGTTTTATGCTCAAGTTTGACTTTAAGCATATAAATGACTCTCAGAGCTTCACATAAAACTACTCATGCTTAAGTTTGTGCCATTTTTAAGCTCCAGAACGAGACCTAAAAAAGATAAATTTCTTTTTCTAGACAACTACTGTTAAGTTGCAAAACTTACTGTTATTCAGTTACTTAAAAATAGTCAACAAGGACTGCAGAATTGTAATAAAGCTCAGACCCCTGTGACACAATTTGTGCTTAGGAAACGGTCAGGCTGAATCAAAAAAGGCAGAGAAGTGGACCATTTTAAGCAAAGTACTTTTTAAAAACCCATAATATATTAAGTTCTCCATCAGAGATGAAATCTGCCTCAGAAGGCAAGCAGGCAATATTGAAAGTCCAAATAAACTGTGAAACTCCAATTAGTGTATTTGGGGCTTGCTTAGGACTTSTGCAGTAAAGTTTGTGCAGACTCTGCATCCAGCAGTGTTTTCACACTTGATTCTATGTTGCAGTGAAGAAGAGAGTAGAAAGATGCAACTGAAAGAAAGGATTGTGTAAAACTTCTTAGATCAGGGGAGTATGAATCATAGAATCATAGAAT